>NW_008794431.1:1376765-1429986 GCF_000699145.1 Aptenodytes forsteri | reverse complement strand
GCGGGCGGCGGCCGAGCGGGCGCCCCCGCGGGGCGCTCTGCCGGCGCCCGTTGCTGTCTGCGGTGTAGAGCCGTTTTTACTAGCCGAGGGCGCGCTTTGCTTTCTAAGACTGCCTTTCTCTGGCAGAACCCTAGGAGTAAGGTGGCGAGCGGCAGCGTTAGTTCAGCGAGCCGGCGGTCCTTGGGTTGATTCCTGTCTCCCAGCTGGACGGTGCCTGGGAAGGGGAAGGGAAAGAGGGACTTGGCTCATGTGTTATGAGTGCCTTAGCGTTGGAGGTGCAGTCTCCCTGTTTCAGTGGCCTGCCTTTTGGGAAATGGTAGGTGAGAAGACAACTCTGTAATACCATTACGTATTTTACAGTCATATATGCCTCACCTGTAACACACTTCTGCCTGAAGCCATGCTTTTTTTTTGCCTTTTTTTTTCTTTCGTGTGTGCTTGGGTTTTTTCTTTTCCTATTCTTCCATCTAAAATGCCTGTTTACTGGCATTCTTTACATGTGTTCAGGGGATAAAGCTGCGTTCCACAGTGTTCAACGCAGAACACAACGCATAGTGCTGTTGGATAAATGGAAATGCCTCTTTTCTATCACTGCATCAACAGAACTGTGAAGCTTTAATTTTAGGTTAAAATAGTTTCTTCTGTTGGACCTATAACACTCCAGCCTTAGTACAGAAACAAGAGGAGGTTAAGATTTGACTTGTAATGAAAAGGGGGGGAGAATCAGAGTACGGTTTTGCAAAGTAACAGGTACAAAGATAGGTCTGTTGGCTATTTTAAGATTAGCAGCATTTGTTCCTCTATAGGTGATCTGTATGTGGTTTTATAATCAGCCATGTTTGATTAAATTAAAGAAAGAAAAACCTTGGGAATGGTTTTCTGAATTGAAGAGTTACTGACTTCCAGAATAAACTTGTGACAGTTGAAACTGTGCAGCTTGATACTACAGCTAACGTGGACCAACCAAGATACGCCAAGGAACGTTCACGCGAGGGCAGAAATAGGGGTGATACGAGTGCTTCTTTGTCAGAGCCCTATGACTTTGTGCAAGGCCTATTTTCAGACAGGGCTGTGAAGTGAATGCTTATGTATGCCATTGTAAAGTAGTGTGTTTTGGGGGTTTTTCTAATAGTTTTGTCTATTTTAAGAGTTTGACATTTGCTGTCACTTTACTAATTGTGATGGATCAGAACCCCTCGAGGCAGCCATAGCTATTAAGAGGATGGCAGCTTTGCGTATACCAAATTGATGCCTCAGTCTGAAGCTGTACTTTGTTGCTGCATAGGCAAAGGTTGGGAAAACTAAAGATGATGATGATCTTAACTTCTGCAAAGAATCATATGGGTGGAATTTAACCATACGTTGCAGTAAAATATTTAACCCTTGATTTGTTGTTTTCTTTAATTGCTTTAAAACAAGGCTCATAGTTGTTAACTGGTTATCGTTTCCGAGTTTCCTTGGGTGAGAACAGTCTTCTCTTGCTTCAGAATCAGAACTTGGATCCTCCGTTTCTAGAATACGTTTCTTCCATACACGCACAATTTCAATTGGCATAGTTTTTCAGACGTTTATCCCAAAGAAGAAATATCTGTGTGGGATCAGTGAAACTGCTCTTAGAGGAATGTGGTTCTTCCAGATTTTTAGATCCCTTGATTGAAGCTTCCAGACCTATACAGAAGCTCAGGTTATTGTGTAAGTGCTTGTTTTGGCACAAGGGAAGAGAGATGGAAATGAAACTTTTTTAATTTTATTTTATTTTTAGCTTGGTTTAAATCAATTGTGAAACTACAGCATTAGGGAAAAACCTGTCATCCTAGGTGCAGATTTCTTGTTTCAGACTTTGCTTTTTTAGATGTCCGTAGGGATCTGTATTCAGAAAGTGATAGTTCCTTTACAATACGCTTAGGAAAATGCCTTCAGGGAGAGCAGTTCATGCCGTTGTGACACTTTTTCAGTCTTCTGTCTTCATTAGCTTACTTGCATAGAGTGACTTCGCTATGTGCTCCTCCTTGAGGAGCCTTCTCTCTGGAGTGCTTCTGTTTGAGTGGACCCAGTGTAAACACCACACACAACCCTTCCTTCCCACCCCCCCGCCCCTTGGTCCATATAGTAGGTTCTAATAAAAGTAGGTGACGAAGCTGGAGAACATGAGTGTATGAACTGACATCCAAGCTGAAATTTTGACATCTACCCCAAAGATCAAAGAGCTTTTCCAAAGAGCACAGTCCCTTTTAAAGAGGGAATAAAAAGGCTATCATACATCACGGGAGTTTCTGCTAACCCAAGTGTTATTTCTTTGTAAATTTCTAATGTTTCCTTTATCAATTCTGTTTTTTCTCAATTTTGCTTACGTGTATCTGAATGCAGGAGTACTTTTTAAGAAAAACAAACCAAGGAAAAACTCTGTCATGTTATTTCTTACATACCACCTTCTGAGAGATGTTGGATCAGTTAGTCTGGCCCTAACAGCCTTTAGGTGGTGTTACCATTCTGATACTTTCTTGAGTAAGATGCTCAAGATCTTGAGTAAGACTTTGCAGAAGATGCAAACTCTGACTTACCCATGACCATCAGGAATAGCCAAATTATCACGAGCGGTGGCTCTTCTTTTAAAACTATCAACTTATGGGCAAAATAATTAATAAATGCAGAGGAAGTGCATGGTGTTTCTTCCTGTCTGCAACATCCATAGTCTTCTGTAAGTCACTGGGGTTCCAGGAAGAGAGTAATGCCAACGCTTTCTATATTCTTAGTTCAGCCAGATCCTCTCTTTGAGCCCTTAAAGGTGCTGTGGTGCAGTGTCTTTGTATAAAGTTCTCTGTCCAGCTAAACTTTGAAGCTGTATCATTGTGTATTCAAATTAATGCTCTATTTGAATTATGTAATACTAGTTTTCAACAAAATTTGCGTCCTTTATTCAGTAAAATTAGCTAGTTCTAGTATAAAGTGTATGTTAACTTTAAACAATGATATTAATTATTATGTAAGTCTCCATTCTACTTTTTCCTTATTTGATTTTTATCAATGCGACCTCAGATTCATAGAAGGGGAGACCTGTTTGTCATCTAGTCAGGAAGAATGAACTGGTCTTGCCTGTTCCTGAAAATCTTCCATACAGAACATCCCAGATGTTCCTTACATCGCCTGCTAATGCTGATTTTGTGTGTGTGAGATCAAAAAGGTCTCTTAAAATTTAGCTTAAATACTTTGGTAAATTAAACCACTGAGTACTCCTACTTTGACCATTATTGATCCTTATCCTTCTGTAGTAGTACTCTGTGGTTCATCTTGGGGTGGGGGAGTGGACCCCTGTTGCCTCTCAGCTATCATTTTTTGTTTGGGGTCTTTCTCAGCCAAAAGAGTATGATTTCCTTCAGTTTCTTTCCCTTTAAAACATGTTTATAAACTACTTACTATTTGCCTGTGTGCTCTGGGCTTCTTCCAGTTATTACAACTTTCTTAAAATGTACTATCCAAAACTGGACATGGTTGACGCATCACCATTGCCAAATGAGGACAAAAAACTTTTTGTGCGGTGCAGATGGTTCTCCTGTTAATGCATCCTGTAGTTGCCTTGCCTTTTCCTTGCAGCAGCTTGTTGCTAGTGACTTAAAGTGATCCAATCCAGCTGCTAGAACTTTTTCGATAGCAGTGCTGCCTCTTTACTTTCTTGTTGTGTATTTTTGCATGTGAGCTTGAGTATGCTATTTTGAACCTGTCTTTTTAAAAGAGTTACCTAGGTTTCATCTTGGTGGGCTTTTTGTTATGTTGAGGTGATTTTAAAATGTTAATCGTGTCTTTCCAAAGGGCTTGCAGTACAATCTGTCTTACGAATGCATAAGGGAAAAAATAGTGGGAGAGAACAAATAGGATGGCATTTTTTCTCTAAGAGAAAGCCCCATTGTGCCCACGAATGTAATTACTAGTTGAAACTTGTATGTTAAAGAAATGGTTTGGGGTTGGGTTTTTTGGTTTGTTTTCAGAAAGGGAATATTGCTTTTTGCAGTGGCTGTCTTCCTGTAAGGCATGTGAAGAAACTATTTTAACATCTGGGAAGAATGTCTTTCCTTGCCATATCCATCATTTGTCCGAGAAGAGAAGAGCTCTTACCCTCATGGCAAACTTAAAGCAGTTGAGCTTTCAATATTCAGGAGGCAACATTTTTTTTTTTCCTTTTCTTTTTCCTTGCACTCTCCCCTCCCTACTTGAAGTAATCAGATGTCACTTGCATAGCAGTCTTCCTTATCAGAGTTATCACTGATCATTCTTCTTTCTTTCCCAGTGACCTTGAGCCTGAATGGTTGGATGGTGTGCAGAAAAATGGGGAATTATTTTATTTAGAATTGAGTGAAAGTGAAGAAGAAACTCTGCTTCAGAACAGCTGTCCAGAAATGCCAGCAGTGAATCATGTCAGGTTTCGTGAAAATGAAGCTGAAGTTATTCAAGAGGAATCAAGAAAAGAAAGAAAGTATGAACTGAAGAAATTGACCAAAATATTAAAAAAGAAGAATCTTTTACCAAAGCATTCTGGTAAGAAAGGCGGTGGAAGCTGTAATGTGCACTCTACTGGTCCTACTTCCATACTGAAACACCAATCAGCTCAGAAAATGGGTGTCACTGTTCAGCAAAAATACAAAGATGTATATGTTTATGTAAATCCCAGAAAACTGTACAGTGCTGGAGAAGATGAGCAGCACAGGCTGCTGGAGGCCTTAGTAGGGATTGTCCATCAGTCTTCATGGAGCAGCAGAAGAGCAGAAAAACAAGGCAGGAAGGATAAAGTTATCAGAGGAATCAGTGGAGAGAAGCTTGTAGTACATGGCTTGGTGCCAGGTAGTTCAGCAATGAAAGCAGGTCAAATCTTGATCGGTAAGTAATTGAATGAATAGTTAAATTCTGCACTCTTGCTTTAAAATGAAGATTGATTATTTTTTTTGTTGAGGCAGCTGACTTGAATATTCCTGAGACGTAAGCAATTACTTACAACAACTATTTTGTAAGTTCTTGAGGGATTATTTTAAATAAATGTCATTGCATCTGATATTTTGTTACCTATTCAGTTTTACTATATTAATGGTTTTTAAGAACGTGACAAACTAGAAGGTGTTAATATAGTAAGGGGTTGACTGTCCTTTAAGCGTACAGGGAGTGAGCAGCTTGAACTTGGAGCAACAAATACCCCACCACCACCACCACCTTTAATTTAATGCAGAATTTGCTCAGTAGATAAGTGGGACTGAGGAGAAGCTATAGTCTGCCAAATACTGTATTTTGTTTTCATTCTTTTCCACACCACCCCCCTTAGATAAAAAGCTTTACTGTATATGCTTTAAATGGATTTTGTACCATAAAAATGAGCGAAAAATACTGAGTAAGATATATTTGTATGTTACAAACTTTCTGCACAGCCGTGTTTGGATATTCTTCTGTTTAGCAAGTATTACAGCTGCTTCTTCAGCAGTTGTGATGAGAAGGCCTCCAAATACATAGTGGGGCTGCAGTTTGAGGAGGCAGTGAGCCAGTATAGCAGCTCTCCTTTGTGTTGGTTTGGCTCTTGTCAGACACTTCCATGAGCTGATGCAACTAAATAACCTGGCAGAAAACTAACCCAGAAGAAAAATTGCCTGTCTAGTTTTTGCTGGTGTAGTAAGTTAAACTTGGGTCACAGAAGGTCTGAAAAGCACCCGAGCGTGAATAATGGAGGGGAATGAACTTCTGTGGCTGGTAGCGAAGGAGCAGAAATACTCCCACTTCCAGCATCAAGAGGCCATTAAAAGGACTCGCCACTTCCAAGACCCCAGCCTCAGAGACAGTAAATGTGAGACAGCTAGCCTACATCAGTAAAGGGTGGAAGGTTGTTTAATTACCCTTGAAGTTGGTCCCTTGCAGAGGGAGAGCAAAGATGTGGTGTTGGTTAGAAGATCATGTAAATCTTAATACTATAGCAGCAGAAATCCCACAAAGTCAGCATGAGTGCTTTTGAAACGCCAATGTTGTGTGTGTAAAAAGGCAAATCGTGCTTTGACTAGCTGATTCTTCTAGCACGTGTTTTTGGTGGGGATGCTAAAGAATACTCCAGGGGGAAAATTGGATAACTTTCAAGTTTTATCAGAAAGAACTGATTAGTGAAGAAGTGGGGGATGCAGACCGAGGGGAAGGGAGGAGTGAGTTTCAGCTTGATCTGCTTAATGGTATTTAATCTAGTTGGTGTAAGAGTGGGTATTTATAACCTGTAAGTTAATTTTGGGACACAAATTTGTATATAACTGCATGTTTGTAAGAGCAGGTGTGAAGTCAGAACAGTGTAGGCAAATACCAGATCCAGGAGATAAAGCTAACCTTCTAAATGGAGATGGTACTTCCTCTGCAGCACTTAATGCTTCCTGGAGCTAGTGAGGACAAAAGCTGTGGGGTTTTTTCTTTTGTTTTAAACAGAAGAGCATTTAAATTAATCTAAAGAGTCTAGCAGTTTAATATGTCCTAGGCTATCATCAACCAATATTGCCTTGTTTTTGAACATGGGAAACAAATACTTTTAAGCATACTGTAGTTATTCAGCTCTTAACTGGGAAAATGAGCTGTATTCTGTGCCAACAGTATAAAATGTATAATTTTCATATAAAAATACTTTCAAATTATATATCAGTAGTGAACACTGAGTACTCTGGAATTTTTATGTGGTGTCTAGAAATAGGGATGCTTTGCATAAATGAGATGCTCAGATTTCAGTGCTGTCTGCATAAAGAATATACAGTAAAAAAATTTTTGTTCCAGTCAAAAAACTGTCTGGTTTACTGCTTCTGCATTGCACATCAGAGGATGGGATAGCTATGGTATACACCCAAAGCCTGATTTAGAAGCAACTGTAGTTCAATAGGGAGCCTCCTCAGATCCTCATAGGATTTGAAGTTGGACAGAAAGTTCAAGAAAAATACAGTAGACCTTTGCCTTTTTTTTGTTGTTGTTAAAAGTAAGTTTTAGGAATCCTGTTGTGAATTGTGGAAACAGTCAGTAAAGAATATTTCTGTGGTCAGTCTAAAATTGAAGTATTTGCACAAAAGTTAGCAACTTCTTGAGCCATCACAAATCAGGAATACTTGATCAGTGTAGCATGATGCCTGCTGGCTGGCTTGGTTATAACTTTGTTCATCTTCATTGACCTGCGTGTGCATAGATATTAACCTGTTCTTGCTTTGCTTTTTAACATTTTGATAGCCTTCAATGGTGCAGACCATTTTTTGTAGTAGTCTTTTGTGAAGCAAATACTAAGTATATTTTCCTTTTAAAATACATGCTTTAAAATGACAAACTGTGGTCTTCCTGGTGACTAGTTTGCAACACGCGTCGCAGGCAAACAGTCTTGACTCAGGGAGTTGTTACTGAATTTAATTTTTTGCCAATTAATATAAAACTTCAGGTCACTGTTTCAGGTACTGAGAAGATGAAAACAAGACAAGACCCCAAACAATTAAGAAAATGCCTTTTTCCCTGCCTTCTCCAGGCTCAGCTTCAACCAAACACCTCTCCTCTCCCCATTCCCAGTCTCATGTACCCTTGTTTTCACTGCATGTTAACACTGTGTGTCCCAACCCGTTTGGTGAGGTAACAGGTGGCACAAGAGAGTGGGATTGCGTGTGTGATGTTGTCCTGCTGCTCCTTGCTTCTTTCTTGTTTCCTCTGCTGCAGCCTGACTCCTCCGCAGGCCGCAGCCCTTCAGAGATGGGTCTCCTCTGTAGGCTACAACCCTTCCGCTAGTGACTGCTGTTCTTTCTTAAATACATTTGGGCAGAGGTGCAATGGCTCCCCTGGCTAGGTGATGTTTTGGTACGCGGTCAGTTGCTTACACCAGCTTCAGATCTGGCTACGAGCAGCACAAGGCAGCTCGTGACCTTCTGCCACATGGGTCACTCCTGCAGCACCCCGCTACCAAAATCCTGCCAGTTATGCCCGGTAGAGTTTTCTAACTCTCCCATCTTATTTAAAATTTGAGCTCTAGATTATTTTTCCCAAGACTTGGGTTTGTAATATGTTAAATAATAACCAAGTTACTGATTACTTTGTATTTTCATTGGCAAATTAGTTAATTTGTCAGCGATAGGTATGGTAGCCACTTAAATGGCTACCAAGGTTGAATCGTAAGGGAGACTAAACTCTCTTCATTTTTTCACTCTGAATAAACAGTTACAAAGTGGTTATTGCTTTAACGTTTTTTAGTAGAAATAACTGCTTTTCCCCCCCTAAATAATCACTTTCCTCAGGTGGCTTCTTCGATTTATTCTGAAATGTGCATCCCTTACAGCTTTGAACACTTAAAACATCTGTTTATTATTTTAGCACTACACTTTTATTTTTTTTAAGATTGCATATGGAAGTCGTAAGTCTTGTTGCTGTGCTTTATTAACCAAGTAGAATGCAGGTGCTGCCCATATGAAAGTAAATACAACAGTTTTGCAAGCTAAAAAAACCCCACCGCTTTGTAACCATCTAAAGAGATGCCACTCTCTCCATGTGTTGTTTATCAGTTTGTTTATCTTTTTTTTATATTTAGCAGTTCAGCATTCATCTTAAATTTTCAAAACAAAAAAGCCCTCATTGATTTTTAAACTCCTGCTGTCACTTTCATTTTGGTTAAGATGAAATACTGTTGCTTTTATCTCATGTTTTTTAAGTGTCTTTTGTATTTTTGGCAAAACTTTTTTCTCGCTTGAGTTCATTTTAACAATATGCAAAGCTTGGTCTGCTATGTAAAACTTTCTAGTCTCATCTTCGAGCGTATCTTCAAAGCTAAAAAGCTCCACTAAATATTCACTTTTAGATCCAGGCAGATAAGGGTTGTGATAGGAAATGCCATTATGATTTGATTTCCTCTCCCCTCCCAATGGAAACTTATCCAATTCACAGCAGGGGATACTTCTTATAAATGCTGATGATCATCATCTTTACTATAGTGCAAATGGAAAAGTAATTCCAATGACACTGAAAATACAGGAAAGCTCTTTTCACTAGCAGAGTAACTATTGTTACCCTCTTTAAAATTATATTCTGTTCTTATTGCTCTCATCACCGAATATCTGAACGATTTGCATGAATTCTTTTGCCTGATCAGAAGGTACAATTGTCAAAAAAGCATGAAAACTACCCAGGGACAGGGATTAATCTTGGGTGATAGCAAAGATGGGCTATAATAATCCAGTTTTGAACAAGTACGCAAAAGATGCAGGCTGCTGTTGCAAGTTTCAGTTGAAAGGTCCAGATCCCAACCCCATTTACTGACATGGTTTTCTATGAGTTTCTAATCCAGTAAGTCTGTTGATGTTATGTGGGAGGGTTATTTGTTTGTTTTCCCCAAATAAAGAAATGTTTAAGTAGTAATCTTTGCTCATTTTAATTTTAATAGTAAAAACGCAGCTATTGCTGTTGGAGTTCTGAAGTTTTGGTAAACAAGGCCATCATTGCTAGAAAGCCAAGTATGTCTGTTAGATTTCCATGGCATAGACTAGTGGTTTAAGACGGTAATCCATTTACAAAAATTAAGCAACTTGCAGTCATCTTCCGACAGTCAAAAGTAAATGCTGTTTTTGTCATTTGCAAGACCGTGGAACTAAGAGTCCTGTCAGAAAAATGTCCTTGAAAGGACCAAAATACTGTGGGAGTTAGAGATTTTCATGAGGAATTACCATATATGGTGTACTTGTTGAAAAGGCTCTCCAAGTAGAGATGTTGGGCACGCAAGATAGAAATACAGAGCTTGCGTAAGCCTTGCTATGTTCTCACTGTGGAGTTTGGGATGTCGTTTATGTTCTTTTAATCTCCTCTTGAAGCATAACAACATTGGGTTTGGGTAAAAGCAGCCTGCTAACATACAAAGCAAGTAATTGATCTGGCTTTCTTCAGCAGAATGTGTTCCATATTTTGCCTTTTTTGGAAAGGAGTATGTGAACAGTTATAAGTACTTCCACCAAGTCGTTGCCAAGAACAGAGGAAACTAAATATCAGGATTTCATGAAAAAAGTGTCCTCAGTCCTCTCCCATGTGAACAACATGGTTCTGATTTTAATTCAGCCAAAAACGTTCACTTCCCATCACACTATGGAAGTGGTATTCACTTATCAGTCAGTGTCCCCGGCTTAATGCAAAGAAGATCTACTTTTAGAAATGGTGCTTGCAGGTTTACCTCTAGGGAATGGATATTTAATAAAAGTAATAGTCCTGTGCCTCATGTGGCAAAGTGATAGGCAGTTCTGAAATAAACACTTTAGGGATGCCAGCAGTCCCAAAGACTTTTCTAAACTTTGTCTTTAAAAAGGCAGGAATAATTTCATCAGCTGTGTGCAAACTAGGTGTTTGAGATCAATATACACTGTTCTTAGCTACTACTGACTGGATGCAAGAAGTCTTTTCTAATGAGAAGATGGAAAGACAGAACAAAGAAAATAGGAAAGAATTCTTGCCTCTCTTCTCTCTCTGTTCCATCACTCTAGTAAAATTCAGTTCTGCTTCGCATTGTGTGGAGAACATATATGGACATCTTCTAGTTTCTTTGTGGACTGAGAATCTTTTTCTAATAAGTGATAGAACTCAGAACTCAAAAGCTTGATTATGCATTATTATGGGATTAAAAAAAACCCCTCACTTTATTCTTTAAAGAGAAGGACATATATTTTTCTAAAGATAAATTTATTGACTCAAGGTCTGACATCCTGGAGCTGCCTGAAGAAAATTTATTTCCTCTATTGCAGTTGCTCACTGTGTCTCTAAAAATGGAACCGAGTGAGACTTTGTTCTAATGTTCTTCATCTTTTAACATATATGCTGGTGACTTTCATGACAGACAATAGTGATCTTATTGCAGGTGGAAATGCAAGCCAGTAAGAGCAGGTCAAGCGCTTTTCTATATAGTATTATACAGTAAAATTTTTGTATACACCTGTATTGTTGAAAAAGCTAAAAAAAAAAAAAAGCAAAATTTTATATTATTTTATATCAGGTTTGAAAACATTTCATGCAAATGTCTGCTTCTTGTCTGTGTAAGTATATATGTCTACTTCAGCAAAAAGGAAAAAGTTCACTTTGATCTCTGCGCTTACGAAAAGTCAGTTGGAGGGAATTTTTCACCCACTTCATAGAGCACAAGAATGACTGAAAAATGTATTTGCAGTACCATCTGTACAACTTTTTTCTCTCCACTAGTGAAATGTGCCTCTACATCTGAAATTCAGCAATGTTTTAGTCTGGGAAAATTTGACTTAACTCTGCAAACCATCAAATTAGATCAACTTAAAACAACTGCAAACGCCATTCGCCCTTTTATTTCATTTAACCTAAATTGATTAAGCATTAACTAAGTGAAATTAGATTAAACTTTATACATTTGCGCTTTTTTTTTTTTGACAGACAATGTCTGAAGACCTAAGTCAGTCTCACTTTCTGTAAGTTTTTCACACTGCTAAAGGGGAGGAAACAATTCTCAAAGAAAGTGTGGATGTGAAACTTTAACAAAGGAACACTTGCGTATATAAACTCTTTTGCTGGCTTTAATTATCACACTGGGTAGATCTTGTGGTCATGTTCTGCTTCAAGATATTCTGTGTTCATAATTTTACATACTTCCTATTGTGCCAGTGATGTCTTTCATTCTGTTACTTCATAGTCTCTCTTCTTTGAACGCTGCTGTGTTTGGCAAAAAGAAAAGAAGGAAAAAATGCAAACACCCCCACCCCCAATTCTGGAAAGTCCGTACTGATAAATGGAGATTTTCTCAGTTGCACATCAAATTGCAGTTCTTTAATAGCGATACAGCATTTTCTGGCAAAATGAAGGCAGCCTTACCGGACTGCTTTGGCTGTGTCTTCTGGAAAGCTGTTCCATTTATGGTACATGATTACATTTTTTACAAATTGAATGGAATAAATATTTACTGCTGCAAATGAAAGTTTTACATACCTACATTAGGCATTGAATAAATAAAACACTTTGAGTATATAACATGTAAATACTGATGGATCTTCTCCCTTCGAAGTGTCTTTGTATATTCCACCCTGGGAGACGCGGTTCAAAAATACTCCCTTAAGTGCTAAGGTGTGTATGTCTTCACAAAATCTGTGCAGCTCGTTTGAATGGCTTTGTGGATTAGATGACTCGACTGTTGTCTTTACAACAGAATTTGTAAGGTCTCTAGGAAAACAAACAGAACAGAAACAACTTTTGTTTAAACAGTGCTCCAGATGAGTACAAGAGCAATTTATGCTTTCTCTTGTATTTGTGAATGATGATCTTTAATACAGTTTTCTTCAACAAAGAATGTAGTAATTCTGTTTATAATTTTTTGTTATATTAGAGTAGTCTGAATGCTCTGCTTTTGGTTACCAATTTTCAAGTCCTGAGGCTCTGGCATGGACTTACTGAGTTACTTTTAAATGCTGTTTAACTTTCAACTTTCCTCTCTTTGAATTACTGTTGTGTTGAAGATTCGATAGGCTAAAACTTCACTGTGCTGTGCATCAAGAAACACAGAGGTTAGGGAGAGAGCTACTATTACTTGAAGTAGAAAAAACAATTTAATTCATTCCAAGGAATGATAACGTTTTTGTGTGTATAACAAAACTTAACCTTTTCATGGTTTTGCTGTGAGAAAGAGTAGGAATGAATTTTCTTTTAATGTAGAATAACAGTGGGCAGTTGGTTGTTGCCTAGTGTATTAAAGAGGAATATTGCTTGCATTTTGGGGGGATTCTGTATTTCCTTACTGATGGTTAGTTAAGAAGAATGTTCTTTCTCTCATTGGCCTTAATTGTGTTTTGCGCCTATTTTGAGCAATTGACCTAGTACCTGGGGAGAGTTCCAGTTGTATTTGATGCTATTTAACAACGAGGTAGAAGATAGAAATAATGATAAATTGTCAGAATTATTCTAAACTTTCAGATTCTGTTGTCTTTACTAGATTCTCAGGAAATGGAGAGACCCTAGAGAGACAGATTCTGCTTTTCCTTAGTATGCACGTCATTATCATCACTGTGTTAGTTTGAGCTGAGCAAGTCTTCTCCCTAGAAAATTTGGAATATATACCGAACTTTAGAGTTGTCAGTGCTTTATTTCTGCAGTTGAGCACATTTTTGTTGCCAAGTCAAGGCTTAAAATATAGTTACACTAACATGCACATTTGCTACGAATCCATATCCTTTTTCTAATCTCTTTACGCTGCCTGAAAGAGTGATAAGCACTGCTGCTACTACCTGGCTGAGGATTTCTCTGTTCCAGGTGTAGTTGAATACTGCTGTAATGCTGCCTCTGGCTTTTCACGTGTTCTGGCGCAGGAGAAAAGGACAGGGGTCGTCATTGCAGCTTCTAGCCTGTGTGTTCTGGAATTCATGTAATTCCCTGAACCCTGCAAGTGTAGCAGCACTAGTTGTGAGGGACACGCTGGTTTATTTCACCTTTTTCAATAAGGCTCACCGAAGTGTGATGAGATATAAATGTAGATACAAATAATAAACTGTGAACAGAGGAAATAATGAACTGTCCAACTGTCTTTGGATTTACATTATATCCACATACCTTCGCTATGCCAGAATTCCTCCCCTCGCGCCTTTCCCCACACATGGGGATACCTCATATGGCTCTTACAATACCATTCCCTCTCCTGCCCTCTAACAGCTTTTTGGACAAGTCAGTGTTTGCTGTGTCTGATTCTGAACTGCCCTTGTACAGACTGGCCAGCCTGGAGCACAAACAGGACAGGTGATGAGCTCAGGGTGCAGCTTTACCTGGGGCAGGAGAGGGAAAGAAAAGGGGAGGGCTTCTCTATCCAGCAGTCCATTAAGAGAACTCGTGGCACGTAATGTGACTTGTGCCTTCTCTTCCAGCTTTGGCTGAAATTTAGTAATGGGATCAAAGCTATTCATAGTACAATTGTAGAAACCTCATTTCCTTAGCAAACAAAGCTCAAGAGTACCTAGTTTGAAAGAAAATAGAGTACCTCGGTCAATCCTTTTTTCTTTTTTTCAGTTGTTTATTAAATGTCTCATATTACATGTACACTCTTTTAAATGCTAATATTAATAATCTTGGAGAGGCTGTGGAGGTACTTTTTAAGGGAGTCTTTGTGCAGCTCAAGCAAAATTAGGCTTGATTTCCAATTTGCTCTTCCAGAGCACCTCTTGGTGTTTTTAGTTCACACCTGTTAAGGCGTAAGAATGACCTTGGAATCAACTCACTTTCAGTGTTAAGTAAGAAGCTAATTTCTTTTCTTTATTTCCCTTTCTACAGACAGAAGATGCAAGTTGGAAACTAATCAAGTTTTTCACCCGATAGGACAGAAGGCAGAGACAACTGAAAGTGACACCAAAGAAAATCAAGTAGAAAATAAGGCCTATTTTCTTACTCTGAATATTTGGCTCTGGAAAGGACCTAATGAACCATCAAGTCCTATATCCTGGTGCCACTGGCAGTCACTTTGTATAGTTCTTTTCATAAATTTATGTTGCCTCATCTGAGGTATTTTGCCCTAGATAGCCTTATTGGAAAGCTTTTTAGAAATTCTCTGGTTTGAGACTACAGAACCTTCCGATTTCTACTCCAGCTGCTTTCACACCTAGCCTTTACTCACCCATCTTTAATCAACATAAACGGGTTCCCATTTCCCATGGTCACTGCAGTATTACTTCTATGTATCTGATCTCATTTGATTTCATTTTTCTTGAGCACAGGTGAATAGAATTGTAAGGAGAATTCTGGAGGGGATCCTGTCAGGTCCTATTAATAGTCACCTACGTTCAAAGGAAATGCCTTTCCTCATGCATCCGGGTGTTGTGTTTGTCTTTTTCACGTTTTGTTACTTGGCTACCTTCTTGAGAATGAATATACTATTTAATTCCATTATATTTCTGTTATTCCAGTAATATTTATTGGTTTCTTCCTCTGTGATATAGTGTTTCTTTTATACTGAAAAGTGCTTCCAACTTTGGATGTTGACACTAGAGAAACCATGAAGGACCATCCTTTTAGTGAGAGTTTTTCTGACTTAGGTTCAACCTGAAATCTCACCTTAAATTTTGGACTGATGTTCTAAATTGCCAGCTTAAGTAATCAAATCTTCTGGTTGATTTAGTCTCCCACTACCATACCTGAAATATCTTTAATATGTATCCTTTTCTTACTGCTGCTTCCTTTTTTTTTTTTTTTTAAAGTAGATGAATGGCCAAAAAAACCTTCTGTTTTTACTTTTCAATTTCTATTCCTTTTGACAGGTCTAAGTAGTTTCATCTTTTGATGTTATTTTAGGTTTATGTTTTCTAACTTCGCAGGTGGGTTTTTTCACTGGTCTCTCTCATCCTTCTTACATACTCCGTGCTTAAACATGCATCCTTTTGAGGGGGTTGAGTCAGAGGTTATCAACTAACTATTACTGGGATGCTTCTCTAGAATATTTTCCCTCACTTCAGATAGAAATCCCAGATTGATTTTTGTACTTTAATGTGGATTTTAGGTTTGTAAGCTCTAATTCAGTTCTGTTTGCTTTTGTAACTAGTGCCTTTAGTTTTTCAAACCTTTTCCATTTGCAGTTTAAGACTTTTTCTTTGGGATCCCAGGTTTTTTCTCCCCATTTCTAGTAATGGGAAGAGAGTCAGATTTAGAAAATGCAAAATGTTGTTAGGCAAGAAGAACTGGCAGATAAAAGCATGAAGAGGGCAGACTAAGAAGCCACAGCAGTGGACAAGGCATGGAAAAGAAGAGAAAGGACTAAATTGTGATGTGGCTTGAGAGACAAAGGAGGTGTAGGGATGAAATGAGGAAGAGTGAATGGTTTTCTGCCAGTTTAGTGAACTAAGCTGAGTTACTAATACACACGGTAACTGCCAGTACTGCTTCAAAGAGAGGTGCTCAGGGGTGGTGGGATTCTCCCATAGTTAGGCTCAGCTAGCACTTGAAACCTTTGGTGTAAGCGATGGCCTAGAACTCGTAAGCTGCTACAGGAAGAGGGAGTTTTGGAGTGCTTTTGGAAACAGTCGTGTTTATATCAATGGAGGTAGCAGTGGAAAAGGATTGGCAAGTGAACAGAGGTGGTTTCGGAGGGAAAAGAAGGGTAATTCTTGGGCATAACTTGATTGGTGAAGTTGTTGGGTTTTCTGATTAAGTAACGAGTGATGTAAGCCTGGATGGAGGGGAGCGGCTTTGACAGTTATTTTTGTAAAATGATACAAGTGTGGCAGTAAGGCCTTAAGAGCTAATAGACTAATGTTTCTAAACATAGTAAGTGTTGCATGTAGAAACCATCTACTTAACTGTAACAAAAAGACATTTATGATAGTTTGAATGTCACATTCATTTTTAAAGCAAAACACTGTTTGGGTTTGTGTTGTGGTGTAATACCATCTAACTTTCTCATGCTTTTGTCTGTTTTATCTCCAGGAGATGCTCTAGTTGCTGTAAATGATGTTGATGTGAATTCTGAAAACATAGAAAGGGTTTTGTCTTGCATTCCAGGTCCTATGCAGGTACAGTAGTTGAACATTTATTCCAAATGTCCTCTGTAAAAAATTAATATTGTTTCTAGCCTTTTTTCCTTAGGAAACAGAACCTAGGCGGTCTTTTTCTTAGAACTTCCTCATCTACTTTTTGAAGACGTTGGTTGACTTCAGTCAAACTTAGAGTAGAAATTTCAGAGTATAATTCTGGTAAGTTTTGTGAAAATACATAGGTGCAAGTAAATGACTCAAGGCAATGTCCTAAGGGACATTAGGCACAGTCCAGCTGTTACATGTTCTGTTTGTCATCAGCCAGAGTCAGAAAGCACATGCAGCATTGTGCAAGTGGTAGCAGCATACTTGTAGGTTTAGACTAACCATAACACCTGATTTTTTTTGCCCAGTGTGAGAATCAAGGTATTCTACGCTTGCAGAATTCTGAGTATTCATGTTTCTTTATGAGAACTTGTACATACATATGTGAAAAATCAAGTTTTGCTACTTTTCCTGCTCAGAAAACAACTTTATTATATTACCACTTGCATCAAAATTAATTACTTCTTGTTGAATACAGGGAAGTAACTCCTTTGAGACCTGCACAAACTTTTAACCAGCGATAGTTGTAGTTATGGGCAAAGATGGCAAGCATGGTTGCTTTGAGAGTTGTTATTTTGAACACTGATCTCAACAAATGAAGGACAAGGTATGTAATGTGATGCCTTGCTCCTGGTGGGTAATAGGGCTGGAGATGTGCAATCTGGCAGTAGCATGTGTGAAGCAAGATATTGATGTCTAGCTTAAAAACAAATGTCAGCCACAGAATAGTAGTGTCTTTTTTGTCAATTACTGTTCTTAAAACAGTAATAATTGCTATGGAAATACCTAAATAAAATAATTATCTCTTCATCAATATGAGAGAGACTTACAAACCACAAGAGAGTAAAAAGAAGCCTGAATTAACAAGTAGTGCTATTAAAGATATTTAAGAGCATTCAAATGGAGAAATTGATACCGCTTTCATATTTAAATAGAAAAACAAATTCTTGAGTATTTAAGAGCTTTTAGATTAAATACTTTTAAGATCTTTCAAAACTGAACAGTGATGAAGACTATGAGAGAGACTTACAAACCACAAGAGAGTAAAAAGAAGCCTGAATTAACAAGTAGTGCTATTAAAGATATTTAAGAGCATTCAAATGGAGAAATTGATACCGCTTTCATATTTAAATAGAAAAACAAATTCTTGAGTATTTAAGAGCTTTTAGATTAAATACTTTTAAGATCTTTCAAAACTGAACAGTGATGAAGATTGATAGAAGTCAGTAAGAAAAATTGATACAAAAAAAACCCCCAAAAACTGACCTGATGAATAATGTTTCTTCTCCCCAAACCTACTGCATATATCTTCTCTTCTAGCTGAATAATAATTTTGGAGCTATAATGAAGAATTAAATAACTAATAAAGAATGAGATAGCTATTTCAGAATTAAACCAGGAGAGTATTAATTACCTAGGCTGTTAGTAGCATAAAATTAACTATTTTGAGTTATTCTGCTTAAATCCATTTCCTGGTGGACAGGAAGACAAGGTAAAAGTTGCAACTTACAGATATGAGATGGAACAGGTTAAAAATTATAGTGTCTCTTACAGTATGTCTGTAACCTCTTGGTAGTTTTTACTCAGGTAGAATATATGAGGTGATAATAATAGAAATGTTTTACTGTCCAGAGATGATAAGAAGTGGAAATTTTAGGTTTTGTTAAACATGCTTCTGTTCGCAACTTAAGTAATGTAAGTGCCTGTAGAACTACATCTGCAACTGCAGTAAGATTGAGTACTAGTATGTCAGTTTAGGAAGCTTTCCAAGATATTTGACAGTATGAAGCTTGCCTCAGCTACCAGAGTTGTGGTCAGGTATCGGCAGAGCTCTATGGTAGAAAAACTTTGTCTTGCTTGTCTTTGACCAAATATGGAGATGCTGTAACTGCTATTAAATACAGAATGATTCAAAAAGCAGAGATTATATAGTTTATTTAATTGTATCCTTGCTAGATTAGAGTATACGTATTACTTGTTGCTAAAATGCAGTGCAACCCTTTAGATAGTAGTTAGTTTTAATGCAACATTAACGTTTACATTGTCAGTAAATCTGTCAAGTAGACAGCGATTACTTGAAATGTATAACTGTTTGTCATGTTGGCTTTCCAAAACCTTTTATTAAAGTGCAATTATTCCTTTTTTACTGTGCAGCTTGAGTCAAGCCAGAAGAGTGATTGCTGAAATAGACCAGTGGAGAATTTAAATACAGAGTTCTGGGGATTTTTGCAGTGTAGAACACTGTATTCATGCTGCTGAAGAAATGGAGGGTTGTTGTTTCTGAGATTTAGTAATAAAGACAGCTGTTACACAAGCAAAATTGTTAATGTATTGTCATTCATCATACGTTGCAAATTATCAAAAAAGATGCAGTTTAAAGCTGTTTTACCGTAGTTATAAGTTATTTACACAAGCAAAGTCACTGTTCTTCTGGGTTCAGTGTTAAAAATTACTGGAAGTAATTTCAAAAACTAATTACCTAGATTCTCTCAATTGCAGCATGTGGCATAACATCTGTCATTATTACATTTCCAGAATCTTGTTTTCCTTACCTCAGTTTAGGCAAACTAGCTTCTAGGCATGTAAGGATTAGTTTAGTGTATTTATTGAGCAATAGAAGTCCAAATGCTACATCAGTCTTTTTTTTTTTTTATGGCAGAACCGTTTCTGTTTGGGTGCTTGCATGTCACCTAGTAAGATAAAGTCCCAATTCTGATTAAAGCATTGGGTACCCTGTTTAGAAGTTGTATAGCAGTCACTGCATGTGACAGGACAAAGCATACCCCTCAATCAATGCTTGAGATAGTATGATAAAGTTATATTCTGCAGTCTATACAATTTTACATTTCTGTAATCAAAATAGCTGCTGTTTCCTACCACCACAAGACAGAGAAAACAGAATAGGAAGGGGAAGATATGCTAAAAGAATATACTTTCCCTTACCCTGATACTCGGAAGTTTCAGAATCATTTTACCCGAAACTTTCTAAAAATATTCAGCCTGCGGCAGACATTCAGAGTCGGGAATTTCAGCCTGAAATTTTGAGTTACAGTTGTGCAAACCATAAGCACATGGAAAACAGAGACTTACAACAGGAAATGGCAGGCAATGCCACCAGCTCTGTCTGTAATAAAATCCATATTCTAAGACATACAGCTTTCTTGCAGATAAACAGAAAGCATGCCTTTCTGGGTCAGACCAACGGTATAACGGCTACATTTTCTGTTTCTTACACTGACAAATGTTTAAGTAAAGAGTATTTAAGAAACAAATTAAATAGAGTGACCTGCCCATCATACTTTTCCAGCTTCCAGCAGTCAATAGTTAGGGACTTGTTGGATCACTTACAGGTTTGTACCTTCCCCTTTTTTAATAAAGTTCTTAAAATCCTTTGACCTCCACAGCATCCTGTAGCAGTGATTTACATAACTGATTTGTATTGCGTTCATTTTTGTTGGTTTTCAAACTAATCTAATTAAGTGCATTTCATACCCCCAGGTTCCTGTGTTATGAGGCGTAGTTAACTGTCCATCTCTTGTTCTTCGTATCATTCCATGACTTTGGAGAGCTCTGTCACGTTCCACGTTTGTCACATCTTTCCTAAGTGGAAAAAAGCCCATCTATGTACCTCAGAGTTTGCTGTTGCTGTCACCTTCATCAGTGCCTTCTTGCAGTTTGATTAAATTCTTTTTGAGAACTGTTCTAAGTATTGAGAATGTGTGCATGCTGTATACTTATAGAGTGGGATACTAATATTTTCTGTGCTTTTCCCATTCTTCATTTCATTTCCTTTTCTGTTTTCTGTTGTGCATTGAACTGAGTTTCTTTAGGAGGAATGGACTAAAGTTGTGAAAGATTTCATAGTCAGTATTTACAAAAGGGTACTCCAGTAGTCACATATTTAATCAGATCCTGTGCACTGCGCAGGACGAAGATTCATTTCTCCTTCACGAAAAAAAATAATAGTGTTTTAGGGTATGTAGAAATGTAGTCTCTTGGTCATTTTCTATTACAGCATTTTCCAGCCTAGATGGTCTTTTTCATGGTAATTTTTTTTTAAAGGCAGGAAATAGATTAGAACGTGGACAAAAGTAGAGAGGAACAGAAAATGTCATGTTTCAAGCTGTTAGATAGACTGAAGAAGATTTGGAAAGGAACTCACAGTCAAATTGTGGAGAGAGGTCTTTCTCAAAATACAGTGACTTCACATCTGAGTGGTGTGGTATTGCCCACAGTGGTGTGGGAGGCAGCATGGATGCCTACAGGATGAGGGAGAGTTAAAGTTCTGTTTGGCCCAATTTGTTTTGAGCTCTTGCTTGGAGGGCCATATGGTTGTGTCTCTTACGACAAGACAGACTGAGTTTGGTTTTTTTTAAATTGAGAGACTAAAAGATAGACTGCAGCAAGAATTACATCTGTGCGTCGTTAGTGTAGAGACTGTAGCCTGAGTGTCATGAGTAAGTGTCCACAGACAAGATGTAGTAGAAGTTAAGAGAAGTAACTATTGAGCCTTGAGGAAATCTGCAAGAAGTTAAACAGGGTATGAGGAAAATCCTCTGAAATACATGCAGATGGCGTGACAAAGAAAGAGAACCGAGTCACAGAATGCCAGAGAAGAAAACATACATCTATAAACCTGTGAATGATCAACTTGCTGGGTCCTAAGGAGCCGCTGCTTCTTAGCTGGATGTTTTTGCTCCTTGAGTCCTGTTAATATGCAGTGTAATGAATTGAAACTGAAATGATGAGGAGAGAGCGAGCGATGAGTTACTGTCAGAAAAGAAAGTGGTAGCATGTGGCAGGAGAGCAGGATTGAATGCAGTGCTGTTCCAGAGAATGGGAACAGAGAAGAGAAAAAAGCTGATAGCAGCCAAAGTAGGAGAGGAAAAGATTAATGAGAAGTGTCGGGAGGGAGTAGAGTGGAATTGGGAGGAACGCAGCCAGTGACATAAATGTTGTAGCTGGAAGAACTGATGATGGCATTTCTCTCTGATCTAGTTTGGCAGACAGTGGGTGTTTTAAAGCATCATTATTTCTTGCTGGCACTCCTCTCTAAGTATGTGTATACACATACACAATTAGAAACAAATTATCTATATTTAAATGTATAAATTACATCTGCTTGGGCTTTTCAAATTTATTGCAACTGGGAAAATATAAACCTTTTTTGTTGCATCAATCATTGGCTAAACTGTCACTGACTTTAAAGAGAAGCAGGATTTGGTGTGATGTATTATGTTTAGAACTTCCCAGTCAGTGGGCATGTTAAGGGTATTTTAAGGCAGACAAACAATCTGGAGTAAAAACATTAAAGAGGGAACTGAGAGTGTGCCTGCTTAGTCCGAATAGATATATTTTCAGTCACTTTGAACAATAATGAAAACTAAGGTATCATCCAAGAAAATAATTTATTCTCCTTGGAAATTAGAATTTTATGCTCTGTCAAGAGCTAGGTATTTCTCACATATCCTTCTTTCATACTTAGGATGAAGTGTTCATTCACAAAAAAAAATAAATTACTCTTTCACTAAAGGAACAACTAAAATAATTTTTGTAAGGCAGTGCTCATAAAAAGGAGGTCTGTAAAGCAAATTGTGAAACATATTTCCACACGAAGTTTGGATTTTGTGTTGCTTGTAAGCCAGGAAATACGTGTTTTTTCTAAAACTCCTGGTTTTTTACTTTATTTGGGAAATAAAGAACAGTAAACCTCATGTAACTTTTTGACAAAGTAAGCTTAATCATCTAAACTTTAAGTTATTTTTAAGAGAGAATGCTCTGTTAGTGCTTTGATTATTTTTTTCTTCTGAAGACATAATGCAGCAAGTGATGTAAACAATTTTTACGCTTCCTGCTAGTTGTGTACAATTGTTAAATATGGCAACAAAACTCTTATTTGCTGACTTTACCATTTAAAAAAAAAAAGTTAACATTGGCAAATTGAAAGAAGAATTGTTACTGAGTGTTACAAATTAAGACTTTTGCAGTCTAATGTAAATTGATTTTCCTGTGCAAATGTACCTGTCAGTGTGCTCGAGAAAACAAAGAAATGCTCATGAAAAAGCCTTGAGGGTATATACTTAGGAGAGTGCTGACATTTTGAAAGAAGTCAAATATTGTGTGTTTCAAAAGCGTGATAATAGGTTTTGCGTTCAAACAAACCCAGAGCAGTAAGTATATTTTTCCATTCTCAAAACCCTAAGAATTAAGTATGAAAACACACCAACCCACATGCTTACTCACATGGTTCATAGAGCATGTAATAGCTGGCTTTGTCCTTAATAGATGGTTATGTAATGCTGAATATGTAATTGCTTTTCTTGAAACAGCAGGAATTTTTTTGAATGCTTACATCTTTGTCAGTAAAGCTAAGAAAACTTTATCTCTTAAAGGGCTCAAACTGCATTTATTTCATCTAATACTAGAACGTAATTGTAAGTACAGCCTCATTTTCACAATAATTAATATCTTAATAGGTTAAACTTACATTCGAAACATCAATATTTGAGCCTGAAGGAACTTCTCAGCAAAGGTATAAACGGGCACAGTCAAGTATGAACAACCTGGTTCGGCTCTTGTGGGGAGAAGATAGTACGGACCTTCAGGCTATACAAGACGTGCCTCATATCGTTATGTTCCTCACACTGAAACTGGACTCTGAAACATCTAAGGATGAGGTATGTGGCTAACTAAAAACTGAAGATGAAAGGTAGCAACTGACAACAGCAACTGCTGTGCCTTTTGATGTTAAAAAAAATCTTGCTAACCATTTTGAGTGGTGAATAGTCTGTAAAATGTCCATTTTGACAGAAATAAGGCCTGAAATTCCAGGGGAGAAAAACTAGCATCACTGATGACAAGCTCTAATTGGACTTGAAATCACTTCAGCGCTGCTGAATGTCTTTACATAAAGAGCAGGCTAGAGGTGTTAACAGGCAAAGCAGAGATAAATTCAGAAGTTCGTTATTGTCTCTCAGATGCTCACTGTGATGTTTTCAATACGCCTCTCAAACTATGAAATCTGTCTAGTCAAAAAAAAGTTTCCCCAGCAGGAGCTGTTGGCAGTCCACATACATAATCTGTCTAGCTCCTCCTGTTTTGAAATGCTAACGTGCCTTTTCTTAGAGGACTCTTGCATGTCTGCTGTTTGCAATCAGCTGTTGATTCTTGCTTGGGCAACATTTTTGAGCTACTGAAGTACTTTTTTTTCCTTTGTCCTGTAAAGCTTCCTTTCACATCTCTTCCCTTTTTGTGTTCTTCATAAAAATTTTGCCAGTGTACATATAACGCATTGTAAGTTTGTGTAGATGTTGTTCATGATGTAGCCATAGCTACAAATACTCTGCTCCCAATGCAGGGACACAGAACAGCGTGGAGGGCTGAGTTTGGCCTCTTGCCCGATCTGAAAATGACAAATGGACAAAGTGGACTTTTTAGGAACAGACATTTGGAAAAAGACTCTTCTCCCCTTCTGTAAATTCTCCTTAGATTTAGCATAGTGCCCCAGTGATCTTGTATTATCTGTGATGTGGAGACATCAAATGAAGCACAAGTTTTGCCAGTCCCCAGGGACTGGGATGGCGGGACAGTGATGGAGTGGGGAGCGGAAGAAAGAAATTTTGCTTTCTCTCCCTTGGAATTAATCCTTAGATCCAGTCAGTGCTCCATCCCTTCTCTGAGATAGCTTTATTTTTTTGATACTATTTTTCAACTGATAGAAGTCTGTATTGCTCTGTTGCTGATGTGTAACAGAGAAAAAGTGTTACAACTACGCATAATGGAGTTTAATTTTATTTTCTAGAGACAGGGCTGGGGAGGAGAACACTAGAAAATTACATGGTGTCATAATAGCATGTAGAAAATGTTGTGCAGTTTGCAGAGTCAGGCGGTTGAAAGCTAGGAAATGACAGATTTATGGCTACTTGTGAAACTTTAATTCAGCTCTTTGTACGTACGCAGCATGACTCTGTCTTAAGTATTACGTTTTTTCTGAAAGGTGCCTGTCATGTGCAGAGGACAAGATGGACAGATGAGTGTGTATAAATAAGGCTTATTAGGCAACCATAAATCCAGTACTTCATAACTCTGGAGTACTTGACTTTGCAATATAAATCATGCTCTTAACTAGTATTTTTAAGGTAATGTATGCTTCATTGCCTATTACAGCAAGATACTAACTCTAAGCTTTGGTTTGCAGTTCTTTACAATCCTGTTTAAGAGACTACATTTTTTCATGGGAGGTACCTTCAGCAGAAATTAGTTCATACAAGTGTCTCTTATAATTATTACTTTTTATTTTTTTTATAGCGTTGCAACTAAGTAAGGTCATTCTGTGCTCTTTTTCCTACCCGGAGACTGCTTCCATTAAAACATACGATACTGCAGTATTTTTCTGCTTTGGTATTTCCCTATAATAAAAATTAAGAGAGCTCATTTAACTGTGAATAAAATAAACTTAAGATGCTTTATCAAAGTTCACTTACATTTTGCGAAGAGTTCTTTTTTTCTTCAATTCTAAGTTTGTAGTCCAAGACTGCTATGTTATGTGGATAGAACAGCTATGGACAATTGCTGTAGATTTAAAGACCAGTGTTTTCTTGGTCACATAAACTTTATGAAATATTAAAAAAAAAAATTATCACAGGGCCTCTGGCTCCTCTGTTGGTAGGTGAATAGATATGCAAATGTCTGATTGCAATTCGCACTTCAGAACTTATTTCAGGGCCTCTGGCTCCTCTGTTGGTAGGTGAATAGATATGCAAATGTCTGATTGCAATTCCTGCACTTCAGAGTAAATGGAGTACTGCTTTCTTGCCTCATTATTTCTTTACACTCTCCCAAGAAACAGGATTAACCCTGAACGTTGAGCAGATGTAAAAGAGGGATTGTAATGCACTTGTTCTCCCTTCATACCATGGAAGAATTGTTTCCTGAGAAGTCTTGGCAGTTACGCAGCCCCAAATAGTCTCTAATGTTGAGAGATGCTTTGCTGGTGTAATCAACCGCTTTATAATATTTCCTAACAAAAGAATGCTGCCTTCTTCAAGGCATTTGTCTTTAATTTCATTTGGTGGACAGTAAGCGACATGTATCCTGTAGATGTACTGTTCCAGATTTAGTTTACAGTAGTACTTCAAATTAGCAGTGTAGTTGTTATACACCTGTGCCATATTGCACAATAAAAATATAATGATCCTTTACTAAGCTTCTTTACCCATATCCAAAGGAGGCATGGTATGCAGATCACATCCATGTGAACAGTGGCAACTAGAACTAGTAACTAATTCTTCCACTTGTGAGCTTTTGGCACCCAAAAATAGAATTAATGAGCTCCGAGACTTGTAAGCGCTATCTGCTCAACTATAAAGGAAAGTAGTATTAGAAGTCATTTAGGATGCATGCGTGCATGTGGGGAGTGTCCCATACAATAATGGTTTCAGTGAGTAAGGTTGATCTTGTCTTTTTTATGTTTTAGTTCAAGGTAGGTATCACGATGATAACATAGGTTATTTGTACCAGCATACAACCATAACATCTTTATGTGTTTGAACTGATTTTGGTGATACCATGCCTTAAAAGGAATAATGTTCATATTCTTCCTACACGATAGCATTACTGGAAGCATGTGTTTAGCATACTTGCAAAGTAGGTTTTACTGAGTAACTGTTAAGGTGGCTTGGTTCATACAGACACTGACTTGTACTTCCTGTAGCGTTTCTCCCTGTTTTTATAATTTCTGAATAAATCTTTAAGAATTCATAGTTGTCTTTCATCTACTGTTTCTCTTTTAATCTTATGTAAGATGCAACTTAAAGCCTGTACTGTCAGTGCACTGTGTTTGAAGATTATAGGTTTTTAGCTGGTCGGCATCATTTTGACACAATTTATTTTAGCCATTTCTTATGTTGTCAAGACTGCAGTACTATCTTTTTTAAAATGTTATTTAGGCTCAGTTTGAGAAACAACTAAAATAAAAATAAAAAAGGGAAGCTGTTTGATAAGCCATTCGTTTAGATAGTCTGTCTAGGTTTGGGGTTTTTGGGTTGAGGGAGGGTTTACACTTTTTAAGAAATGAGCTACTTCTCATTTATTAATTCCATTGTCATTGGCCTATGAACTTTCGCCTTGCTTTGAAGACAGCTAATCTTGTATGGTGGTATGTGCTGAACCTTGCTAACTCATTAATATATATGTGATACAGCTATGACCTTTTGTTACAGTTGTCTTTTCTTGCCCTGGGAAAGCGTACAGATAATTCTCAAATGAATTTTGTGTAAAGGCCCCAGTTCATAGTGAGGAGAAAAAAAGGCTCTTTCTAGCCTTTTGTAGTGCTGTAATTAGAAAATGGCAGGGTTTTTTCCAGCTGAGGGATTGATTCAAGAAAAAAATCCTTGTCACTAACGAGTATTTGAAAATAGAGCTAATTAAATTGGATAAGAATGAAGAGTTTGCCAGGTCCTTCTGTAATGAAACTTTACATTCTTTTAATCTTGATGAAGGGAAATTTTCTAACGGGTATTGGCACTGGCTGGATGTGCTTAGTGACATAAATAGGAAAGTTATTCATGTCTGTGTTTCTTTTGTTTGTGTAGAAAGATAATTTACTATACTCTTTGCATTGGATATGCCTAATATGTGCATTATTTCTGGCCCATCATGATTTGTTAGAAGGCAATAAATGTGGGGGAATCATATGTTTGCTTATTACTGTATGGTTGCTGAAATGATTAATACAGAATTTTTGAAAATGCTTACATTTATTTTAAAGAACTGGTTAGAAAAAAAATAATTGTCACAAATATTTCAAGATTACTTCTTTAAGAGTATGCTGAAACAGATGGTCAGAGGTTTGGTGATAAAATTCTTAATGGTGTATATGTTGTTTGAATATATACCTCAGTTATATTTTGTGCTACACATGTAAAGCAATTAGGTAGGGTTATATAGAGAGATTGGAGTTTTTGTATTCTTATTGTTGGTTTTAAAGAGCTGTATGTTTGATGATGATTTAAATAACAATTTAAATATTGAAAGCACCATACAAATATTAGCTATCTCTTGGAATCAGATTTATTAACAGTGTACTTTAAGCTGTAAAATTTTTATGTTTCTCTATATAATAATGATTCTAAATAAGTCCTACTTTTCATAAAATAGAAAAGTTAAAACTGTCAGAAACATTCATGTGTATTTTGGAACTTTCCAGTATGCCCGTGCAGACCACTGCTTGTTTTGATACCATGTGAAAGTATATGATAAAAGCTTTCATGTTTTTTAAAAAAATTGATGCCAGGAAAAAAATTTGTTATCTTGTTTTCTCTGGGGATTTTTTTTGTGATTTTTGTTTTTGGTTTTGCTTTGCTTAACTAACAGCTAACTTTCTTCACAGCAAGAAATTCTTTATCAGTACCCCATATCAGAAGCATCCCAAAAACTGAAAAGTGTGAGAGGAATATTTCTCACACTATCTGACATACTGGAAAGTGTTACTGGTACCCAGATTATCAGGTAAAAGTATTTGAAATGTAATGTATTACTACTTTTATTATTTTATACATATGTGTACAGAAAAACACACATGGGTCATGCATCAAGTTCTAGACAAAACAAGAGTGACTCTACCTGTTAGGCAGTAATGTTTAACTAGAACAGCATGCCTGAAGTTGGACTGCTCGGCCTGGATGTACGTTGATTTGGGGGAATTTCTTTGTCATGGGTGGCAGTGACTAGGATTTTTAGTTTGGTGAAATTGTTTTTAGAGCCCTTCTTAGATCTCTTAAAACGTCCTTATCTAAACTGGGATTCTGTGGCACTGTACTATGGCAGACTGGAAATTCTACAACAGCTTCAATCAAATTTTTAAAAAAAATTAAGAAGAGAAAATGTAATTCAGTTAAATTCATGAGTGCCTGCTACTTTTAAATTCATTTTATTTCACATTCAACTTGCAACACCCGAAAGACCACAGACCAGCACTCTGGTAAGAAGTCTAATAAAAATGATTCCTGAGTTTTTGGAGCAGCGTAGGGGTGGTGGAGATATGTCAAGAGATTATGGAATATTTAAAGGTAGATGATTTTCTGACGGAATAATTAGAAGTGAGATAGCAGGTACCACTTTTCAGTTTCACTCTTCTTCCCATTGAGAATCAGTATATGAGTTTACATCTCTTGGGGGTCTCAGGCAAGATTCTCTTCCGCAAATCAGTGCCTTGTGCGTCAGACACAAGACCTGGATGGGTATAAAAAAGCCAAATCTAAGTGGGATTTCAAGCCCAAGAATACAGAGTGCAAGCAGTAGTGCAGCAGTGAACAGCATTGGCAATAATAAGGAATTCCTCAAAAGGCAAAAAGCCTGTTTAATATATTAAAGTTGGCATTTCCACTGATAAATTTTTCCTTAAAAGGAGTTCTTGAAGTGCTTTTGAGTATTTTTGCCTACCAGAAAATTAATACTGGTTAACTTACTCTTGTTTACATTTGGGCCTTTTATTTTTTTTTTCTCAGACTTGTTGGTATCCTGCTATTTTGAGTAAGAAGTTTTAACACTGTGCTTTAACCATGCTTGTAACTTTCTAGTTAATAAGTTACTAAAAGTCATGTTACTGATTTAGTGATCAATAGGAATGAGGATTGACTCCTTTAGCAGCAGGTATCAAACACAGGCTTTTGATCTTCTGCATATACCAGTATTTTAATGCAATGCCACATTAATTAGCACTGAGGTATGTTAAGTCCTCTTAAAGGCTTATGCATTATTAATGGTAATTCTCCCATATAGAAACATTTTTGGACATGTCCAGATTTTCAAACACATCCAAAAGACAAATCAATCCATTGTTTGATGATCTATACCTACGGTATCATCAGAAAAACCATACAGAAATCCATGATAACATAGATCCACCTTTCCTGTTAAGGTTGCCCATTTCCCATTTTTGAGTTCTAAAAATATAAAAGCACTTCTGCTGGTCCCTGTGGACTGTCTCATCTCTTCAAAAAATATGATAGATAATCCCCAGCTCTCCTATGAAGCTTCTTCTGTCAGAAGAGTAAATTATGATTATTGTGTCTGCACATGTATTGTGTATCTTTTGGGATGGGGATGTTTATTTCTCTGTAGTTAATTGCATTATAAATATATAACTTGTTTTCTTTGGAAAGCACTTTTGGTTACATGAAGGATAAAAATTTTCTGGTGACCTGTGGAAATACTAAGGTATTTCTTAACTAATGAAATGACACTATTGTTTTATCCAGTACCATCAATTTTACAGTATGGGTGAATCAGTGAAGCAAGTTAATCATGGAGCCATATCCTAAAAATTAAATTCTTGAATCCTTCAAGCTTAAACTAAAGTTACCCTGTTTCACTTTGCAGCAGTGTTATCTTGTTTAAAATTTCTAACATGATAGTAAGAAAGGTGGGGGTTTGCTATAAATTTAATTCAAGGTATAACATTGGGTCTAATTCTGTTTTATGTTCTAATCCACTCTATGGTTCAAATGAAAGTTCTCTATCTTTCTGGGACTGCTGAGCTTCGTAGAGTAATTTTCTATACAAGGAGATAGCATGAGAGTTCAAGCTTATGTTTATCACTCAGATAATATGTTCAAAAAACCTCTTGGGCTCGTTTTCAAAACATGTGTGTAGTCTTTTTAAATGATTTTGTGAGTGACTACTATGTTCAGAACCTTCATTAGTACCTCCGGTTACCTCACTGATCTGAAATGGCACTCATTTTCTAAGTTGATTGTGTTAAAAGCTAGGCAGGAAGACCTTTAAATAGGCAGGAAGACCTTGAAACAGCATCTGAATCATTCAGAAGATGACTGTGGCACTTCAGTAGTAGTTGTTCATCCTTTAAGTTTGTATACTTGAAAACGTTGTTACTACTGGCATGATCTGTTTGGAATAGAAATCAGAGAGTCTTTGAGTTCCGTAATAATTAATATAATTACCTAGTGATTATACATAAGACTTTGCATTTAAAATACATATAAATCATTCTGGCTTATAATGGCAGTCTTCTATAACATCATAGTTTTAACAGAAGTACTGCTTGTTTAATTTTTCTAGTTCCTCCCTTTTCTTATGCGGAAAACTGGTTCAAGTTGTTTACTGGAAAGAGTCTGACAAGCTGCTTGTAATTGGCCTTCCTGAAGAAAAGTGAGTTTCAAATAAAATGCTTTGTTTTCCTTTTAATTTTATTTTGTTTCCTATTACGTGTCCTCAGATTGTACTCATATCAAAAAAGCAAGAAAGGGAGGGCTTGCAATGTACTCTTTTTACTATAACTAGTTTCTATACCTGTGATTCTACCTTCTTGATTGACTTTGCATCTTTTGTACATCCATTGTTACAGTTTCTTTTTCATTTCCTTTAAAGGGAATAAGGTCTCGTTAGATCTCAGAAATACACGTAGGCTAGAAAACAGTAATCTTCAGTGTTTGGTAAAGTCAAGTCCCAGCTAGAGACTGCAGAATAACAGCAGTAATATTACGTATTTATGTGTTGTAGGAGGACTTCCCCAACCCAGCCACCCCCCCAGCTTTACCACTGTCTCTGTCATCATGGGCAAGTCACTCAAAGGAAATCTCTCATACAGTCCGATGAAGAAATTTTTGTTTGCACTGTATCACTTGTTAAGAATAGAGCTCTTCAGAAGATGCCTATGCTTATTCATAGTAAAGATGTTATAAACATAGCTGTACGTTTGGATTTTTATTTTTTAGTGTGCCACTTTCTCAGTTGAGGAACATGATTGAAGATGTTGTCAGGACCTTGAAATTTATGTACAGTTCTTTAGACAGGTGGGTTCTTTCAAAACTGTTTTCTTTTCAGTCACTAATTTTTCATTGATGCTCACTGAAAAAGACAGCTAGTAGCATTAATTTTAATGTTTACATGGAATTTCTTTGCATGTTCCTTTACACTTGCACAAAAAACAGAATTCTGTTCTTTGTGCCTTTTTGTTTCAGTCTTAACGCTCGTAAGACTCTTTAAACAGTCTTTGTTACTTCAGAAAGTTTTGTCCTTGATTAGGTTAAATCATTCACGTAATCTAAGTCACTGTGGATGTCAGCAGCACTCTGCAAATGTTATCCTTTGTGCTAAAGCATTGTCTGTAAAAGGTACATATGAATCAGTGTTATATTTTTAATACAGTAAACACTCCAGATTTCTCAACTTTATTTGGCAGAGTGACTTTCCTTCTCTGCATTTGGAAATCACCCAGAAAATTTTCAGTCTGACTGTAACCTAAATAAAATTGCCAAGGTAGGCTATTCATATGCTTGCATTCAGTTCAAGGTTAAAGTGTGTATGCCACAGAGAAAGAAAAAGAATAATCTTAATTTCTAGAAGGATGAAGCTGATCATTGTCTCATCTTAAGTTGCTCTAAGACATCTACTATCATACTATACTGCTTTAGTTTTTTCTTTGTTTGTAGGTACTGCCTAGATATTAGCCTAGTGGGTTTTTTTATTTTTAAAAATAATTTTAAAAAAAAAAAAAAATCCAAATGTAGTATCATGCTGTAAAGAGACTTCTGTAATACAGAGGGTTATATAAACAAGCGGCAAGTTTCTCGATGTTATTCTAACTCAGAGTTCATGTTTGTTCAGTGCTTTTTGCCAGGTGGAAAATGTTTCTCGCCTGGATCATTTTTTCAACCTGTTCTTCCAGCGTGCGCTTCAGCCTGCAAGACTCAAGTCAAATGCCAGCCCCAGTGCTCAACACTATGATACCTGCAGTGCATTATTCCTAGACAATCTCCCAGGCTTGCGCTGGCTGACGTTGCCTCAGGAAATCAAGGTAATGTCATTTTCAGGTCTCTCTAGAAAAACTTGTATATGAGAGGCCAGAAAATTGATGCAGGTATCTTCTGCTGTTACTGTGTAATTTACATAAGTGCTTTGCCCATCCCATACCACCTATTTTCCTACAGGATCCTTTATTTAAGTTTGGAACTACACAGTCATTCCCACAGGAAACAGATTGCTGTTATGAGTGTAGTTTGGTGACTTTAGAGTTATCCAGGAAGAGAACATGATGACAAAGAAATTAAACTTTATTTAAAAAAAATATATATATATATACACACACACATATATATCTCTAACAACTAGCATATGCAGTAGGGAAAGCAGCCCCTGGTATGTAGCTTTATGTTTGATTCTAACCATTTAAGTATTTTTCCAGGTAGAAAATATTACTCCAGAAGCCCATGTGTAACTTGTAATTTAGGAGAGTTATAAATGGCTGTTGCAGAATCAAAATAAATACCCGTACATCATTTGTTTGACACCATACAGGTACAGCTTTTCTGCACCACTTCACTGTGTCTGGTTACCTCCCAATTAGAAATTGAGTTGTGCTTTAAGCAGTAGTAAGACAAAAGCTAGGTCACAGTAAATAGCATTATAGCTTTCAGTCTTAAACCTCATTTTCATGACTTGTAAGAAGTTAAAATAGGGATCATTAAAATAATTATTAGGGAAATAATTTTTTTTTTAAATAAAAATAATAGATTTTATATATGTGTGATGCATGTTCCCTGCCAAGTCTTCTCTGAAGTGGTTTTTCATATATGCTATAGAATTGATGTTATTAGACCAAAATACATAAAGGTACAATTTGAAACAATTGTAACAATTTTTGTACAAGAGAAAATCATCCCAAGGAGATTTCAGCAGTGGAGTTGTAAGACCAACACGTATTTCATTTATTCAGAAATTTATGGTATTAAATTGAATTACATATTTATTTGAATTGCACAAAATGAAAATTGAATTCAGACTGAATTATGCAAAACGAAGTCTGCAACAGGCGTTGCAACTATAGAAAAACTTTGTCTCACTGGGTGGCAGATTCTATAACAGTTCCAGCATAGTTTGGCTCTGCATAGATAAGCAAGTCCTCGCCCTGCTGTACAGTAGTTGGCAGACAAGCTTATTATAATACCTTTTATCAATGTAGTAAGTTCTGCAAAGTGAACAGGATACAATCCTCGGAGAATGTAGGGGAAAACTTTTATGAAATTACATTTAGGACAAAAGCTGGTAATTGTGTCTTATGTACAGAAAGTTCCTCTGAAATGTTTTTTCTCGTATGGTGTTTTTTTTTTCCCTGTTGTGTATCCAGATCATCTTGCAATCTGTTGTCTTTTTTTTTAAAGCCCCTGTGGATAATTTTGTTAATTATGGTGTCAGATGTATTCTTTAATAACACAACTGTGTATGCATTTGTTTAGAAACAAACCAGAAGACTTCCCTTACTCCTTCAAAGGACTTGTAGTTTCCAATTTTTTTCTCTGTTTTCATGTTACAGTTTGTTATAAAGTGATTTAGCATCAGTGCCTAAGGGTTATGTGTCCCATGTAAAGCATTGCTAGAACATGTTTTGATCTGACAGTAGGTTCAGGTGTAGATAACTGGGTCTCGCTAGGTGCAGTTTGCTGCTTTATTTTCAGTTATACTGGAAGTACAGAAAGCTATGTGTACTTTCAAGACATGGTGATCATGAAATGATTGCTTTTAAGTTTCTCATCAGAAAGACCTTCTGGGACTTTTGAGTGGCACAGAGTAGAAGAAAGCTCTCTTTTTTGTCTTTTTTTTTTTTTTCTTCCTCCCCCCCAACCTACTCCTATTTTCTTTGTTTTCTTAAATGAAAAGCTCTATTCTTGGAAGACGGTACAGTCCACTTGGATAAATAAAGCATCTACAAGAAATTGTTTTGTAGAGCACTAAAGCAAAAATTTAAGCAGGGCTGAAGATATTATCAGTACCCTGGTTCTCTCCTGGCTTATTTTTTTTTCCTTCCAATTTCTGTAATCTCATCAGTATTAATGTTGTTAGTATTAAAGTTGTTATTCCCTTGTAAGTTTTATTCATGTTTCTTATTTTAATCCTATAGAGGGGTTTTTTCCTAATTAGGTTTTTAGCCTCATAGCAAAATAAGGTTAAAAATGAGGCAAAATGAGGCTTCTTCACTTTATTGAATTTGTAGTGACTTGGGGTAGCATCCATCTCACCGCCTTTTAGAGCTATGATATAAATGACTACAGTTGAGGTGCTAATCCTGAACTCTTCCTATTATTTAATGGGGAAAATCTGGTGCTTTAATAGTAATTCAGCTGCTCAACTTCAGCTGTTTACTTTAGTGTTAGATGAATCATGCCTTAGGATAATATTTTTTTAAATAAAAATAATAGATTTTATATATGTGTGATGCATAATCCCTGCCAAGTCTTCTCTGAAGTGGTTTTTCATATATGCTATAGAATTGATGTTATTAGACCAAAATACATAAAGGTACAATTTGAAACAATTGTAACAATTTTTGTACAAGAGAAAATCATCCCAAGGAGATTTCAGCAGTGGAGTTGTAAGACCAACACGTATTTCATTTATTCAGAAATTTATGGTATTAAATTGAATTACATATTTATTTGAATTGCACAAAATGAAAATTGAATTCAGACTGAATTATGCAAAACGAAGTCTGCAACAGGCGTTGCAACTATAGAAAAACTTTGTCTCACTGGGTGGCAGATTCTATAACAGTTCCAGCATAGTTTGGCTCTGCATAGATAAGCAAGTCCTCGCCCTGCTGTACAGTAGTTGGCAGACAAGCTTATTATAATACCTTTTATCAATGTAGTAAGTTCTGCAAAGTGAACAGGATACAATCCTCGGAGAATGTAGGGGAAAACTTTTATGAAATTACATTTAGGACAAAAGCTGGTAATTGTGTCTTATGTACAGAAAGTTCCTCTGAAATGTTTTTTCTCGTATGGTGTTTTTTTTTTCCCTGTTGTGTATCCAGATCATCTTGCAATCTGTTGTCTTTTTTTTTAAAGCCCCTGTGGATAATTTTGTTAATTATGGTGTCAGATGTATTCTTTAATAACACAACTGTGTATGCATTTGTTTAGAAACAAACCAGAAGACTTCCCTTACTCCTTCAAAGGACTTGTAGTTTCCAATTTTTTTCTCTGTTTTCATGTTACAGTTTGTTATAAAGTGATTTAGCATCAGTGCCTAAGGGTTATGTGTCCCATGTAAAGCATTGCTAGAACATGTTTTGATCTGACAGTAGGTTCAGGTGTAGATAACTGGGTCTCGCTAGGTGCAGTTTGCTGCTTTATTTTCAGTTATACTGGAAGTACAGAAAGCTATGTGTACTTTCAAGACATGGTGATCATGAAATGATTGCTTTTAAGTTTCTCATCAGAAAGACCTTCTGGGACTTTTGAGTGGCACAGAGTAGAAGAAAGCTCTCTTTTTTGTCTTTTTTTTTTTTCTTTTCCTCCCCCCCCAACCTACTCCTATTTTCTTTGTTTTCTTAAATGAAAAGCTCTATTCTTGGAAGACGGTACAGTCCACTTGGATAAATAAAGCATCTACAAGAAATTGTTTTGTAGAGCACTAAAGCAAAAATTTAAGCAGGGCTGAAGATATTATCAGTACCCTGGTTCTCTCCTGGCTTATTTTTTTTTCCTTCCAATTTCTGTAATCTCATCAGTATTAATGTTGTTAGTATTAAAGTTGTTATTCCCTTGTAAGTTTTATTCATGTTTCTTATTTTAATCCTATAGAGGGGTTTTTTCCTAATTAGGTTTTTAGCCTCATAGCAAAATAAGGTTAAAAATGAGGCAAAATGAGGCTTCTTCACTTTATTGAATTTGTAGTGACTTGGGGTAGCATCCATCTCACCGCCTTTTAGAGCTATGATATAAATGACTACAGTTGAGGTGCTAATCCTGAACTCTTCCTATTATTTAATGGGGAAAATCTGGTGCTTTAATAGTAATTCAGCTGCTCAACTTCAGCTGTTTACTTTAGTGTTAGATGAATCATGCCTTAGGACTCCTGTGACTTCATCTGCCTTAACTATGAAGAGAACCTGAAGTGAAAGGACTAGCTCAAATAGAGAATATCTACTCTGTAGGTATTTAATGAAATGCAGTCTCATTCAAGGAATTAAACATATGACTAAGTCACTAATTAATATTTAAATCTGCTGGCCTTTAATGAGACAGATACATTGTAAAATTGGACCTCTTTTTCTATTTAGAGCAATCATTTGACATATAATATAAAAACTCTAATTATGATTCCAGTTGAGAAGGTAATTTTCCATACAGCACGTATACTTAAATTGTAATTTGATAGTATTTTCTGTATTTTCCTTCATTCAAGAAGTGTTAGATATCAGGCATTGTAGTGAGGCACAGTGGACCGCTTTCATTTCACTTCAGGGCCTGAAGTGGATGAAAGAAAGATTCACTGCATTTTCATTGTCCATCCTCTTGAACATTAGTGAACCTAGGATTCATTTTTTGCCTTTGTGATTTTTTAAATATTTTCAACTCCACAACTAGGAAGTTATTTTCCATATCACGTGAAGAGTTGTTTGCATATCATATTTGAGTCAATACGCATATGGCAGGTTTTACAAAATTTCACAGGAAAAAAAAATTTCATTAAGATGGAATGATGCTTAGAATATGTTAGTCTTGTCATGGTAGAGTTTGTTTTTTAATGAGTATTTGCCATGATTTAATGCAAATGAAACAGATGGGAAGTTTTAACTGAGAGTTTTCTTTCATGGATAGACCCAAAATATCTGTAAGCTTGTACGTAACATAGTTAAGGCTAGTTCTAATTATTAGACGCTGATTCTAATCTGAGCTGACCATAAACTCCATTATCCAAACTTATTTCATCAGCAACAACAAAAGAAATGAACATTGTACTCACTGAAAGTAAAGAGGCTGTACGATGGCAAATTGAAAGTGCTTCTCAGAAAGGCTCTGCAAAAGGACTGAGTTTGGATGTTCAAAACGACTTTACTTCTGCAGTGGCATATTCTTTAATTTATAGGGTCTTTATTTGAGGATAATATTAACTAGGACTTTCCTGGTTTTCTGATTTTTTATGTTTAATAAGACCTCATGTACAATTTTCACAGAGGTGTGTCTGGAGGGGAAGGGATGAAGTGGTAAGTCTTTCAACTTTACTATTGACAGGGTTTGCAGAATTATTTCAGGTTTGCTACTGTTCAGTAACAGAAGTTGCCGTGGACATTGCAAGCTATGCATCAGTCAGTGCTATTCGTTACCAAACAGATTTCTGTTTGCTGGTGTGGCCTTCTCTCTCTTTTCTCCGTAATATGAATTGTCTTCTTTATCTTTCATATCAGACTGATAATGATTTAGTTCTTTCCACCTTGCCCTGTAGTATGTGTCTAGATACATTTTTGCTAAATGTGCTTGTAGCCAATGTGTTTGCGATGATTTCAGGCAGACTTCTGCTTTTATAATATGTACGTATGAACACCCTGTTATATATGTTTTAGCTACAGAAGTACATATTTATGGAGTGTCTCAGAAAAGTTTCTTTCATGTCATAACTCCAGAGCTAAATCTACTATCCAGGTAAAAAATGTAGAGGTGTGCACATAGTCCTGTAATGCTCCATAACTGAAGGGAATAAAACATTTATGCAAAACGTAGTTGTAGAATATGGTCAGTCAGCAACCTAACATATATTTGAAATGCAACTTAGTTCACCTCTAACTGTTGTCACACATCTTTTTCCTATCTGGGAAATGGCACTTTTTTTTTCCTTGTACTATTTGGTGATCAATTTTTTTTTTCTCCATGCTTTTTTCTTTTCTTTTCTCTCAAGTTTCTGTAGAGAGACTCTATTACGCTTTATTCTCTAGTCTAGCTTGCAGGTCATTTCTTTCTTGTAAAATTGTAGGTTTTAAAGGGATTTAGGAAACAACATAGTTGATATTTATGATACAGACATCGCTTTCCAAAATTGTCTGAGATCATCCACATTTTCCAGAAAAATTTTGTTTTTGCAGAAGTTGAAATTTCTGGTTAAGTTTCGGTGAAGATCTTTAAATTCTGTAAGGAATATAAAACTAAAAATGTCAGTTCTTTGTTGGGCAGAAAGCCATTTAAATTTTAACTGGGGAAAAGCTGAGAGACTGGTTAGCTGTTGACTGCCAACAGCCTCACTGACATTCCTCTGTTTGAAAAACTGGCTGTATTTCAATTAGAGGCAGCCTGTTCATACAGCCCAAGAAGTTTGTAATGATGGGGTTTAGGTTCTTTTCATTAAGCAGCTCGTTTATGTCATGAACTTCAGTGCCTAGTACCATGTTCTTTAAAGGAAAATATTTTTAGTAAAACTTATATTAACCAACAGCTCTTGTAGTTAAATAAGCAAGCTTAAAGCGGTTTCAGTAGAACAAAGATAATGTGTGAGAAAGTTTTGGTGATTTCCATAGAGACAAAAACTAAATCCATTGCAAAAAAAAATTTCTAATAACTCAGCTGGATGCAATAGCTTGCCAGATTTCAGAGTTGTCTCTAGCCTTCAAGGGGTAGTCTCTAGACCTCATGTTTTAAAGCACGCTGAAAGTAAGAGTGACATCTCCTTTATACCGAACAGTGGGTTCAGGAGGCACACAAGCAGAGAAATTTTACAGTTTGAAAGAAGAGGGAAGTACACAGCAATTAAGAAGGATTTTTCTTTAATCTGATGAATTGAGGTGTTCTTGATGTTTGATATTACTACTGAAAAGTACGTGCAAATTTTTGTCCATTCACTTTGTGACCCCTAATCTTCTGAGACTAGCAAGATAGAGTGAACTATGCTGTTATTGTAAGTTAATGTGTTGGAAATCTCTATCAAAATGTACTGTTTAAATATTTCAGATGGAAATTGACACAGCACTGAGTGATCTGGAAGCAGCTGACTTTGCAGAGCTGGTAAACATTTTATTTTTGTTGTTTGCATCGCACAGTATCTCTTTGCCTTGGTGTCATATTCAGCAGTTTAAAAAAGCACTAATTCCAAACTCATCCACTTTTTTTTTTAATCAAGTGGGAGTCAAAGCAAAGGTATATTGAATTATTCTTGTTTTAAGATAGCTCAATTTTACCCATTCTGTTTATCCTGAATTTCTCTCCATGGTTAACATTATAACCGTATTATAATCCTATAGGATTAGTCACTGAAAACCCATGATTTACTATAATTTAAGTCCATGGGATGTCTACAAGGACACTCTAATTTCAACATAGCTGATTGTTGTTACATTTCTTTTTTTGTATAGATAACTGTCTCCTTCCCAAGCAATTGTGAATAAACCTGAAAACTTCTATGGAGCACTGAGAACTTACTTTTCCAGTTTACAGAAAGCAATTAAAAGTTATGCATATTTTTAATACTGTTAAAGGAGGGGATAGTAATTTACTTGCGTATCACTTGCTGTGCATGCTCTTTGCTGCGCTGTATAGGGCAGTGAGGTGTAAACATATTGAAATTTCAGTTTTACTTTCTAATGAAAGAGCTTTCTTAAACTCATGTTCCAGAACAGTTACTTTAAAATTATTTTCTTTATAGGTATATTATAATTGAGCAGAAAGATAACTTGTTTGATCACATATTTAGTGTAACAATTTCACTTGCTGTGCATGCTCTTTGCTGCGCTGTATAGGGCAGTGAGGTGTAAACATATTGAAATTTCAGTTTTACTTTCTAATGAAAGAGCTTTCTTAAACTCATGTTCCAGAACAGTTACTTTAAAATTATTTTCTTTATAGGTATATTATAATTGAGCAGAAAGATAACTTGTTTGATCACATATTTAGTGTAACAATTTGGGACATACATGTTCTCAATTTCAAAAGATACTTAACAATTCTTAAAACCTAAAATACAAGGTAGACAGACATATAGGCCCATCTTGCAAATGAATTAAAAAAAGAATCACTGTACTAAACGACCTGGATGATGATTTACAGAAAGCAATGTTTATAAGTTGTAGTTTATTGCACAGAAATTGATTGCACCGACTTCATTTAAAATACACTATATCCATCTAAAGATAGTGTTACTAATCTGAGAGCACTGGGCATCTAAACTAAAAGATCAATGAATGGGTATATTTTGGGTAAAATGTCAAATACTGGAAAAAAATGCTTTGACTTGGAAGTTTGACTCTAGGAGGGCCTCTGGTGTCAATAGTTATGCTTCAACTACTTTGCTGTTAAGAACTCTGAGAATTAGCATATCCTAACAAAAACGGTTTATGGACAGATAAGAACTAAATAGGAAATCTGTTATTTTGAGCTGAAAATTGTTAGAGAAAATTGTACTGACGCAAAAATCAATAACAGAGGCTAAAACCTTGGTATTTCACTTAACTGTTCGGTATTAACTGCCGTACTGATAATAAGAAGTGGTCAAAAATGAAAGTATTAAATAAGATATCGATAACAATTGACTGGAATTAGTTGACTTGCATTTGGTAAATAAAATTCTGAATTAAAAATTATACCATGCTTTTTTTCCCACAGTCTGAAGATTATTACGACATGAGAAGATTATATATGATTATGGGCTCTTGTCTCTTCTACAAGGTAGTATTAGTGATTAAGGCCTAAAGATTAGGAAAATGCATCTGGAAATCTAACCCAGTCATGGAGTAACTCTTCTCAGAACCTCACAAATATGAAAAACATGTATGACTGCTTTAAACATGTATTTCTAGTAACAGACCTAAAACTCAAACACCGTAACAGAAAAAACTGATGTCAGGCAGTGATATGTACTATATGATCAGTAAGAACAAAATACTTGTTTGCAACTGCCTTATGAGAATTTTGCGGCGTATGATCGAAAGATTGGAGAGAGACAGTAATAAGAAAGTAGTAAGAGTCAATTCAAGTGAGACTGTATGATATTCTAATAGGAATTTTTTTGTTCATTGCCATTTTTGAATAAAGAGAACAGGTCATCTATCTTTAATCTGTCTTTAAATCAAAGACTTGAGAAATTGGATTGACAGCTTTTTTCACTTTGGTCTCATTTGTAAATTTATTTATCTTGATTAAATGTAGACAGTGTATTCAACAGTATAAAGGAAGATAACAGCCTTTGCTTTAAGGAAACTTACATTTTAAGGATTTTGTCATACAATTGTTCGAGAACAGGTCATCTATCTTTAATCTGTCTTTAAATCAAAGACTTGAGAAATTGGATTGACAGCTTTTTTCACTTTGGTCTCATTTGTAAATTTATTTATCTTGATTAAATGTAGACAGTGTATTCAACAGTATAAAGGAAGATAACAGCCTTTGCTTTAAGGAAACTTACATTTTAAGGATTTTGTCATGCAATTGTTTTTTATGCTGATAGTGTTATGAGACTAAACTGTTAGCACAAATGGAACTGCACAGTATCTACCATGACAGCACTTTAACTGTAATGCCCTTAGTGCTAGGTATCTTTTTTGGAAATCTTATTAATTCCAGTGAAAGCTCAGTATTTTTGGGGAGAGAATTAAATGAGAATTAAAGCACCTTAACTCTGTAGCTGTTTTGCAAGCTGTTAAAGCTATCCATTTCCCAGCTCGCCTTTGATAACTTGCATATATGCTGACGTTTTATTTGTTTATATTTCAGTATTTTGATTCTTCAGATGTGGTGCAAAAGCTCAGTGTTATCTGTTGTACAACTGTATACCAAAAAATAGTCTCTGGCCGGAAAGCTTACAATCTGAATGCATGTGGAGCACAGATATCTCTATATGAAAAGTACTCTTAAGTGATAAGTGGTGGTGTTGTATTTCTTACTGAATACACTTCCTTTTCTGTGTTTAATTAAGGGTTACTTGATTGGTAATCACTTGCCAAAGGAAGATCTTATTGATATAGGTTTATATTGTCGGCACTATTGTCTGTTACCCTTGGCAGCAGAACAGAAGATTGGTCAGTTAGTGATATGGCGGGAAGTATTTCCACATCATCATATAGAGCCGTGTGAAGTTTCAAGTTTTACAGGATACAGGGAACCTGAAGCAAGATACTTTTTACTGATAGTTGGCTTGGTAAGTTAACATTTCCAGTCTTGTTAAGCAAGATCAACACTTTCCATGCATTTTATTTAGTAATTTTACAAAATACTCGTATTATAGCTTTCATGGGATAGAATTTTTCAGAGTAGCATTTTTCATATATTTGTAAAGCTTGCAAGTTTAAATATAAATTCTCATCATTTTTATGCCTTTTCACTTCAGTTGAAAATGGTTTTACTTTCATGATCTTGTATTTTCAGACAACTCATTTCAGGAATGTGTTTGGTTTTTTTAAATGTGGACTTTTTTTAAAGCAAACTACTAATGAGTTTGTAAATGATAGCTTTTACGTTTGCATGATTAACTTAAATAACATGATAACAGAAAGATCTCCTTGGACATGATTTGATTAGGAAAAAAAAAAACCTCCTCTGGAGATGAGGAAGGAATGTTGAATATAGTGCTGTATTTTGCCCAAGTATCAGATGAGACATAAATATAATACAGCACATACTGTGTATTAAACCAAAGGCTAATGTTGCTACCTCCATGTTTACAGAGACACTTTATGCTGTGTGTCCTGCTAGAGGCAGGAGGCTGTGCATCAAAAGCTATTGGGAATCCAGGACCAGACTGTATATATGTAGATCAGGTCAAAGCCACTATACTTCAACTGGAAGGAATAGATGCCAGCATAGAGGAAAGGCTAGATTCTCCATCCATTCCACCTTTATCTTGTGCTGACTGGTTCCTTCCTGCAACACGTGACAAACTGGAGAGCTTGACCACCTCACCCATCCTAAGTAAGCTACAAAATACTTCCAAATCAGTAACCACTCCAGCAAGCAAAAGGACCCTGTTTGGTGACTCTTCCTTAATGACACGTAAGCCGAGCCCTACGAGAAACAGTGGAGGAGCTGACCACGGTAATGAAGGTCCTGCGGAAGATGAAAGCAGTAATCCACAATCTGTAGTGGATCAGGTCTGAGAACAAAGACAAAGAGAACTGATAAGGTTCTGGTGGGCTTGGGGGAGGTGGCATTTCTTTTAAAAACAAGTTCTTTTTTTTTTTTTTTTTTTAAAGCATACTATAAAAGAATAAATCTAAGAGCCCCTGGATTCAGTAGAAAATACTTCTGTTGCCTTGGGAAGCTTTGGGTCAGCCTCAGAGCCATCACATTTTTTTATTTTATCATTGTTTGTAAATATTTAGATTATTCACATGACTGAAGTGGGCACAGCTGCATTGGAATCAGCAGAAATAATTGGAGAATATCCCCAAAATAATAATGGTGTAAACATAAGTTACCAGAACAAATTGCTGTACAGTTGTAGAACTGCTTTTAACCCATTTCAGTCTAAAATAGGCTATAAAGTACATTTGATGCAACTGTTTGGGCCTTTTAAAAAAATGCTACATTATTTTCTAAGTAGGTGATTTGTTGGTTTGATTCTGTTCTTTCGTTAGCTGTGTTTTCTCAGTTCATCTCTCTGCTTGTTTTTTCAGGCCACTAGAAAAAAACATACCCTACCAAATCCATTTCATTTAGGAAACCTCAAAAAGAACCTTTCAGAGAAAGATACAGAACTTCTTAATGCTATCAAGTAAGAAATTATTTTTTATTATTTAATTTTTAAGGCCATACTTGGATCGTTTTTTGAATATGCACATATCACAGAAGTTCTTGCATAATTTTATTCTAACCAAAACTTTGCTATGCAAGGATTCTCAAAAGTGAAGCTCTTAAATGGAGAGCTTAATTAGAAAAGATGACTGTTCCGCAAGAATATGTCAGTAGAACGTCTGCGCATGTCCCACATATATGTGACCTTGGAAGTTCAATAAAGAGTTTTTGGACCACACATATACCTTGTGCCTGCCTCCCTGCTATCTCTTGGTAGGTGTACAAAGGACAAAGAGGCCATGATCTTCCCAGTTCCCACTTGTTGCTTGTGACAGCACAGTCTGTGCTGGTGTTTTGTTTGAGCTCTAAAGAAAGCTTTCCCTTCCCTCCCCACCCCCAAAGCCTCAAAGCTTTTATTTCTCCTTTCCTTTTTCTTTTTTTGGTGAGAATTTTTGAGAACACAAGTGCAGTACCTAACTGTACCATCGTTTTGTTTTTTTTTTTTTTAAATTGAGTATTAACAGTGCAAATTAGCATGATTTCCTTGGTGTAGAAATAGGCACCTTTTGAATGTCTGTATCCATTTTCATACTCTACTGTAGTTACCAGAAAAACAAATCTGTCTTAAGAAACAAAAGTATATGTTGTTTAACTGACATTTCTTTCAAAATTATTTTAACATTAAATGATTCTTTTTTTTTTTTTAAGGTTGACATCTGGTCCTGAGAATACCCTCTTCCACTATCTATCTTTGGAAACAATGCAAGGAATCTTTATTACTCCAACTCACAAAGAAGTAGCACGGCTAGGTGGCTCCATCCACCCTCAGTTAATTGAGAATTTCTATCGTTGCTGTCTTTCAATCCGTTCCATTTTTCAGCAGTCCATGAGGAAAGAAGTATGGAAGCTTTGGTTTCTGTTTTTCTATTTATATTCTCAACTCAGTATTTCAAGATTGTTTTCAATTCATTATTTAAATAGTTCACTAGCAGGTGTATTTGCACATGTGGTGTTGTTTTTAAAGCTCCTGATATTTTTACTGTTATGGGCAGGTTCTTTCTCTGACCATCCAAGCAAGTATGCATGCAATTATGGCTCGCTCTCCCACCAAAAATGCCCTCAAAATAAATACTCCATGCCTCCAGTATAGTATTTTCTTACTCTGTTTCATATTAGGACTGTTGTTTGTAATTTAGCAAAAAGTTTCATGCGCTGGGTTCAAGAACTGTAAGTAGCAAGAGAGGGGTTTTTTTAGCCATTTGAATGCTAGGAGGGGATTTCAGATTGGCAACAAAAGGAAGTTTAGGCCCTCTTTTTTACACAGAAAGTGTTTCATATGAGCAGTGACAGTGCGGTTTCCCCTCACTGTGCTGTCAGTGTGCCTGAACAATGACCTGAAGAGGGCCTCTGACAGTGAGAGGGTTGTTCATTCTTAGTGTCTTTGGTCTCTGTGCTACACAAGATAGCTTATACATTTGCCATCCACTAACGTCTGTAACCGTTTGTTCACATGGATGTCAGTCTAAAAGAATACTGGCTATAATGATCGATTCCTTTTAATTATGCTGCCAGATCCCTTGGATTTTAGATTAGGTGGGATGCCAGAATAGGTAAGGCTTTTTCCCTTTACAGAGATACCAATTCAAGCCTTGCTCTGGACTTGGGCTGAAGCCTGATCCCAGCCGCCAGAGCTTTATGTGGGTACTTGGTATTTAGATTAGACTTAAAAATGGACAGATGGGATGTCAGCAACTGTACTGCCTTAAGTTTGATTAAAAATTTGTTTACTCCAAATGATCCATCTGGAGTAAGATGGTGGTAGTAATGCAGAAATCTAAACAACAGGTAGAAGAATCAACTTATGAGATACTCCATTCAGATCAGACATTTTGTGTTCAATGCACACTTCATCTTGCTAGAAATCTGGTTTGTTAATTGCACAGTTGATTTTTATTGACATGAACCAAATTAGGATAACATTTCACCTCTCCTAATTTTGTGACCTGTTTAGTCCTTTCAGAGAAGAGAAATAATTAACTATAAACCTAAGTGGAATGCTGACTGTCAGTTGCATTTTTTAGATCCTAAAGTGACAATCCAAGTGAATTAAATGGGAAATGACAGTACAAATTGAATGAACGCAGTTTGCAAATAGTGGTATAATTTTTCTTAATGTTTTCTTGAAGTTACCAAAGAAGTCACTTCTGGTTAGACCGATATGCCTTGTAAATCATCTAGGAATTTTTAAGTGTTAGAAAAATAGGTTAATTTGGTCGATTGTTCTGTCACCTTCATATGACACTGAGGTTTGGCTGAGTAGGACTTTGGCAATGAGTCATGTATTTTGGGCACTTCTGTTGGGAGATGTAGAAACCCAAAAGCAAGCAGAGAGAATACACAAATATTTCTTATCATCAAATTGCCTTTGGTTACAACTGTTAAATGGACAGGTTATAGTTCAAACCAAAAAAAACTGAATAAAGAAACCACTCAACCATTAGGTGTAGCTCATAAAAAGTGAAAAACTCACGCTTTGAAGTCTGATTTTCTGGCTTCTTCAGACGTGAGTATGCTGGGCAGCAGCTGGGTTCATTCTGCTCTGAAAATCAGAAATAACTGATGAACATGTGCTGCAGAACAAAGTTTCTCTTTTAGAGAAACTTGGGGTAGTTTGTGCATGTTGGCTCCAACAATTTATGCTGAAATTGGCAGGTTGCATTATGGCATGAGGAGAATGTGAAGGAATGAACAGAAGTTTTCCTTGTTCATAGTGGACGACAAAAAAATCAAATATAGAAATGTACTATTATACTGCTTATTCTTTGACATCGGCTAAATGTTATAGTTTAGGATTCAGAGAATTGCACCAATAATGCAAAGTTATTGTAAACTGATCAGTAATTAATTTTGCTTCACTTTTTGAGAATTGAAAATTTACAATTTAACTTCTAAATGTGTACAGAAAATTTTGAATAAATTTTAAACTGAGCAAAAATAGGCTCTGCAGCCCTAAAATATATGTCACTGTATGTAATAAGCAGCCCTGGCCTCATTTTCTTCATCATCATCTTAGTATTTTCTTACTTTTAAATAAAATCGGAAGGGAAGAAGTTTTAATGCATATGGAAGTACAGACCCTCATAGTTCTATCAAATATCCCCTCTTAATACATACTTTTTCTTGAGTATTTTCAGTATGAATAGCATAGTGTAAGATGTGCTAAAATACAAACATATGTCAGTTTGGAAATTGCATAATAATGACCCCATTTTTTTGGTGGGGAAGATTATTAGACTGAGTACTAACATATTCCTTAGGTCTCTTTAAGTAGCAGTATTAGCAAGAAAGGGGTTTGAAACAATTTTGTGTACTAAGGAAAGCTACAGGAAGGGTTAGGTCGTCTATTGTGAAATTTCTTCCACTCTACGAACTAGCAGTAATTTAGAATATGCTTTATGAATTTAATCCAAAGCATGTTTAGGGAAATATAAAAGACATTTTCTCAGGCAAATATTAGCTTTTTTTTTTCCTCAAATGCTAAGGTGCGTTTCACTTTTTCTTCTACCATTTTTGAGAAATTAAGATACTTGTGATGATGTGACCACCTTTTTTCTTCTAGACCTTCAGCCCCCACACCTTCAATATTTTAGGCAGATTGAAAGATGTGGTTTATGCTTCTGCATATGGCAGACAGAAGTTCCATGAGATTTTTTCAAGAAAATCTTTTCTTTCACCTCTTCAGATACTGTAGTTGGAACAGAAGTTTCATCAGCAGATCCAGAGATGCCCTGGCTTAACAACTCTCTTAAGACAGATTCAAAGGGATTACCACTCCTGTTTCCATAATCACATCTCACTTCTCATGCTTCAAAAAAAAAAAAAAAAAGATTTAAAGCTTGGGGGGGGGGTTCATTATTACATATGCGTTTACAAAAGAGTACTAAACTTCCTTTGACTTCAATGGGAGAAGAGTTAAACTAGTGACAAACCCTTTCAAAATTCCTGCTGTGTTTCAATTCCATGTCCATTCTGGTCTTTTTCCCCTCACATTTCTGGTGAAAGACACCATGGCTTTATTGGACTCCCAGCACTGTTGAGCACCAAGACAGAGCAAAGAGAGAAAAGTAGTTTTTGTGCATACAATTTGATCCTCAGCAAACAGGGACCAGGAGTTCAGTTAGAAACACCTGGAACTTTTACAAGGTTTATTCAAAAGCTCTGTACAAAACATAGCCGTAAAAACCCAATGATGTTATGCGCTCATAAGACGTACAGAAAGAAGAAAAGAAGAAAACGCTCTGAGCAAAGTGCTTTAACTGTTTATTTACAAAAAGAAATTCCTGCCTGGCCAGGTTTATTCAATAGGCTTTTACTATCACAGTTCTTAATTAGGGAGGCACACAGAGAAAGAAAGATGAGTGCTTTAGCTGTTGTAACACACTTTTTTTAAAGAAGCTGTATTATCTCAGATGTCTTAATAGAGAAATAGTCTTCAGCTGGAAGGGGGAAAAAAAAATCAAAAAGGGGACCATGTGTCTACCTCCAAGTTGTACAACAATGGAAAAGCCTGTTGATGCCAAAGTAACAAAACTGTGGAGAAAAGAATCATGTAAGCAAGTTAGTTATATCTTCTAAGTCTGGCTTTTTGACACCAATATCATTGATCAAAGATTCCTGAAGAAATCACATACTTACAGTTGCTAGTGTTTATGTAAAAATATTTCCTTCTATACTAACATTTCACCAATTGTTTTACAGAAAATGAAAAAAGCAGGCAGTGGGATTTCAGAATTTAATGAGGCAGCTGAGGACCTAGATCTAGTAAGAGAACATGGAGTTTTGTTTGAGTGTACTCCTGATAACTGGACTGATCAGAAGAAACCACCACCAACAATGAATTACTGGGTTGTGGGGTGAGTTTAAAGACAAATGAATGTATTTCTCCCAGGTTTTCAATTTTGAATATGCTGCTGTACTCTTTAAGAATAAATTTAACTGTAGCACATCACAGAAATACTTGAGCTGACTGACCGAGGTAGCTTTGATTCAGGATCTGGGAAGTTGCATTGGTGTGATGTTCCACCTGCTGTAAAACACAGGTGTGTTAATTCAGGTGCGCACTGTGCCAGCATGTTAACACCGCAGAGCTGGCACCCTTTGCAGTGCTGCACTGTGTCTGCAGACATGCTAAAGTGCTGTCATCATACTCTTAATACCCTGCACTTTCTTTGTGCTCCTCACGCTCCTTCTGACCTCTCCATTCCCTGCTTTGCAGGTAACTGCCACCTGTCTTGCCTCCATGCATAATGCCGATTCAGGGATACAAGGAAGCAAGGTGAACAATTGTAGTTGTTGGTTGGTGGTTTGTTTGGGTTTTTTTTTTTTTCACTGAGAAGATCAAATCAACCTACCAGTCTATTTGAGATATTTTGGAAAGGGAGTTTTCTTTCCTTAGTTTGCTTTCAAAGTTCTGCCATTATCATTGCAAATGGATTGTGATTTGTGTTACTATTTAAACTTAATTTTAGTGATTTTCTTAATGATGCCTATAGTTATTGCTACATAGCTAAGCCTTATTTGCATGACAGAACAGCATACTGCCCTAGGCATTAAATATTAAGAATAATACATTTTTTGAAGTAATTAAAATTAGGTGTAATGAGAAAGTAGTATGTATAATTTCTTCGCAATTCAGAACCTATCAGATCTTGTAATAGTTTAAGTGCAGGCCAGTAAGCCCTATTCTGTAGCCACTACTTCTCATGTTATTCTTTCCTCCATCTACTATGTTTTGTGCTGTCTACATTTTAGCTGCAGTAAGCAGACAGTCATAGTAGGAGTAGTCAGTCAACATGATGTTTCCTTCTTTTCTACATTCATCTTCTGTATTTGGTATTCCTACTAGATAAATAGAAAGAAAAATGCAAATGCCCAGTTAAATGGAAGCTATGCTTTCACCATATGAAAAATAAATTCAATATAGGCAGGGGGTGAAAGGAAGATAAGTGATTATGCTTGATTAATTCATTCAGTTATAATTATTGACTAGTTCAACTATTGTGCAAATAGGAAAGTCAGAAAACAGCAAAATACATTTCTGAATATGGCATAAGAACTTTTTTCTGATACAATGAGAGGAAACGTCATCCACAGGTAATTATATTGGCCAGGAATAATAATGTAGAAATTCTCTAACGGAGTTTTTTTCTAACCTGTTTGCCTTCAAGTCAGATGTTTAAAGCAAAAAAACCCAATAGTTTCCCACCATGAATGTATATAACTGCAGTTTGTGTGCTATCCTTGGGGTTGGAAAAATTAAAATCTTTAAATTAAACATTTAAAAACGTTTATGCTGCTGTTGATATCTTTAAAAAAATATTTTTTTCAGTCTCTGCATTATCAAATGACATGTTAAATCAGCAGCAGTCCATTCATATTTGCAGTGCTATATGCTATGCTATAGTGCTACACACGGTTATGCACAGGTATTAACAGCTTTCCTACATTAGCTCTTTCCCTAAAAGAGCTTATTAGATTGACATGTAGGAATGTACCTACCCAGATGTATTAAGTTTAAAAATTAGTAAATATGTGAATACTGGGGCTTGTTCTCAAGTACCTCAATTGCAGCATGTAGCCCGGAAACTTGGATTACTGCAAACACACCAGTACATACAAACAGATCCTGAAAACTTGAAGACTTGTTTCCATACACAATCTTGAGAAAACTGAGCAGAGATTAACTTGATTTTAAAATCTAATGTATTGAAAGAAGTAAGATAATGCAGGAGAGCCCCAGAAATTTGCTAGCTCTCTTACACAGCAGTTGTTTTTAACATCTTACTGAAAACTCAGAGTACAACCAGAATATATCAAACAGTTGAGGAGGAAAAAACTAAGGCCTATGATAATTTTCTTTTTTTTTTTTTTTCTTTCTTTCTTTTTTTTTCCAGGAGACTCATTCTACATCCAAAACCTCAGGAGTGTTATGTTTGTTTTCATGACTCAGTCACGGAAGCTGCTGTTGAACTGGCCTTTAAACTGTCCTTTGGCTTAGCTACATAGATGAGCTTCCTAACATTCAGCCATCCTTGCGGGGTGTTATCAACTCTTTAAAGTACTTCAAGATAAAGAGAAATTAACTCAATTGTGGTGCCCACCCATGGCATATCTTTGAAATGCTTTTAAAAAAAATAAATCTTATCTTGTGGTAATGCCACAGGTAAAACTTCAGTGATGGTTCTAATGATTTCATCAATTGAATACTTAAAAAGATTTCAGAGAACTAAAGTTCTTATTTTTATATACTGTGGAATTATTTATCCTGATCATAACTTTATTAAATGAAAACATCACATAATTTGTACATTCATTGTGTTCAGTGTATAATATGCAATGTAAAATGATAAGCTGATATCCTCAAAGTACTCTCTGAATATCTGGCAAGTGTTGATGGAGGAAAAAAAAGTTTTCCAATTAATTAAAATTTTGTGCCTCTAAGGGCATGAAAAACACTGAATGTTTTCAGTAACATTGTGTTAATCAAAACAGAAAGAAATCTTTTAGCCAATTAATGGCACTTAGCCACACAAAACTAATGGCTTATCATTTTTGCCAGTATGGTCTCCTGCACACTCGAGCACTATAGTGTGGTTGATGTTGTACTTGACTCATGAGTTTTAACTATAAATAATACTTATATTTGTTGAAACACAATTTTGAAGGTACAAAAGAAGATGGGGGGCAGAGGGGTGATGGTTTTAAGACCTATGCATGGACTTGGCTGATTTTATATTATATTCATAACTTCATAATAAAAATGTATATTTGGCAAAGACCAGTATAGCATTATTCTATTTTTTTTACTTAACATATTTTCTCTGTCGTTTATTTAAACAACATTTGTTTAGCTAGGTCTTCTACAATTTACAGCTGGATATTACAAAAAATGTTAGGTTACATCCATATAAGGCAAGAGAAGGCAAGATGTTTGCAAAATCAGAATTCTACAAAATCAGCTTTCCTACAAATTGTTAAAATGTTTTTAATCTACAGACCAGCTGCTCCTAAAGCTTTTTTTACTAAAGTTTAGTTTGAAGTGTAAGATTTTTGGGGGTCTTTTTACCCACAGCCAGCACATTTGGATCTGGTCATATGCTTAGCATTTCATCATGTTCCATGTCAGCAGTGCTTTTTTTTTTTTTCCTTTTCTTTCTGCTCTTTCTACTTGCTTTTCATGAGTGCTTTTCATAAAATGCATGACTAGAGTTGCATTTTAAACAGTGGGATCAAAAAGTTTAAGTTTTCAGGAAAGTAAATGCAGTTCCATAGGCTCTCATGATCAAAGCTTTAGATCTTGTTTTCACTAGTAAATCGCACTGTTTAGAGTAATTCTAAAATAGTCACATGCTTATAACTGCCCACTCTCACAGCGTGATTCACAGCTTGTCTTGAATCACTCAACAGTTGCTTTAATTCCAAGCAGTAGAAGTTTTAGGCCTGAAGTTTAAGCATATGATTGCAGGTTTTGTTAATCGGCCATTCTAGAATTATGGTTCCTAGAAGATAAGACACAGTATTTCAGTTTGAGACATACAAAACTGAGTTATATCAATAGTGCTTTAGATTTGTTGCCCATCTGTAAATCAAGTGATGTGAGATTTACTCTGTTTGAAAAATAAAAATATGTAATAGTATGGATGACATCTAAACAGCACCTTTTAAAAGTCTTAAATATGAGGTTTGAATATTAGATTTCGTTGTAGATGGAAGAAGGAACACAGAAAAGCAAGCAGTCTTTGCTGCACTGCTTTTAGCAGGTTTAACAGCTTTTACAGAACCAGTATGTGTGTTTGTGCATGTTGTGGTTTAACCTGGCAGGCAGCTAAACACCACACAGCTGTTCGCTGTTCACTGCTCCCCCCCTCCCGACAGTGGGATGGGGGAGAGAATCGGAAAAAAAAGAAGTAAAATTTGTGGGTTGAGATAAAGACAGTTGAATAAGACAGAAAAGGAAGGGAAAATAATAATAATAATAATAATGATAAAAGAATATACCAAATAAGTGATAGTGAGACAGTGGGATCGAGTGCACCCTCAGCAAGTTTGCAGATGACACCAAGCTGAGTGGTGCGGTTGACACGCCAGAGGGAC
>NW_008794431.1:1362435-1375736 GCF_000699145.1 Aptenodytes forsteri | reverse complement strand
GACTAGCATAAGCACTACTGAGCCACAACTAAAACATCAGTGTGTTATCAACATTATTCTCATCCTAAATCCAAAACACAGCACTATATCAGCTATTAGGAAGAAAATTAACTCTACCCCAGCCAAAACCAGGACATAAGTGTGTATCTGTATGGAAAAGGGTAATTTTGCTGATGTTTGTCTCTTGTCTCAGTCTTCTAAAGGCTGGGCTATATGGTTTGAATGCTGAAAAAGAAGATACTTCAATGCTTTAAAAAGAGAACAGCTAATTTTTATCTAGATCCTTGTGTTTAGTCAGACCTAGGTTACTCTGCGGCCAGTGTAGCAGGTTAAACTCAGTTGACTCAGCTGGGCCAAACGCACAACTGAGTCAATGCAGAAGAAACTGTGAATATGTAAATGTGTGTGGAGAAAAGAAGAACTGAAGGAAGGTGGGACTCCTTCAGTACCAATCAGCTATTTAGATTGGCTTGCTCCTTCACAAGAACTGTATCTTAAATGGAATTAAGGGCATCTTTTATACTCAAAGCAGTGTAGTTCAGCAACAAAATGTTGCAAAATTTGCATTAATTGTGTTGATACTACACTTAAGGAGATTTTTATTGGTTACTTTGTTAGCCAACTAAGCAGAGACTGTATTTTGCAGATTTTTAAGAGTATGTTTAAAAAGAGCCCAAAGGATGATAGGATTTCATTTCCTACAGAACACAGATTTTTATCAGGTATCTTTGATACAAATCGTGTAGCTTTGTAATTATCAGGAAGATTATAGCTGTGAATCGGTGCATAGAATTAATGTTAAAAGGAATAGATATGGAGAAGCTACTAAAGGAGTTAAAACGGTAGTATTAAGGCTCAAAAGAAATTAATTTCTTTTGCCTTTAAATTATTGCTTATAAAAACTTAGCAATGTGTACAACAAATCAATGGAGTATCAGGGTTAAAATTACTCATGTCAAGGGAATGCAAGAAACAAAAGTTAGCATAAAACCATCAACAATTAAAACATTTTGACTGAACAAATACGGTGTTTCATGCCTTCATTAGTCATAAAGTCAGGAGATGTAGGGGAGGTAAAGCAATTTAAAAAAAAAAACGCTATCAGCAATCTAGAAGGAATTGGTACTTCTGACCTGCAAGGGAATGGGTATAAATAACATGACTAAAATTCATTTACTTGTCATATATATGTTATATGTCATATAACATATAACTTGTCATGTTAATAATGTTTAACAACTCATAATTCAATACGATCAACAACTACCCTTTGTTACCTGGGTTTTTTTATTCTCTAGTTCCTGGTCGGGGGAGAGGGGCCAGTTCCCACAGCTGACAGAAGCTTCTGGAAAGTTCCTGGGGTCTCTGGAAAGCTTGCTGCCTGCAGCTCAGGGAGAGTGGCACTCCCTGGCAAGGATCCATGTAGTAGAAGGAAATGGCGCGGTTTCCGGGCCCAGCTGCCCTTCGCAGCCGGTAACGGTGGAGGGTGGAGGCGGCTCAGCTCCTGGGTACCCTGAGACCATCAACTTTTAACTTTTGAGGAAAAAGAAGCCAGTTAGGTGCTCGCCAGCTGCGTGCTTTTTGGGAAGAAGCAGAAATGGCAGGGGGGTGGCCGGGGCAGTGCTGTGTGCCATGGCGGCCCCGCAGGGCAAGGACCTCTATGACCCCATCTCCTTTGGGAAGGACCGGTGGTGCCCATTGAGCGGGCAGAGCTGTTGCTGCAAGTGCAGGCCTTGTCCAAGCAGATCCGGGTGGAGGAGCAGTACGAGGGCATGCTGGACTGCTTCATGTGCATCCCCAGGGAGCAAGGTAGGGATCCCCGGCCGCCTCCTCCCCTGGGCCTCTCTCCCGTCCCCGCGCCTTGCCCTCTCTCTCCCAAACCTTGTAAAAACAAAAGCTTTTAGAAACACCTTTGAAGCGATGGAGCATCTATTGTGGGCTGTGGGCATTCAAAGGAGTATGGCGGAGGAGGTGGTGAGGAGGGGGTTACTGCTGGGTATGTCCCCGCAGGATTTTTTGGTTTATTTGGTAGTGGCAAAGTCATGCTCATTGGTATTTGTGGGCAGCGTAAAATACCCTTAACGTTTTCCTTGTGATAGTTTTACAAAAGCAGCATTTATTTGGCATCCTCATGTTAATGTATAGGAAAGCATGATCAAAACAAGAAATGAAAACCCAGTTTTGAGTTTTCTTTGTCTTTAAGGAGTCTTTGCCTTCATCCACGGTAACACAAGAAAATCAAGAAGTCTGAATGAAGAGCATGGCTATGCATTACAGAGATGACTGTTGTCACCGCTTAGCAAAGTCGTAACATGGCCAGCCAGTCCAATGTCTGTGAACATCCTCACATACATTTTTTTTCTCATAATCCACATAAGATTTTCTCCTGCAGTACCTCCTAAGCTCTATTTAGCTTCTTATGCATTTATCTTAGTGTTCAAAGGGATCCTTTCTTTAATTTAGAAGAATATAATTACAAAAGCTCTATCAAGTTTCTGATACTTGCATAAACCGTTCGTCATTGCTTAATATGGAGTGTGAGCACCCCCTATGGAAGTGGAAATGCATAGGCAGACTACTTCAGGAAAACAATTTCTACACAGTTCTGTGAAATATTCTTCTATTCTGCAGTTTCTGGACTGCAGTTTACATAGATATCCCTAGTCTTAGAAATGTCTGAAGTAAGGAAGTTGAAAATCTTACCTATTTCTCAGCATTATTGATGTTTCACTTGCAGTTTTAGATTTTCTTGTGCTAACACTGAATGCATACATCTTTTGGTAAGTGTCAGAATAAATCCAGATTTCCAATACCAAATGCCTGAAAAACAAAGGACCTGAAAAAGAACATTTTTGGCCTTTGTTACAGCTCATACCAAAGTAGAAACAATAGGAGGAATATTGTATAATATACTTGGTGTAGTATAAACTTTGGAAATGTTATTTTAAAGATCCATTTCTTTTTCTGTAGGATTTTCAGCTTTTGGCATGGCATTTTGGCAAATGTTATATGGTATTTCCCAACACAGGTTCTAAACTTTGCTTTTAAGGACAAATACAAATAGATTTTCATGTCCAAAGTGGATAAAGAAAAACAGGTAAATAATCTCTTGCATATTAGTTCTGTTTAAGAAACACACTAGATCTGGTCAAGAGCTGTGTGCAATTCTTTCTCTCAGCATGGTTGGTAATTAGTGGTGCTATATTGATAAGATTTTGTAATGAGCTTATTTTATAATAAGAGGAAGAGCGAGCATGGCTTACTGCGTAGCTTACAGTTGAAGGTAATGAAATCTGGTTTTGATCTTTAATGATTAATGACTTTGAGGTGCATGTAAATAACTACTTACAACTGCAGTCAGAATTTTCAAAGTTTTGTCCAGGAAAATTACATGTCCACATGTAATTATTTTGGAGTTAATTGATGCAAGTATTAAGATGGATATTAAAAATCTTGGACTCCGACACCTATGTTTCTGGGCTTTGTCAAAAACCCCAATTACAGTCTCACAGTTAATATTGCATTAACGTGTAGTCTAGTCTCAAAAACCTTTATGTTTGTAATTTGACTCATGAAATTACAGCTGCTTTTATTCTAATGCGTGAAGTTCTTGGGTTATGTCCCTCAAGCAGGAGTCTCTCATTTTAATTTTTTTCACATTATTTTCTTGATACTCATTAGTATGTAAGTGTCAGAAAAAACTTACAGATAGTAAAGTGCATATTACTGCCATGGATAAGTAATGCTTCACACTGAAAACTGACTTCTTGCTACATGTAAAGCTAGAAACGTACTTATCAACAGTTAAAGCATTTTAAAAACTTAGTTTTGTACAATGCGCCAGAAAAGGAGCAGTTTTAGGTTATAGCTCAAAAAGGCAATTAAACTTTTGGGCTATGCTGCCTTACCTTGCAATTCTGTGTACTTGGGAAAAGTCCCTTAACTTGGATGGATTCTTGAAAGACAGAGGTCTACACCCATGGAATTAATTACAAGAAATCTTGGTCTTGGAATGTGAAATGTTGATATTGGCATTTGACAAATTACATAAAATTCATTCGTATCAGCAGAACGGAAAATAAGGTCTTCTTATCTGGAGAAATGTGAAAATAGCTGGAAAATCGGCTTTATTTGTGTCTGTCTTAGGTTATCTGTTTCAGGATTTCTTTGGTTAGGTTTTGATAATTTAAACAACAATCCAATGTTCTGTGCTTTCTCTTGTTGACAGTTTTTTACTGCAGTGCCAGAAACTTTTCTTGCCACAGGCTTTTCTGGTGGTGCTGACCAGGAGGAATGCTGTCAGTCATTAAAGTATGATTAATCTCCTTGTATTGCATGCAAATTCTTAAGCAGTCCTTTTTCAATTACAGTAATTTTGTATGTAAAGAGTTTAAGGGTGCTGTTTTCTTTCCTTTCTTACGGTGGAAAAAGTAAAACATGCATGATGTAAATAACACTGTGTTTATAGTTCTTCAAATCTCCTTTCCGTCCCCTGGAAGTGTTTCCAGATGGCTTACATGTGTATGAGCTTGTGACCCAAATTTTAGAAACATTCCATGAATAGCACTCAAGATTAATTTCTTTAGAAGTATAGTATTTAGCAGAGTAGCATATCCATTGTTGAAGCTCAGAGTCTTTGGATCCTTTCTTACATGTTTTGTGCAGGAATAGGAAATGGGGAAGACAATATGGTTACATGCATTAGTTTTTGCTTAGCTGAATTATCTTTAAAAAAAAAAATTACTAAAACCTTTAGATTGTAAAGTGCGAAAGAGCTTCTGTTAAAGAAGACAGGCTGTATCTACGTGCCAGACACTTGGTATTGAAGGTAATACTGGCACAGTCAAGCATCTTCAGATTGCAGCTGCCACCTCTCCTGCTTGCTACTAGCAACAGTTTATGCAGCAACATGAGCTACAGCAGGTTGCAAAGCCTTCTGTACAACTAATAAATAATATTAGGGCAGTTAAGCTATGCTGGACTCCATACTACTACAGCTACAGTGTTGCAGTTACTGAATCAGCAAATAGAAAGTGATTTGGGGTATGTCTACATGGTCTGCATTTACTACACAAGATGTACCTGTGATGCCGTTTAAGGCAACAGAGCTATGTCAGATATCACCGCCTAAAAATGTTATGCAAAATGTTCCTTCTACTGTGATTAGCTTTTTCTTATTTGGTAAACAGTATGGGCCAGAGTGAAAGTAAGTACATTGATTTTTGTTTCCCCATTCCCCCATCATGGAGAGTTGATGCACAATTGTTGTATCGGGGAGATCCACAGGCCGATTGTTACGGAGGACTGGATGATTATAGATGAGAAAGACATTATCTGCTATCGGGGTCACAAGAGCACCATATAATTCAGAAGCTGAAAAAGGAAATGACTTATAAATAGTTTTTAATAAATGTAAGAATAGCCAGGGAATCTTTACAAGTAGAAATTTTGAAATATCAGGTATATAAATAGGTCTTACTCTGAGACTGCCATGTTTCTTTATTATTTTGTAAATAATACAATGTTTTAGATAGATCTTACTCTTCATGCTTTGACGTTTCATTTAGTATCTACAACAAAGGTCAGTATTATAGTATTGTGATACTGTATTTTCATAACTGCATACAGCAATTTTTGTGTTTTGGTTCAGGAAGTGGTTTTTTGCAAATCTGGCTTTCTGGCTGAGCAGCAGGAGCAACATCCATGTGTGTAGTGTACCCACTAGACTTCGCACGAACTTGTTGAGCTGCTGATACTGGGAAAGGTAGTGCAATCTCTTAAATGGCAGTTCCAGTTTTATCTGATGTGCCTCAGATTGTTTATATTAACTTCATTTTAGAGGTAGACCAATATTCAACAGTATTAGAATTTTTTCTATTACTTAAAAATTTACCATTGCACAATGACAAACAAAAGTATTAAGAAATGTAAGATCTTTATTGAAAAGGAGAGGATGAAGGTGAGTGAAAGGATTCTCTGGAAATAGTGTTATAGCATAGCTCTCAAAGCTATGTTATTTTCTCAAAGTTATTTTTAGATTCTGTATGGAAAAGTTTAACTGAATTTTGCCAACTTTGGATGCCAGAAACTAGAGGAGTTTAATTTTTGCTAACCTATGGTTTTACAGGGTGTCATTTAAAGAGCTAATGACCATCCTTGTTCTATACCAAGAACATCAACTGAAGATTTTCAGCAAAGATTTGGGGTAGTATATGTCTCTAGATGTACGTTTCATTCATTCAAATAGATAAAACTAATTTCCTGAAAACAGTGTCTGGAAGGCTTCGCAGCAGCGAGAAAGAAATCTCTGCTTTCTGTATTGTTGTTGGCTTTCCTGATTTGCCTGCAATGGGACAAGTTAACTCTAATTACTGTCTGTGCTGTGCAGGGTTGTCCCAGGAATTGGCTGCTTGACTCTACCTAGTGCTTTCTGTGCCCTGTACTTGGGCCGAATTAATACTTTCATGATACCTTCAGTATAAGAAGGTGTACAGTTTGACATTCTTCCTTCAAAGATGGGTTTATTGCTTGCTGTGTTTTCACCTGTAGAGAATCCTAAGAGCTTGGGTGTAGTTACCTGTGGAATGTGGAAACATGAAGAATCTACAGATAGAAAAGGTGGATTTTTTAACTTTTGTCACAGCTTGTGGCTAGTGTTCCACTATAGGGAAAAGCTGAAACGAGTAACACTTCTAATAAATTTGAGTATGAATGTGTGGGGAGGAAGTGAAAGCATGGTATTACATAGAAAAAGTTCTTTTCAGAGAGAGGGTAAGAGAATTCATACATAAGCATTCTGCTGAATGAGGACAAAATTGGAACGGTAGTTATTTGACCTGAAAGTGTTTCAGCAACTGGATACCACTATCTGTTTGAATAAACTGTCTTCATCCATCCATCCATCCATGTCTCTCCATTTCTTCTTCATGCTTCGTTCCTAAGTTCATAAGCGGAGGAAACAGGATCTACTGTGTTTTTCATATAATTTTGGTAATGTTATAAATGTTTCAGTCATGCAGAGCAGTTTGTACTAAAGAGTAGGGCTTCCGTAAAGCATAACAATGTGTGCACAATTTTCTTTCGTATTAGGTGCTGCCGAGTGACAGTTCCAGGGGCTTGGTGACTGTATTATTAAAATTGCAAAGACAGATGGACTTCCTGGCCTATACCAGGGTTTTGCTGTTTCAGCACAGGGAATCATTGTATACTGAGCCTCCTATTTTGGATGTTCTCACACCATTAAGGTAGCTTTTACAAACAAAAATGCACACATTTTAAGTCTATCATGATATTTTAGATATTTATTATGAACTAACGAGGGTGTTAGTTACAGCTTTTGTCTCTACAGTTATTTGTCCTCAATAGATTTGAGATCTATCCTCTTCAATTACTGAAGAGCCAAGTCATTTTACAGTAGGATTAACAACCAAATGATCAAAATTATACTTGATATCTGCTGGATTTGACATACATTTTACAGAATTTGTAGGGGCTTCCATTTTTATTTTGCAGGGATTATTGCCAAATCCAAAACAAACTCCATTCATTCTTTCCTTTTTCATTGCTCAAGTTGTGACTACTTGCTCAGGAATGCTGTCTTACCCTTTGGACACTGTCAGGAGACACATGATGAAGCAGGTACGGTCTAGCTTGCAATCCTTTTCTGAAAATTACTTACTAGATTTTTGAAGTTTGATGTGCTAATTGAAGTGCTGTATACCCTTACAGCACGCCAGACTCTATTCAGAAAAAAAGTGGAAACATCTCCATAAAGACAAGAAGAAAAATTCAATAATAGTATTGTGGGAGTCTGGTAAAAGTATGTTCAGTTCACGGCTTGGTGAGAGTGTTTAGTAGAAAGACAGGATCTGTTTTCTTTTTCCTACTCAGAAGCCAGATATTTGGAGTAAGACATGTTTGTGGGTAGAATAATATCCTTTATTAGCCCAGCTAATGCAGTTAGAGAAATAATCTTTGTGGCAGACAGCTGTTCTTCAGGTGTGAGGTAGAATCAGTAATCTTCAAAGCTCAGTACAAGCTGAGAATTATTTCTCAGCCTGTGATGGGTATGATAGTGTGTTATTAGCAGTTAATGTTGGATCTTGTTGCTAGTACAACAATATACTGCTAATATAAATTCTTGCTATGACGATCATCCTCAAACATGAAATAAAAAACCACAAAAATGCTCTTGAAAAATCAGGACCTTGTTCCCTGCATCCCTGAGGAAGTTTTGCCATCTGATAATAGAAAGGAGTTTTTAGTTCCAAAGAAGCGTCTCTACGTTTTGTTTCAGGAGTATCTTCTTTTCTCTCCATACTCCAGAAAGTCAAAAGAAAATTAGAATAAATGTTGGCATAGAACTCGCTTAGGTGCTTTCAAAAAATCCTAGGAGATACTTAGATTCTTACGTAATGCCTGCATACCTCTGGTAATCTTTCCTAAATAACAGAAATCCTTGAAGCTTACAGTGGGCAAACACCATTAGCACTACTGACTTCCTCCTTTCAGACTAAATATGATTTCACTGCCTTCAGATTCTGCTTTATCTGCTTAATCAGCAGTAGGCCTATAGTTAATGCTGTCTTTATTTGTAAGTACTGTGCTTTTTGAGGCTTTACCAAAAAATTGCCTGTATTTCTGGTAATTAACTTACCACTAGGATAGAGAATAGTATCAAGGCTATTAAAAACATAAATTATAATCATATGAAATAAGGTAATGCCTTTACTAGCACAAAAGAGGATGAGAAGGAGAGGATGTATATATGTTGTGGACTTATAAATATATTTCATGTGGTGTCCTTGTTTCATTCATGCAGTTTTGAAGCTTCAGGTACAAATAAAGCTGATTAGTACGATTTTTATCAATTTATTATCATGATGCTTATTCTGATCCAAGAGGAAGCCCTGAATTAAATGTAGCACCTTTTAATTCTTCAGTTAAATTATATTTGCCAGATGGGATAACTTTCTGAAATAATGAGCACAGTACAGTTCCTGCTTTCAGCAAAGCTGATTTCTGTCAGCTAAGCAGTAATAACCATTACCAAATATCCTTTCATTTGTATATATTCATGTAGATTCAAACCAAAATATTTTAAATGCTTTTCAGCCACATTACTATGCTTATTTATATTGACTTATGTGAATATTTATCATAGATGTGTTTCCTGCATTTATTATGCTCAGGAAATTTATAGTGATCCCATAGCTTTATTCCTAACAGAAGAGGTAACAAAATGTAACACTGTCTTCATCAGAAAATTCAAACGTCACTTTATTCGCTGCAGAGTATATCACAAAGGCCTAAAGAAGGCAAGATTATCTTTCTGCCATTATAGAGAGTCTAGAACCTTACCTTGATATTGCAGGTGGATTTGACTTAAGATGTAGCTAATTTAAGTCAAATATTCAACATTAAGTAAAAAAAATAGTGTCTTCTTTCCAGTAGGATTTCACACTAAGATAGGGATTTTGGATTAAACTCTCCAAAAAATAGTGTACTTGTTTTTTGCTAGTGAAGACAAAAAACAGTGTCAGTTCCTAATAGTCCTCAACTCCTGAAGAGACTGCAGTTCCAAAACAGGAATTGTTTGACAGTTCACCAAGCACATCTGCAAAAAACCCTTTGTCAGAGCTGTGGTGTTACTCAGAGTATCGGAGAGATTTGCTGTCGTCATTATGCCGAGTTCCACAGCGGGCGAGAGTATTCCCCAAGTGTTCTGCTGTGCAGAGAACGGCTACATAACATTCCTCTGGGCTGTCTCTACTACGCTGTTGAAATTTTCAAAACTTAAAGGAGTTGGCATGATTTTTAGTCATACTGCACCTGGAAAAAGCTGAAGGGAGAGTTCAGTGCTTGAGCTCTGACTTGTACAGGAACGGTCATATGTGTGCATGTGAACATTCACTGCTTGTCATCCTTTCTTTCCTTCACCTGTAAGCACTTGAAGCAAGTTTGAGTGAACATGGTGCTGAGGTTTCTAACTAACAAATCCTCCTTTTTGCTTTGTTTTCATTTATCCAGCAAATTAATGCTCAGAAACAAGGTGGGCTAGATGAAAACTGGACTGCACTCCTTCTTAGCCTATGTTTTTACGTAACCGTGCTAGTCAAGACCTTCACACTTTTTAGAGGACTCTATTGATTACTAATGAACTGAAATCTACTTGGTATAAAAATATTTCAGTGGTACTAGAGAAGGAAAAAAAATGAGCTGTGGAAGTTTTAATAGCATTGAAGCAATTCAGAGCACCCTTAGGACTGGAGTGACCTCATTTAATTCCTAAGCCTTCTACTTGTCCAGTAAAGCTTAAAAGAAGCATCAGAAGAAGGATCACAGCCTTTCTAAATTTAGCTGTTGGAACCAGCTAACAGAGCATTACATCAGATAAATATTTATTAGTTAAAAGATCACTCCTTTGCAGTAAGTGAAACATTAGGAAAAAGTTCCTTAGTGTTCTTTAGTAAAGAAAGACAAATTTTGCTGGGCATCTAAGTTTCTTTCTCAGTGCAGTGCCATAATGATTTGTCCTTATTTGTGTGCAGAGCAGGGAGACTGAACGTCAATAGAAAGGAACTGATGACTGCTTTCTGAAAATACACAAGCAAGAAGGGCTTAATGCTTTCTTCCATGGAGCATTCCCCAACATCCTTCGTGGAACAGGAGGAGCCTTAATGCTAGTTCTTTATGACAAAATCAAGGACATTTTTAATCTCGATGTTTCAGAGTTCAGGAACTGGTTAAAATAGTGAGTGAACATCTATTTTGCTGGTAGCGTTCATGGTAAGAATTCTCATTGTTTGCATGGCATATTTTTAGTTTAAATGTTATACAAACAATACTTTTAAGAAATTATTTGCATGTTTTTGTGACTAAGCATGTACTAAATTAAATAATTTGTTTTCAGGGAACTAAAGAGCACTGTTTTCATTTCTTGAATGAAATGAATCCAAGAAAATACTTGCCTCTTGTTTAAAATTCTCAATGTTTCTGTTTTAGCCATACTAAATGTTACACATCTTGAATTTTAAATTATGGCATGTACTTGAATATATTTCAGTAACAGCAGTTTCCCTAGCCTGTCAGCAGAGCCCATTGTAAGTATGTGTACGTATCAGCCTGCTACAGCTTCTACAGGAACCACAGTAAAAGGAAAACCTGTTTCTAGCCTGTTGATGTGTTTTCATGGTATTTTAAAGCACAAGTCAAGACAGCAAAGGAGTTTACGTGTGGATTTTGTTTTTTTTTTTTAAATTGGCATTCAGAAATACAGCAACTCACTTTTCTCTCTGTCCCATCCCTCAAACAACATTGAGAAGACTATAGTCTAGTTGGCAGCATCTTAAGCCAAAACACAGCCTAAACATGTGGAGACCCAAGCGCCTAGAGACTTAGAACACTTGACGCATTATTTCTTGAGGAAATTTAAAACGGCTGAGGAATCTTCTCAGTATTGAGGATAAATCTTACAGCGTACATAAATGAGGAGACTCATTTTTATTTCTGAGGTAATAATTTTCAATAGGGAAAGGAAAGAGAAACCAAACCTTGTGGAATATTGGTAACTTAGGGACTCAAGAAAGCATTTATTAGGCCTTTATTTAAATGTTTGGTTTCATAGAAAGTAAGGCTAGCAGCATTCCTAACATTTCTCCACAACCATTAATTTTCACACAAACCCCTTAGTTCCTTGAGTGAGTACAAACATTTTTTTAGCTGATAAAAAGTCAGATGTGATCCACAGGCCAGGAATTGGAAAGACTCGGACAACACCGATTCCAAGGTTGCTACAGTGACAGTAGATGACTGGGGGGGATACGCTCAGGCAAGTTTGTGGCTAATCTGACGTGAGTGAATTTTGTTCATACTTGCAGACTGGGCAATCAGTATGACACTGGAGCACGCAGACAAGACTTTTGTGAAATACGTTAAGAGTTTGGCTTCTCCTGCTTACGATCTCATCTCCAACTCGTAACAGTCTTACTCTTGACAAAGCAAATAAAAAGTCCATTGGCACTTTTCTTGTTGCTATCATGAATGTCTACACACATCTGCGTCCCTGACTGTAGCTTGAAACCAGCTGGCTTGGTTGCCAGAAACAACACTGCAGTGGCAGCACAAAGCTGTGTACGGGCTGATTTATCCCGCTGAGATGTGAGACGTGCCAGCACTTCTGCAGTGATGGCTTGTCCCCCTGCTGCAAGGTTGCACAATTTCTTCTGGGCCTGGCTTAGTAATGTTGCATAGCTACACAAGAGTATTTGCATATAATCTCTTGGCCCAAGGTTTCTTTTCAGTCAGGAGTTAGCCTCAGGTGGTGCTGTAGCAGTGGGATGCTGCAATCCTTTGAATCACCGAGAACTGGTTTTGTAACAGGGATTGAAAGAGCAGAGGAGAAACCCGAGTTGGGATTTGCCTCCCTGGCTCCTGCAGATGGGACTGGACCCGGTTTGCCTTTCTGATCCCAGTACTAGCAAGGAAAATGAGATGGTTAATTGCTTGTACTAATAAATAGTAGTTGTGTTATAAACAATTTAACAGTGGTTCCTCTTGCTTCTGGAGGTTTTAGAGGGAAATGGCATCAGCCATCCTCACTAGGAAAATTCTAGTTGTGAAGTAGACCATTGAAACAGTAACAAACGGAGAGATAATCAAAACTCTTGACAGGGATGCAAGTCTAGTTTAGTGGTTTAGCATTTATTTTTCATCTCTCCAGTGGAACAAAATTGTGCAGCGCAGTGTCACATGCTGTGTCAGAAAGATGTCATATTGCTGTGTGAAATTGAGATGTCATTTTTAGAAGCAAATAAATACTTATGGAGCTTTTCCAGCCTGTGAGTATGTTTTGTAGAGTTTCAGTCCTCCATACTTAAAACGACACCCATAAAAAATGGGGTAACTGCAGTAGAGATACTCTGGCTTCGAGACATCTTTTTTCTAGGACAGAAAAATGACAAAGATGAGGCTGCTTCTGGGAATACGTAGGCACAAACTGGGGACAGCTCTTCCGTACGTTGGCGGTGGGAGGGAGAAAGGTAGGACTCGAAGGTCCGAAGTCGCTGCCCGTCGCTGGCACCAGGAGCAATCCCCACCCGTTTCGGACATGCACGGCTGGGTTTCGTTTTCAATGCCGAACTCGTCGTCCGGATGCAGGGCTAACCCCGCGCCTGGGGGCTCCGGGGGTTTTCCAAGCTGCCCCGGCCACCCCTCTCCTCCAGGAACTCGGGGTCCTTGCCCCTCTCCTCGCCCCAGTGGCGAGCGGGCAGGGCCCTGGGCCGGCAGGTCTGGGATCCCCG
>NW_008794431.1:1338508-1361576 GCF_000699145.1 Aptenodytes forsteri | reverse complement strand
CCTACTCGGCGTGCCTGTTTCCCTGGGGCGGCCGGGCGCTGTGGGGCGGGTGGAGTCGCGTGTGTCCCCGTAGGGCCTTGTCCTCTCCGCGGCCCGTGCGCGCTCCTCGCGCGGCTCTAACGCCCCGGCCCGGCGCCGGTTGCTTCTCCGGCTCCCTCAGCGGGGGGGGAGCGGGGCTTTGCCGGCCGGCGCCGAGAGCCCGTCAGTGGCCGAGGCCTCGCGATCGTTCGGGAGCCGTGTGCGGCCGCTCTCGCCGGGCGAGTGCCCCTTTCTCGGTAACCCGGGAAGTGTTTTAAGCAGGCGCAGAGATGCGTATGTTGGGGCAGGAGGCTCTCCGAGAAACACTTGCCTCCCCCCAGCTTTTGACTCTTCCGTGTCCTTGAAATACCACGCTGTGCTGGATGTGCCACGGGGCTCTGGAGGCACAATGTATTTCTTTTTTTTTCTGTCCTTGCAACACTTTTCGTTTCGTATAGCAAAGATCTCGGGTCAAGTGCGTGTGTTTCCCCAACTCTAGAACGGTTGCCAGGGCTTGAAGCATTTTCATTGACAATTTTATGATGGAGTGGTGGTGAGACTGGGGAGGAGGAGGACGTTGATTCACCAGGGAAACAGGGAAGTGGCGCGATGAGTTCCCTCTTCTTAAACCTGTTCTTACTTGCACCGCGCTGCATCTGCTGGCCGTGGAACACCGAGGTCTTGCAAGAAAGAGGGGGGGCAGCGGGCAACGTCCGTGATGATGGGATACGCAAGAGTAGGTGGAGATTTTACTCCTCTGTTTCTATGGGATACGTCTAGGAGTTCTAGAGCTCCATCTGTGCATAATTTTCAAGGAGGATTCAGGGATTCGTATAACACTCATAAAAATAAGGTTTTGGATGGTGCTTCCTTTTATAAAAGGAATTTGTAGCCAACAGCAGAAAGTTGGCTCTGTGATGTGAGGCCATAGTAACTTTAGCATTGCTGTCCCTTTGATCTCAGAGAAATGTAGGTTTTGGTTTGCTTTCTAAAAAGTTTTTTTTTAAAACTACAAAGAAGTTGAGTGCTAAAATGCATGCTGTCTGTATTAATGGGAATACGAATACTCTTTAAAATTTTTTTTACTATTTAGAAAAATACACTTCTCGCATTAACTCTCAAGAAGGCATTATCCTTGTGCATGTTTTATGAGAACTGAAATTCTGGGACCCTTCAAATTCTGTGCAAGGAACCCCCTGAAACTGTTGCCCAAAGAATCCTTGGGCAGCTGCAGTTTTCTTCCCCCTTATGATGAAGAGCACTTCCAATTCTTAGCTATTCTTGGAGTGCGTTCTTTGCAGGTAGGCTTCACATAGGCTTTCCTGCATTTAATATTTTTCATATTAATGTCTGAGTAACTGTACTTTCAAGACACTTACAAAATGATTATGAAAGGGGTTTAAAGCACAGTTAGCAAGATTGCGTCTGGAGTGCACAGATACGTAAAGTGGCATTCTTCCTGGCTTTTTTCTTCTTTCTCCAAAATTTAATACAGGAGACCATGAGGAACTTCCTTTCTAATGCTGTTGTCTTGAGGCAAACCAAAAAAGTAAACAGAAATAACTTGTTTATTACTGTTATGGAAGTTTATCATAGTAACTAAACCTTACTTCAAATAGGATTTGAGTGATGTAGGCAGATCTAACTCTTAAACAATCAAAACTTTTCTGCTTATTACATGTAGCAACACAGTAAATGACCTCTTTATCTATATGTTCCTATAGAGGTGCTTGTGTCATTTAGATACTTGAAGTTAGCTAATAGTTAACATTGATTGGATAAGTCCCAAATACTTGGGACTTGCTCCCAGAAATAGAGTGTGTTAATGTTTGTTGTGTCTGTGTAGCACTGTGTAAAAATATCTGAACTAGCTCTGGACAAGCTAGTACACTTTCATGTGCAGTGTGTTGTTGTTAAGCCATGTAAAGATACTGGGTTAGGTCCTAAAGATAGGACAGTCCTGGCTGTGCTCTGCAGGGCTAATTGCTCTTTCTGGGCAAGGCTAATTAGTGCAGCCAGCTTCCAGTTTGGGAGCTGGTTCAGATATCTGTGCAATACTGCTGTGAACAGTACAGCGTTAGTGTAAGCATACTTCAGTGCTACAGACAAAAGCAGTGTAGACTTACGGAAGATATGTATTATCACAATTTAATACAGCACTCAAGTCATAAATCTAGTGTCCCAGTTGTTAAAACATTCAGGTGATCCTTTATTAATATTGTTTGCCTAAAACCTACATCCTGTAATCCAAGGCATGGGATTGTTAGCGTTTGTAAAAAGTGTATCATGTTGGAAGCTTTAGCACAAGTATTTTAGAAAGAAAGGAAAAAGATTCTGCCATTAAGCCATCCCTTTCGGTAGAACTTGTACTTTTTAAGGCTTTTGGCCTTAGCATCTCTTTGGGTGTTAACTGACACTTGGCTTTTTCTGAACTGGGAACTCCAGCAAGTCTGTTGTACATGTTTTTAGCACGCCGGGCATGTTAAACTCACGGCAAATGGCCCTTTCAAGTGCTGTGGCTTTGTGGAAAAACGGCTGATTGTTGATAGCTCATAATTTTTCAGTAACTTTTTTCAGACCATGTGTAATTAGTGTAATCGCAAACTGTAAGTAAAATGATGAGGTAGCATCTTCTTTGAAACAATGCATGGAGAGGATTGAAATGTCCCTCTGGTGAAGAGAGTTGCTACCTTTTAGAAAAGTCTGTGCGCTGTTCAAAAGCTCACTTCAAATCAGGCTGAGGGTAGTGGTGGGGGAGACAGTTCAGTTGTCGCACTTGCATCCTTATGGTGGGTGTGCTTCCTAAAGGGCTGTCTTGGATACAGCTGAAGTGTTTGGAGCCAAAGAGAGCACATTTTATTTTTTGACATCTCTGCTTCCCAGCCAAGGGAGGGAGAAACCGTCCATCCCCTCATGCTGGAACTGAGTAATTGAAATAAACCATGGCAGGAACAAACTCTGGTGGGCTAAGTAGCTTCTGACTTGATGCTTCCTGCTCTGCGTAGGGGTATCTGCAAGTAACGCTGTCAACAGGGTCAAATTTCTACACTGAAAAGGTGTGATATAATAGTGTTAGCATGTTATTATCCATAAAATAAATGTCTTGTAAACCATTTGCACCCCGTCTAAACTACTCTTTTTATCTGACTTTTCTTAATTATTACAAAGTATAATTGGGAACTGTAATGTTAAGCGACATTAAAAATTGTAAAAGCCATTTGTGAAAGCTGAACTACGTGTTTGAAAATGTAGGGCAATGCATTGTCTTTTGCAGCAGTTAAATCTGGAGAAGGTTTTGCATGTTCAGTGTGGTGTCACAGCAGAAGAGGTTGCTTAGATAATGCTATCAAATTACATACAGTGCCCTCATTGTAGTGATGGTGGAGAGGAGGCAGGAAGCAATCTACTATAGTGACCTTTATGCATTCATCAAACAATTAACTTTGAACCGTATGAGATCTGGGTTTTATCTGTTATTTACTACTGAATGGTTTTAACCAGATCAGTTCCCTTTTGGGGAAAGAGTTCTGTTTCAAATCTGTAAAGGTGTGGCAATATAACTTCCAAAAAAAAAAGTTTCCAAAGGCAGTGGTGAGGTGGCCAGATGGTGGCTGGGGACCTGGGGCAGCCTTTGCTAGAGCCAGAGGCGAGGCTGAGAGGAGTGCTCAGTGGTAACCTGAGAAGAAGCAAGCCGCAAGGGGCAGTGGACTACTCTAGAGCTTCCCCAGCCCTTGGTGGCTGGGAACTGTTCCCAGACATCTCCCCTTTTGCCCATTTGCAGTGTGTACTTGGTCGTCCTCAGTCATGGGAAGTGCTCAGCAGTCTGTAGAACTGGGCTGTTCAGCTGCCTTGGGCTTAGGTGGCTCTTTTTTTATTGTTCTCTTATGATTATTGTTGCTAATGGCTCTTACAGTGTGAATGTGGTACTGTCAGACTTCAGGGTTGTTGAGTCAAGAAAACCTGACTGGTAAAGTTCAGGTTTTTAAATTAAATGTCACAGGCTTCTTGTGTTGTAAGCTGTGACCCAAAAGTAGCTATTAATTCCTTACCTTCATGATAAGGTGTGTAGAACACAGAAGCCTTTAAAGAATTCCTTAAATGCAATTATAATGAAAACAATTGCAGTTGCTTGCAGTTTCTAAACTAATTTGCAAAACCCAATTCCACTGCAAGTTCTGGTGCTTCATGCAATAATGCTGTTAAATACCACATCCATGTTCTACTACTTTAATTTCAGTGGGTGTTTTAAGGTACCGTGGAAACATTTTATGATGTTTTCTTTTTAAAGCTCAATTTCTTTTTTTTTCTGTTTTTATTTAGAGCATGTATATCTTTAGGATCCAAGACCCGGGCCATTGGGAATGCAGCAAAGAGCCAGGTAAATGAATCAAAAACTCACATATTACCTGACTTTTCTCCTGTTGAACTGTAGGAAGAAAAGGAGTGAATAAACTTGATATTTTTCTGTTTTAAAGTAAACTTTCTACAGTAAGTGTGCGTTTCACAGTAATAGTTACTGCTTCAACAGTATATTCCCTGTATTAAAATTGAAACAGTAGTTGTGCATTGTTTTGTCATTGAGAGTAAAAAATGGGAAGAAACAGAAAACCTTGTTTCTTCCCCAGTAAAAGACTTTTTTCATGCTTACTCATGACAGCAAGAATAGAGTTCATGATTAAATCTCCACTGGGGGTGGGGAGGCATACTGTGCTTATGTTTTAGAAAAGTTGAAATGGAAGTTGAACAATGAAAGTTTGGTACAGATACTGGTTGTTGCTTATAATGTGAAATGAATGCATCTTAGTAATTTACTGTCTCAATTTGGAACTTTGAACAGAAGTAAAATTTCTCTAATCCTCTGTAAATTCACTTGCAACCTAGGAAAACCTTCCTTTGGAAGGAAAATATGTAAAAATTCATAATAGCCAGTATGAATCTACAAATTCAAAATAGGGCAGGTCTTACCCTCTTTCTTTGCATCCATGCATGATGTTAGCATGCTGAAGACTTCCTTCCCCTTAGTGTAGAGTGTAGGTAACTGGAAATTTGCCTGGCAGATACAAAGGCAATAGAGCCCACCGGCAGTACCATGAGCAGTCAGTATAAGCACAGGCTGTATCACTTTCATGCTGAGAAACTTTACGCTTTTTAACTGAGCTCAACCCCTGAACTTTGCTGGTGAGAAGGTGTCCTGTCAGTGCTCTTTCCCAGCTATTAAGTTTGCTATTTAGACTAGTAAACTAGGCTAGTTTATCTTGGAGAAGATTATCCTAGAGTAATTTATTTTGATAGCTTAAATACTGTGTTTGTTAGGATTTGTTTGTTCTGGTCCTTTCTTTACTTAAAAGTCTGTCCTTAAAGTAATTAGGTTGAAATACTGATGAGAGAATAGGTGTGGGGAGGCTTTATGTCCAGATGGGATCTGAATTAGAGGAGAACTTTGAAGGAAGTGAAATGTGTTAATTTGTTGAAGCTTCATTTAAGGTTAATGTAGGTAATAACTTCATTTGTTCCTGTAGACAGCCATTGCAATAAAATGTAATATGATCTCAAATACTGCATACTGTATCAGAAAGCTCTAAAATAAAAGGTACAGTGAAAATTGATGGCAGCAAGCTAATGGATATTAAAGAGGGAAGTAAATTAGTGCTTGGTTTTTTTTTTAATGGGGACCATAGATTAAAAAACGGATGCTTCTTTCTCTCCTCCGTGCCCCCCCCCCCTTGCTTTCCAGTAAATGTGTGGGGCTTGACACGGGTCTTCAATATGTGCGTTAAGCCCAACATAACAAGAGTTCCTTTCTGGATGGTCTTCTATAGTCTGCGTGTCAGGGGTAATTAAAAATAAAATGTCTTTTCCACAGATTGTCACAAATGTAAAAAATACATTACATGGCTTCAAAAAACTGCATGGAAGAGCATTTGAAGATCCTTACATACAAGCTGAAAGGGCCAAACTTCCCTATGAACTTCAGAAGATGCCAAATGGCTCCATAGGAGTAAAGGTGAGTTAGAGCTTTGTGCAGAGTATCTTTAGTGGTGAGAGAGAGATGAGCACTTTGGACCTTTGTCCCTTAACTTCCTACTTGAATTGACTTGTATTTTCGTTAAGAAAATAGATTTAAATATATTCTTAGTCATTTTGAAAAGAAATGTCAGGTGATAACCACTACAATAACACCTTTTATTTTTCACAGAGCCTGCCTTAGCATAGTTTTGCTATGTTTCTCATTTCTCCTTGTAATTCATTCACTTCTTTAAACGTTCAGGAAGATGTAGAGTACTTGCTGTGTATTACATACTCATGTCTTCTAGTAATAAAGTAGTGTAAAAAAGGTATTGCATTGTCTCCCATACAGGTGTGCTATAAAATGTTGATAGCTCTCACACCAAAAAAGGTTAAGTTTGTTTCATTCAACTTGAACAAAATTGACAGTGTAATAAATCTGCTGTTACCAAGGGATGAAGAACACTTTATTCCCTGCAGTAACATCTGCTCAAGTATTGTACTTTCTCCGAGATGTCTGTTGAGGTTTCTCATCATCATTAGTTTTCTGTAGTCACATTAGTAGCTTTTCACCTTACCTTACTAGATTTACCTTCAAATACATGTAATTACAGTGTGTGATTATTAGTATCATCTGAGTTTAGGTCTTGCAGACATGCAGAGACCAAGTTTCAGGAAAACAAGATAATGCTCAGAAGGTGTAATAACGAACAAGTTATTTTTAATTTGCTTCCAAACTAAATGAGCTGGAAACTGCTCTTCTCAAAGTTGAGGCTTTCTGGCTTCAGTCTCCGAACGTGTCTATCTTTTAGCATTTTAATTTGGATCAGGAGTGCACTTCTGAAGCAGATCTCCCAATCCTCCTCACTTAGTGCACTTTGGGTTGCTTTCTGGCGGGGCTTTGTACCACACAAAGTGAGTTTCTTTTGTTCTGTATACCTGGTCATGTCATACTAATTGCTCATGTAAATATAGCTGCTGCTCATCTTTCTGGGTTTCCCTGCACAGGAGTGTTTTAGATTGCTAGACAGATGGCAGCCTGTCAGGAATTCAGGACATAGAACCTCACATGAAGGCTGAAGACTCAGATGTGTTTCCTGAGCAGGGCATGACTGTTAGAATGGCCTCATTTGCCCCTTCCCTGCCTCATGTGCTTTAGTGACCTTGCAGGAAGCTAATGTTCCTTGGGTTTGATCCAAAACTCTTTTTTAGCTCATGTTAGGACAAATGTGATTCTATGTTTGTTATGCATTTTCTGTTTGGTTTTTTTTTAATTAACATAACAAAAATACTGTAGCTTTGTGAATAGTCTAGAGATAACACAGGTATTAAGGTTTCCCACAAAACAATTTTCAGCTAAACTGAACTGTTAGGATTTTTTGTAGGTAGCACAAATCCATAACATCAATTGATATGGAGAGTTATTTGTGTCCAGAGGCTGGTGTTAAATTTGGGTCTCATTGCTCAAAATTGCAAAAAATGTCCAAGTTGCACGTCTTAAGAGAAAAGTTGAGATGATTTATTACAGAATTGCAAATCTCTGTTTCAGGTGAGATACCTAGATGAAGAGAGACTGTTTGCAATTGAACAGATTACAGGAATGTTATTGGCCAAACTTAAAGAGACTTCAGAAAGTGCTTTGAAGAAACCAGTGGCAGACTGCGTGATTTCAGTAAGTTGTAATATATTTGTTGTAATATATTTGTTGCAATTCTTTCTATAGATAACTTTATGTAAGCTAGTACCATTTATGCCATGGTGCAATGGTAAGAGATGCAAGTAGTGGATAGAAATCACATCCCCCCAAAAATGGGCCTTTATTCTCATTTGGAAAAACCTATAATACTTTTGTAATCATGTGTTAGAAGATGGAAAATTTGTTAAATCAAGAGTGTGTTTTCAGAAGGAACATACTTCTTAAGCTGATCCAGACTGGCTAATTAACTCCAAGTGCTGCGTATAGTAATCCCAATTATTGTAGTTCTTGTTACAAATGGGAACTGTCCTATGTGTAAGCATGTCTTCGTCAGTTCTGAAGAACCTTCCCAAATTCATGTTGAATTTCTTCGTTGTTACATAGTTGAACACTGTTGGGTTGTAGTGTAGTTGAGAGTTGCCTGAACTTTATGGCTCTGAGGGTCATACTGGCAATTTGAGAAGCTCAAACTACCTGCATTTGTTTGAAAAGATCTTTTTATTTGATTGGTTTACTTGTGTTGGGTTTTTTTAGCTAGTGTCCTTGCCCATGGTGGGGGAGTAGGGGGCGGAGCTTGAAGACAAGAGGTTTTGTTCCTGATACAAAGTCCTAAATGTCTGCTTTTTACATTGTCTTTGTTTACTGCTTCACTTCTGCTCTTGCTCTGGTGAGGAGTCTGGGCATGAGGTATTAGGGTTATCCCCTCTCTGTCAGACAGAGACATGGGAAGTGGAAAGCTGTATACTTCAGCTGTTAGAAATCTGCTTTGATCTTTTTCCTTGCTTCCTTATGGTATACAAAGACACTTAGAGAGAATACCTCCCACCCAAACAAGGATCCTTGGCAGTACACTACAATGGTAGCTAACGAAATACATTATGAATGTAGTTCTGTGTCTTAAGCTTGACTGAAGTTGAAGATATGCCAACTTGCAGCCAGTTTCTAAATGGGCTCTGATTCTGCTTCGGCTATTTTTGGTGGAACTGAATGTTGTAGCGCACTGTAAGTTGGCACTGTGGTAGAGGTGATAACTGAAAATGGATAAAGATTCAGTTGTAACACAGTTTAGTTCAGCACTAAGTTTAGTTCCAGCATCACTGTAGTGCTTCCGCAGTAACTTACTTTGGGGCTATATATGAATATTTATCGTGTTGACTTGGTGGTGCACAAATGTTTTCAGACACTCCTAATGATTTTAGGATCAAAGACTCATCAGAAGAATCTTAAAAAACATTTTCAGGGCTTTTTTTGGTGCTTAAATCTCCTTTGTTTAAAACAACTCTGGATGTCACTTCATTTTTGTTATACTTTGAAATTTTAATTAAAACATGCACTAAAATGAATTACCTAGCTGTTTTATTCAGACTGCCTTACTAATCTGAGGTTAGCTTATAACAGTTTCTTGTGGTATTGAAATTTATAGGGTTGCTTAATGAGTAGTCTGACTTCTTTAAATTAAAAAGTCCATATTTCATAATATCCTGTGTAATTATTTTTTGGAAACAGGTACCCAGTTTCTTCACTGATGCTGCACTAAAATGAATTACCTAGCTGTTTTATTCAGACTGCCTTACTAATCTGAGGTTAGCTTATAACAGTTTCTTGTGGTATTGAAATTTATAGGGTTGCTTAATGAGTAGTCTGACTTCTTTAAATTAAAAAGTCCATATTTCATAATATCCTGTGTAATTATTTTTTGGAAACAGGTACCCAGTTTCTTCACTGATGCTGAGAGAAGGTCTGTAATGTCAGCTGCACAGATTGCAGGATTAAATTGTCTGAAGCTGATGAATGAAACTACAGCAGGTAAAGGGCAGCAACACTTTTTTTTTAAATACCCATTCAGGCTATTGAATCTGAGAGAGTGATGACATACTCCTGTTACACAATTAGGAGCTTGGGGAAGAAGCTATCCAGGCTAGTACTGCCCAATCCAGCTTGGGAATTGGAAACACAGCAACTGTTTTGGTGGGGTGGTGTTCAGCACTTAAGAGACATGATGAGAGTTTGGGTTTGCTAACTGGAATACAGTGCCACTTGAAAATAGCTATTCTGCTTCTGAAATAAAGCTGGTATCTGTGCATACCTCTCTGCTGTACCGTGGAGCTACAGCAGCTGTATCAGGAAGGCCTGAGCTAGCTTCAGAATCTCTTAATGATCCAGTGGGGGTGTGCACCTGACCTAAATTCTCAATTGTTGTATTAAATAATAGTACAGTATTATCAGATGTAACCTGCATCTGTCTGAAAGATTGCAGTAAATACATTATTTAACATAGGAGTGTAGCGAGGTCTTGTAATTTTCTTTCCAGCTTACTGGAAGATGGGTGTGCTGGAGTAAAAATAAATCTCATGGAAGTATTAGAGAAATACTTTTTTTTTATCATAAGCTAATATTTATTTGACGTGAAATACATTGAAGGGAAATTTTAAAATGTGTGATCCAAATATTTTTCATTTTTAACTACTTAATATGTACGCTTTAAAAGCTGCTTCTACACAAACTGCATTTTTATGGAGCTTTTTCTGAAAGCAGACTTGCTGATCATATTTAGAAACAACTTGATCTGTATGACTTTTCAAAATACCCAAATCAAGTCAAGCATAAGTCTGTGGGATAATGACAGTTTAAACTTGTGGCAATTCTGTTAGTAGTAGCATTGGCACAACTGTTGTTTCTATAAAGTAACTTGTTTACTGCCGCCTCCTGGTTTTGGTGAATTCTAGGGTAGAGTGTAGAAATACGTTACACTTCATGGGAACTAAAGTTGGAGCTGCTTAAACCAGTAATTTTTTTTTCTTGATTTAAATTCTCTTTGCTTTTAGAAAGTCTCAACCAACTTTACAAATGAGTGCTGGTATTGAAATCTTAGATTCATATAAACTAGTCTTCTAGAACATTTTTTTTTATCCCTTGAGCATGCTTGAATTTTGCAAAGCTGAGCTAAAAAATACTGAAAGTAAGGCATTTCAAAGGAGAGGTGTAGGCATGAGACTTAATCTGTGCAATTTCACAAATTAAAACGTTAATTTGGCTACAAGCACAACTGAAATACAAGGTGATGCTTTAGTAGTGTTAAACCTTCACTTGACATCTGTTTCCTCCCTTGACAGTGAAAAATGTGTTTTCAACATGTTAACTTTCTTTGTGATGAGCTGCTTTATATATGAACAGTAATTCTTAAACAGAAGCAAAAATAACCAATCTGATAAATCCTGGATCTAAAAATTTAAACTTATGATGGTGCATATGCTACTGACTTTAAGTTAGTGTTTTGAAGGTGCACAGCATGCAGTTCTTGAAAAGAGAGGTTATACAGAACACTTAAATGTCAATTATATGAATGAACATTTACTAGTAAAACAATAAATCAAGCAGTAAGAAGTGAAAATAAAGAACGTGGCAACTTATAATGGTCTAAAACTTGTGACCGTTTTGAACCTTATGTTCTATTTGAGCAGAGTGATGGAGGTGTTTAGAAAGAGTAAACATAAGTAGTGTCTGTCTTATGGTAGTGCTTTTAATCATAGAATGGTTTGGGTTGGAAGGGACCTCTAAAGGTCATCTAGTCCAACCCCCCTGCCATGGGCAGGGACATCTTCAACTAGATCAGGTTGCTCAGAGCCCTGTCCAACATGCTTTACAGTTGTATGCGGCTTTCCCTTAACTTCTGTGGGTTGGTGTTTTTCAGTTGCACTAGCCTATGGAATATACAAGCAAGATCTGCCGGCCTTGGAAGAGAAGCCAAGAAATGTGGTCTTTGTAGATATGGGGCATTCTGCGTATCAGGTTTCAATCTGTGCTTTTAACAAGGGAAAACTGAAGGTACTCTTTTAAGTCATACAGTAAAATCCCATATTCCTGAAGTATTTAATTGAACAATACTCAAAATACTGTTCTGTGGAAAGATTTTTTTTTTAAACTAAATAAATGTCTATAGCAAATATTTTTGAAATGCTGAATAGAAAAACTTTCTGTTATTTTTTGGCTATTTCAGCAAATCAATTTTTATAAAATGCAGAAATGAAATATCCCGAAGTGTGTTTTGAAAGGTGCTTGACAGTTAAGCATACTGCACAGTTTTTGTGGCATGTTATATCACTGAAATACTTGCATATTCTGGTAGGCTCATAAGCGTTGTAGTTGTGCAACTGACTTATCTATGGGAAATTGTTGAACTCCCTGAATTGCTTTCTGATGATTTTTTTTTCTGCCATCCATGACGGTTCAAAATCTAAATTCCACGGGACATGAAGTAAAACTGAACAGTTTTCACTTCTGGTTTGGAGATTTTTGTCTGTGAGCTACTGATGGCTGAATGTTTCTTGTAAACTTGTCTTTGGTAGCAAAATGTAGTCATCTGAAGTCATATGGAAGATGATAGCGAGTTTTTCTGTTTTGAGTAAATGACACAGAACTAGTAACAGCATGACAAAATAGCTATCCTAGTCTGCCTTTTCTTTAGTGAGCTAGTAAACCGAGTAGGGGCTGCAGCGTGGTAGAAAATAGCATGGTAGATATGATAGCATTTTATCTGGGGAGGGGAGAAACTAAATAATTGAGGAGTGATCTTTTTAAGTTGTTCTGTCTGGCAATGGCATAGAAGATGGTGAGAAAACCACAAAGAATTTTCCCATATCAAACCTGGTTTTAAAGGTGTTAACTTACAAAACTAGTGTTTGTATGAAAGCTATCCCTATATCTAAACAAACACTGTCTAATAACTTTTAATCTTTGTTTTTTTCACTTCTGTGCAGGTCTTGGCTACTACCTTTGACCCTTTTGTAGGTGGTAGAAATTTTGATGAGGCTTTGGTAGACTACTTCTCTGAAGAATTTAGGACAAAATACAAACTGAATGTAAAAGAGAATCCCCGAGCGCTGCTACGATTGTATCAGGAATGTGAAAAACTGAAGAAGCTTATGAGTGCAAATGCTTCTGACCTTCCACTCAATATTGAGTGCTTCATGAATGACCTTGACGTTTCCAGTAAGATGAACAGGTACTGTGCATTATTTTCACTGAAGTGCAGTGAAGTATGGTCTCTAAGCTGTCTTGTAATGTGAAACACTTTCCCTGTTCCTGCAGAGCTCAGTTTGAGCAACTGTGTGCTGCCCTTCTGTCCAGAGTGGAACCTCCTCTAAGAGCAGCCATGGATCAAGCTAGTAAGTAGGAGTTAGTTTAGGTACTACTTTTGGTTCAAGAAAGTAACTAGTAATCCAGTTATCCTAGATCTCTTTAATGATTATCTTTTTAATATATTTTTGTATTTATTAGAATTGCAAAGCTAAGTACTGAAAAGTTAAATGTAAGTTCCATTCATATGCTTGTCATGTATGCATGATCCCATTCCTGTCTCATTTAGTGCACATATCACTCTGCAACCTTGGTTTATTGACCCTCATTCACCCTGTGTAATGGAAAAGGTTGGCGCTCTGAAAGATTATTTTATTTAAAAACGCAAAATGACCAAACAAAAACAATGATGGGAAAAACTATTATTCTTTACTGCAACTGTCTGGCCAGCCTGTTCCATATATGATACATACATGTCCTCACTGACCCAAGAATTTGGCAGTATATTCTTGAAATAAATTACCCGAAGCATGTGCAAGTAATGGAAAAGGTTGGCGCTCTGAAAGATTATTTTATTTAAAAACGCAAAATGACCAAACAAAAACAATGATGGGAAAAACTATTATTCTTTACTGCAACTGTCTGGCCAGCCTGTTCCATATATGATACATACATGTCCTCACTGACCCAAGAATTTGGCAGTATATTCTTGAAATAAATTACCCGAAGCATGTGCAAGTAACAATTTTTTTTTTTTGGCCAGCCTGTTCCATATATGATACATACATGTCCTCACTGACCCAAGAATTTGGCAGTATATTCTTGAAATAAATTACCCGAAGCATGTGCAAGTAAAAATTTTTTTTTTTTTTTGCCTAATGTCATATAAAGGAGAGAATTAGATTTTCACAGGAAAAGGTTTTACCCCCAATTCTAGCATCTTCAACTGAAAGAAAGGGAAGAATTCTGCTTGTCTTGTGACTTGGCTAGATAGCTAATACAGGAAGTAAGAACCTGAATAACTGCTGAGCAGAGCTGTTCAAGGACTGACAGTTGTTTGAGATCACTTTACACACATATCTTGAGTTCAGAATTAAAATGTTACCTTGCAAGCGCAGTCTAATATTTATTATATGTTTTTAGTTAAGTGTTTTGCTTTTCTGGGCAACCAAAATTAAACCAAACATAAAATGAGGTATATTTAGGTTTCATTTTGGTCTTGTTTGGAAGGGGTGAGGTATTGTCCAGTAGTGCAGGGCTGCCAAAGAAAACCCAGTTAAACACACTTGAGTTTGTGCACACCAGAAAGGGGACGCACGTGGACAATGCATTTTAAAGAACGGCTGTCCTCACTGATGCTTGGCTTCTGCAGTTTCCAGGATTATGCAACTAGAAAACTTTGTAGCCTGAGGGAGGGACAAAGAGTTTGAATAAGACACATCATAACAAATCTGGTCTTAAAGATCTTGTCGGCCATTGAATATATTCAGTGCTTGTCATAGTGTCTAGATAATAAGAGAACTCTATATCTTTTTTTTTTGGCTGTCCAAAGACAGCTTTTTGATACCTTGATGATAACTTAAGGCCATGCACTCTCTTTTCTAGAACTTCAGCGTGAAGATATCTACAGTATAGAAATAGTAGGAGGGGCTACTAGAATTCCAGCAGTGAAGGAACAGATCTCTAACTTTTTCTGTAAAGAGATAAGCACCACACTAAATGCTGATGAAGCTGTTGCAAGAGGCTGTGCTTTGCAGGTATAGTTATTGAAATTAAACTTCAGTATTGCTTCTTTAACATCATGTACTAATGAAATACAACTAACCAAAAGCAAAAGGTTCTATAGCTGAAACAAGGTGTAGAGTCTTACTTGTTCTTTCAACAGTTGGTGACAGTGACCATGTCAGAAATGATTGTATTACATTCGGTAATTTGCTGCTGTGTCATGTTAGAAGGATGGTCTTGTTAAGAGACCTGTTAAATTTGATGACCCAAATTGTACTGTTCCACTTCTGTGTAGTCATTTGGAAGCTTTGCTGGGTATCTTTACTGACAATCACTGGGGAAGTAGCATCTGTTACTATTATTTTAATTTAGATAAGTCTTTCAGGTCAATTAACTTTCTACTAAGCATAGGAAGTTTCTGTTAAAAATCCTGTGATAAGCAGGACCTCCATGTGACCTATATGAATTGTAGCCTTTTTGCACTTAGGTATTAATTATTGTACTTGCTATTTATCTGACTACATGGATATAATAAAATTTTGGTCTTTGTTTTGTAGTGTGCAATTCTTTCCCCAGCTTTCAAAGTGCGTGAATTTTCCATCACAGATGTTGTTCCTTATTCTGTAACGTTAAGATGGAAGTCATCTTATGAAGAAGGAACAGGGTAAGTTGTCTGGTGCCTACTAAAAAGTGTGTGTTTGTGTATATAAAGAAAAATGTCGAGTTATGGGAAAGACCAGGCCTCGGACTTTGAAGCTGTCATCCACTCGAATGGTTTTAATTTTTTTTTTTTGCATTATACCTCTTGATTGCCAATTACCGGTTAATAACTGGAAATAAGTTTAAGAAATGTTGGTGTGAAGTTGCTTAATTTTTGAGAATTGCGACATAGAATGCGTAGTCCAGCTTTGAGACCTGCAGGCCTTCAACCTGCAACTCTTGTCATAAACCGACTTAAACTACATTATTTAGCTGCTTGGTTAGCACGGCTGCTGATCATTAACATACGTTGATTTTGATTATCCATTGCATTATGCGCAGTGGTTTAACCTCGCTTAATATTTTACTGCTTTAGGGAGTGTGAGGTCTTCAGCAAGAACCATGCTGCTCCATTCTCAAAAGTAATTACGTTTCACAAGAAAGAGCCTTTTGACCTGGAAGCTTACTATACCCATCCGCATGAAGTGCCTTATCCTGATTCCAGAATAGGTAAGGACATGTGAATAAAAACCCCGTACCGAACTCCTGTTGATAATGGGAAAAGTGGTTCTCCTTTTTTTTTTTTAAGATTCGTTACTTCCATATTTCCTTGGTTATAGAAAAGCCCAGCTTCTTTAGAAAGGCTCAGCACAGTCGTCCTGGTTTAGGTGCAGTGATCAAACAGTAGTGACATCTTTTGGCAGTTCCTAAAAAAATTTACTTTCTTCATTCTATCTGTCTTCACTGTTTCTGAATGCTTTAAAAAAAGTAGGTACAAAGAGTTTAGTGCTCTATTGTCTGGGCTCTTTCAACCTCTATAAAATGGGTAAGGATCTTATGTGCCTGCCAGCCTGGATTCTTCAAAAAAATTGGATCAAAGGCCCTGTGAGCACTAGACAGTTATCTGTCCAGACAGGTATCTGTCATGTCTCTTTTTGTTAATCTGAGAACATACAAGATAGGCATTTCCTGAACTTAAGCATCTGCAGTAGAGCCTAAAGTATTAGAAGGTATGAATAAGTTTCCTGGTACCTTACTACTAGTAACTACAAGTAACTGCAAGTAACTAGTACTAGTAACTAGTAGTAACTAGTTACTAGTAGTTACTTGCAGTTACTTGTAGTTACTAGTAGTAACTAGTACTAGTTACTAGTAGTTACTTGCAGTTACTAGTAGACTCCTCAGGGTCTTTAAACTAAGTCACAATTTTATTTACTGATTTATGAATCAGATATAACCTTGGTGCTACCTATTTAGCTGTCTATGCAAGAAGCTGTCGTCTTTAGGAAAGAACATTCTCCTTTACATGTGCACAGTCTGCATCATTTACTCAAATTTCCAGCAAGTTGCAAAATAAAGTATCAACCTCACTGCTTCTAGAAGCCTTGATAAGCACTGTTCATCCTCCAAAATGTGTAGTGCATCCGTGTTACCAAATTCAAATTGAATCTTTTTCAGTACCAAGTTTAACAGAGATAAAAATACAATGTTGAGTTGATGAAAGAAACCATTCGAGATGAATCGGAGTAATTTCTCTAGTATGATGGTTAGAGAAGGCAACAGGGAAGTAGAACGCCTAATAAAGTGTTATATTGACTTTTTTATGAAATTCAGATAAAGCAGAAACAGCTTATTAATTATCAGTTAACTGATAATTGGGGAACCGGGTTTTAGTTTATCTAGCTGTGGCTTACATTGTAGAATTGACAACTAAGTGGGAAGTTTCCAAGTAGTTTAAGTTACATGAAGTTGCTACTTAAATAAACACCCTTCAAGGAATGTATTTTATTTCTTTTTTCCCTCTTTCACTATCTTTTAGAACAACAATTAAAGTCATCTTTGTTTTTTCAAGGGCGTTTCACTATTCAGAATGTTGGTCCCCAACATGATGGCGACAATTCCAAAGTGAAGGTTAAAGTGCGTGTCAATATTCATGGCCTTTTTGGCGTGGCTAATGCTTCTATAATAGAGAAGCAGAATATAGAGGGAGATCACAATGACACACCCATGGACACTGAATCATCAAGTAAGAACCAAGGCAGAGATGATGAGCTGGTATGTAAACCTGTAAATATCTACACTCCTTGTAATTCTGACAAGAGAGCCAATAATTAGAGATTAAATCATAGCATATAGCTTTTGACAATTACTACTTCTCCACCCTTAAATTATTTCTTCAGTTATGTAACACATTTCTTCATGTTTATTATTAAAGTACAGGTGACGTGGCACTAAGAAAGCAAAAGGAATGTAAAACCAGATTCTAAAGAAAAAAAGTAATTTTTTTCATTGTTCTTTACCATCTCTCTACTAGTCTTAGCATTATCTAGTGTTGCTATCAAATGGTAGCATATTTAATGAGATCTGTTGACCAATGAATTCTAAAGGCTTGTTCTTCCTCAAGTACTACATCTTCATTCAGTAAAAAATACAGTATTTTTTTATGTATGGAAACCTTGTTCTTCATAAACATTCTTTCACTAAGGGCACTTCTTTATGTACTTCAGTACTGGTAGTTCTTACAAACTGGCTTGTAAGCCCGTAGGGGAACACTACTGGAAATAAATGTGCAACAGCTTTGTCATTAATACTGAGAAATTAACAAAATGATGTTCTCTCACTCTAGTGCAAGGAGGATCAACTTTCTTGATAGTGCACTGCATACTGAGAGTAGCGAGGTGCAGCTATTCATTTGACACTGTAGAGTTGAGGATTGGGTGCCAGGGAGCGCTTTGCAGCTGGGAACGATACACCAGCAGTGGCCTCAGCAGCCTGCCTTTCTTCCTTGTGCCCTTCTATAGCTTGGGATTTTGGTTATGTCACAGCTCACAGCGGGGAGAGATGACAGCGTAGAGAAAAAGAGGAGAAAGCAGTGGGCAAGCTGCTGCTTCACACTCCTGTCTTTCTGAGATTGCAAAGTGCTCAGCAGTGACCAGTCTTGTAGGCTGTCGGGCATACCGAGGGAGGGTTTCCTTAGGGAGTAAGGTTGGACAGAAAGCAAACGCTCGGCAGCTTTATTTAGAAGAAGGGGTGAATGCGTTTCCTGTCCTTTTAAAACTTGTCCTTAGCAGCTTTTCCCACTTTAGTTGAATATACTGCAGGAATTGGAGCAAGTGGTTACACAATTAGCATTACATAATTGATATAAGCAACTCCTTGAATATTATACAGCTTTCCAGGAACTTGAGCGTATTTGAAATGCCAAACATGATGCAGTTCCTTGTGGATGAGTGAAAAACGGTTGGAAGTGACATAGCTGGCATTTAGTGTAATAGACGTACTGCGTGTGGAGGTTACTAAGATGAGTACGCTGTGTTCAGTACAAGAGTAACCACTTCCATCCTCAGGCTTTCAATCCATAGTACTTCTGTTCATCTAACACGTTTTCTGTTTTACAATGGTGCTTGTCAGCAATTACCTTGTGTTATTGAGGATGATACCCTCGACTCGGAGGAGGAGGTTTGTGGTATATATATGTATTATTTTCCCCCTCTAGCTTTTCTGTGTAGGCAAAACAGTTCCTTCCAGTTGTGTTGCCTTTTCTGTGTGAACAGTAAGAACAGTAAATGAGGATTTATTTTTTGTCCTACTCTGAAGTGACAAAACTTAAATTTGGTAAAAGTAGCCTTCTTGTTTTCAACTTTTATCATTAAAAACTTGCTGAATCAATTAACATAGTTAAACTGCAACATACGCACCTGTGCTAGAGTTTGAAATCCTTAAATAACTTTCTTGTATTTCACAGAACTAACAGTGGATTATTTTACATGCATATGTAGTTTGTGAATCCAGGAATCTTAATTCCTTGTAATGGAAGTAATCTTGGACCTTTCAGACCTCTGCTACAGCTTGTTATTTATTGATGCTGTGGATGTCCACGTATTGGAGTCATCCTGAAAACTTTAGACTTATCCATTACTATGTTATTAAAAGTCTTTTGCAATGATGACAGGGAATTGTATTACTTAAACTAAATCAAGTGATCAGCACTAGTAATTAGTGATGTCTTTAAGGTCCTTAAATTTAGAATAAGGCGTAGGTGAGCTACAGATAAATTTTGAGTGAAATTTTCTTAATTTCGGGTGGCAGGGAGGGAAGACGGTTGGTCATGTGCTCCAGGAGGCTACTACAGAAACTAATTTTTATGGTCCTATGAGACAGATGCAGGTAACAATTAGGATGACTAAATTACTTCTGCTTTGGATTACAAACTTTAAAGTTTAGGTGAAAAATGATACGAGGTCAAAGTTCTGGCTGTTCCATAGAGAACCTATTGTTACTGCCTGTGTTGGTGGTGTGCTTCTAGAATGTTCTTTGCATACATTTTGTATGTATTTATTTTTAATTTAAAATAAGAGTATTCACAAGGCTTAATGTAATTCTTCAAGAGGGGACAGACGGCAACATCGTAATTATTTCAATGGGGACAGGCAGAATAGAATTTCCATTTGATTTGAGAAAGATATGAATACAAGTGCTGTATCAAAATGCCTGTTTAGACATGGTGAATCAAAAATTCTTAAGTTTGATTCTTAAGTCCTTATAGTATTTGTGATCTACTGTAATTGACGTCAGTCTTAAATCGTACAGCAAACCTTTGCATTCAGTTATGTGACTCTTTTTCTAGGATAAAATGCAGGTTGATCAAGATGAAGGTATTCAGAAAAGTCAAGCTGAACAACACAACCAAGCAGATGAGGAAACTGAAAATGCAGGAACCGAAACAAAAGTTTGTATTCAGTATTGATAAGGAAATGTAACGTTGCTTCCCTTAGACTTTTTTGCCCAGTATTCTCTAAGTCATTAATCTTCTTAGTTGCAAACATGGGACTGTATTTAGAGGAGTACAGCTATATTAAATGGTTAAGTTAGGAATCCTACCTTAGCACTTTCCTTTTCAACATAGTATATGATTAAGACTTGGAAGTAAGTTTCTGTCAAGATAGTTTTATAGTGAAGATGGAATCTAGGGAAACTTAGGAAATGTTATGAAGAAGAACATGCGGTGCCTTTAGCTTTTGAACAGGTTTTCTCAACAGCTCTTCACGTTATGTTTAAAGAAATTAAAATCCACCAGTTTGGTTCAAAGGTAGTGGCGATTCTGAATAGCGGAGGAATAATTAAGTGCTTCATTTACATATGAGTAATTTGTAGCTGTCATACTAGTTTCATTTGTCTCTCTTCTTTTGAGCATAAATGTAGTAATATTCTATTCTTGAAAGTGTCTTAATAGTGTAAATCTTTCTATAGACTGCTTCTGGAGACAAGCAAGATCATCCAGCCCAGCCAAAGGCTAAAGCAAAAGTTAAGAGTATTGACCTACCTATACAGGCAAGCCTCTACAGACAACTGGGACAAGATCTTATCAATTGCTATATAGAAAATGAGGTAAGCAGCATAAACAGATGACCACTCAAATTAATGTCACTGTAAATAATTATCCAGAAAGTACTTGCAACCATAAAATTATTATCTAATTTAGAATTCCTTGGGGGTTTGTCCTTAGTTGTAAGGGGTTTTGTTTTGGTCGGGGTTTTTTGAGAAATTAATCAGTTTCACTAGACTTAACTACCCAGATGTCCGAGTTTGACCTGTTAGCCTGTCATTACCCAAAGTATCGATAACATTCTTAGGCAGGAAATGCCTGGGATTGCCAGTGAAGGCTGCACAGTATGTTATAGGAATGCCAACTGTTACTGACTGACCTGATAAGTGGTCAGGGGTAGCATTTGCGTGTGTCTTTGGTGCTTTACAGCAGCTGTGTCCTTAGTTATGTCACGTTTTTTGGCCTTCAAGTCCTGTATCAGCAGGGAAGTATTACAACATGTAGAAAACTTGCCTTTCAGAGGATCCTTTCTGAACTTTCTAGGTATCATGTCTGTGAAAATCCCACCAGCATAAGCTCCTCTCTGAAAGATGGTTAGTCTGAAGAATAAACTATGAAATAATTTTTGTAGGGCAGAATGATTCGTAGTGACTTCCAAACCAGGGTCAAGACTTGTCTTTACTTCTAGTCCTGCCTGTGGATCTGGTTAGATCCTGGTCAGATCATAATTGATATCTGATCCATTTATGTTGAAGCACTTGCCAAACAGCTTCCAAATAGGAACTCATTTTCCCCCTGTTCCAGTTCTGCCTGCAGTGAAGATGACTTACACAAAGGTGAAAATTAATTGTGAATTAGCAGGCTTCTGCAAAGTTCTGTGGTACAGTTTCAAGAGTAATCACTAAGCTTGACACTTGAAATGCTTTTAGTTTTAAATAAGCTTTTCTCCACCCTTAGGGGAAGATGATGATGCAAGACAAGCTTGAGAAAGAAAGAAATGATGCTAAGAATGCTGTTGAAGAGTATGTGTACGACTTCAGAGACAAACTGTGTGGAGTCTTCGAGAAATTCATCACGGAAGAAGTAAGACTTGCCTATGTGTTTCAACTGTTGGAAAAAAATTCCTTTGTATTGATAAGTTTTGAGCGTGGGTTATGTGGAGGCTGCAGGGATCTCTTGGACTTGTTTCGGAATATGAAATGGATTAACTTCACAGAAGTGGAGTTCAAACTACACTTAGACCTGACGTTTGACATGCAAGCATGCAGGGCTCTTTATTGTCCGAGAAGTTTCTCAGTGGCGAGGAAAGATTTGGGATGCAGGCGGAGAATAAAATCCTGTGGGTGGGGGTAGGAAAGCAGGACAGATCACCACAAGCTTCTAAATGGCACGAGTGGGTAGGAATACAATGAAAAGGAGCAGAAATGGAGTGTCTGTAGCTCTGTGTTTTATTGTCTAATTCCATTAACTTTGAAATGTGATTCTTTCCCCGCTTAAAAGTCCAGGTAAAGGTGATGAAGAAAGCTGTACACTAGGCTTTTGCAAAAGCAGTATTGAAAGAACACTTGTCCTATAATCATTTCTCTGTAATAGCCATCTAAATAAAAGTGGCCGGTACACAAGCAACCAGTTGTTGAAACGACAAGTGTCCAGCAGCAGTTTTAAGGTCTGCTGTCTGGATTACCTGGTCATCAACCCAGCAACGCGGTACAGACGCCCTTCCAGTGTAAACTCAAGGGTGTGAGGCTGTCTTTGCCATACCAATTTCAAAACAATCTCTTACATAAGTTACGGGGATAGGTAAGATCTTTATTTCTAAATAACGAAGGATAGAAGTTTTGTTTATAGCCAGTAGGGTCCAATTAAAACAATTTTAACTTCAACTATGTATATAGTTGTCCAAATTTGTCTGTCGTTCTGTCCTGCTATCGGAGAACCTGAGAAGCAGAACTTCCCATGTAAAGATGATATGCAAGAATGTTGAGATGCACGTGCTTTCTTATAAAATCAGTCTTGAAGCTATGTAACGCCCATAAACCTCACCTGCAAATCAGATCAGTAGGGCTGTCCTGCCTCTTGCCGTTCCGTGAAATCTTGGCTTTGAAGTCTGTTCATAACTGTTTTCCTTCACTATCATTTTGAGTATTTTAAACTGATGAAACAGAGTAGCAGGGTTTCTTTGTGTGCTGGGGGGAGATGTCTCATTTGTCGTGTTCCCTTCTGAACTAGAGTATCCCTAACTTGCTTCATAGGATTCAAACAAGCTGACCTTGATGTTGGAGGACACAGAAAACTGGCTTTATGAAGATGGAGAGGACCAGCCAAAACAAGTATACATGGATAAGCTTCAGGAATTAAGAGTAAGGTTTTAAGTTACTTTCTAGAAAAATTGTGTGTGTTTGGGGGTGGGGGCATTTATATAAATCATAGAATAGTTTGGGTTGGAAGGGACCTCAAAAGGTCATCTGGTCCACCCCCCTTGCCGTGGGCAGGGACATCTTCCACTAAATCAGGTTGCTCAG
>NW_008794431.1:1304236-1338319 GCF_000699145.1 Aptenodytes forsteri | reverse complement strand
TTTGGGGGGGGGGGCATTTACATAAATCATAGAATAGTTTGGGTTGGAAGGGACCTCTAAAGGTCATCTAGTCCAACCCCCTTGCCGTGGGCAGGGACATCTTCCACTAGATCAGGTTGCTCAGAGCCCCGTCCAACCTGACCTGGAATGTTTCCAGGGATGGGGCATCCACCACCTCTCTGGGCAACCTGTGCCAGTGCTTCACCACCCTTCTTCCTTATATCTAGTCTAAATCTACCCCCCCTTTAGTTTAAAGCCATTCCCCCATTCCCCAAATACATATGGCTAAGTAAGCAAAGCTCTTGTAATGAGGGATGGTGTGTGCATACCCATATGCGAATTTTGTAAATCCATTAACTTCTAAGTATGGACATTCAGGTTGTATCTGGATGTAGTTTAGTCACGAAATGAACATAGTATTTAGAACTAGAAATACAGTTTGTTTTAATGTCGGTTGTGCTCCTAATTTGAAAACAGTCAAAATGAAGCGGACTGTGACACTAGTGACAATAAAATTAGTTGCTATGGAAATTTTAGGTCAGTCTTGTTACAACCTGAAAGAGGCTTTTGAGTGGTTTGACTGCTCTCCCAGGTATTCAGAATGACACTCCAGAATAGATGCTCTGGTTTTCCTGGTTTCAGTGGTCTTCTATAGCTGTATCATAAAACTGAATTTTTAGACTAATATCAACGATAAAGGCTGAAGAGTGCTTTAACAGTAGCTTCCACTGCATCATTTGATTAGTAATGACAAAAAACCCTTAAAAGACATCAGATTTTAATCATCTCACAGGAAAATGTGAATTCTGATGAAAGACTAGCTACTCTGTAATAAGTTTAAGTATGTCTCTAGCTCTTGGGCTCCAACTGCTTTCTCTCAAGTCAGATTTCCTTTGGGGGAAGGATAACTGATGGAAACAGCAGCGTAGACCCTGGCAACTGCCTTCTTGCCTGGATACCAGTATTCAAGAGAAGGAAAAAACAGACAACGGATAAAACTAGAAGTTTTCAGATGAACTACTTTAAAATTAAACCATCCATGTAAATCCTGTCTTGTTTCCCTTCCGAATGCATTGTTCCAAATGCTCTTTTTGCTGAAAATAACTGCAAAATACTAAGCCTAATAAGGACAGGCGTTATTCCTGTGCTTAAACTTCTGGGCTTTTTTTTTGTTGTGCTAAAGCAAAATGCAAAGATCAAGCTCTTGAATGGGTGAGAAAAGGAGTTAAAGGCAGCCTTCCTTCCAATGCCGCGTTTTATTCTTAGACCAGACTAAAGTAAACTTGTATTTTGTCAAGATCTTTGTGCTTATGTTTCCAGAAATTTGGACAGCCTATTCAGGAAAGATACATGGAACATGAAGAGAGACCAAAAGTTCTAAATGAACTGGGAAAGAAGATTCAGCTCCTTATGAAAGCAGTAGAAGCATACAAAAATAAGGTAGAAACAAATTATTTAGGGAATGAACTATTACGTGTGTTTGCATTTGGCTGTGGAGTTTGTTGTGTTTAAAAAGAAGCCCTATAGGGTTACCTGTTAAGCTGCTTTAAAATGGCTGTTGTGCTTCTGCTCCTGAGAACTTGTAAAACTGTTCTGGATTGCTAGCAAAAACGGTTTCTTCATGAGAACACAAATTAAACATAGTCCCATTTTTTTTACGGTGACTTGTACCACTTGAAATGGATCTCTCAAGCGATGGCTGTTACCGTTGTTTCTGTAAATTGCAAGACTATCTGTTGGGGTTAGTTAATCAAACTACGATAAATCTCAGGTGCTTTTAGTCTTGCAACTTCATTACTAACCTGTGCTTCAGCAGTGTGTGTGTGAGATCAAACTTTCAAATGTCTGAAAAATAATGTCCTGTCTGTCTTGTTCTACAGTCGTCGTTCATACTAAATGCTTGTTAAAAACGATTTCCATCGGGTTGTAGCAATGTTACCCTATTTTATTAAGTGTCCATGAAATTCTTAATTGGATGAGAAGCATGTATTAATTGATGATATAAATATCTCTGTCCTTAGGATGAAAAATACGATCACCTAGATCCTGCTGAGATGGAAAAAGTTGAAAAATACATTAATGAGGCTATGAATTGGTTGAACAGCAAAATGAATGCCCAGAACAAACTAAGTCTAACTCAGGATCCAGTTGTCAAAGTGGCAGAAATACTGACAAAATCTAAGGTAAAAAAAAAAAATCATTGTACTTGTTGCATTCTACTCGGTTTTTCTTCAAGATTTTGGCCTCTGTTGAGCTAGAATATTACATCTGCAGAGATTTAGAGCTATGAAGAGATCCACACAGAGGGAGCAGCAGTTTTATCGATCTTCAATTCTGGCTCTTGATTTACAGCAGTACCTCTGCATAAGCCTTGTTAAAATATCCTGAGTTACAGCACCAGGCTCGCTAGAAAATGGATTACCATATAGGCTTTTAACAGACCGGAAGCTCTTTAGCTAGTGAAAGGTTTTATTTTAAGTTTCTAGACTTGATAGAATTGGGAAGTCTAGTCCTTGAAAATTAAATTCCAGGTCATTATGAACCAGACACAAATCTGAGGCATTCTAGTTTAATGCAATTGCTGTGCCACCAAATGAACTTGCTCTCTCACTTCTGTCACAACTAGGAATTGGATAGCTTCTGTAATCCCATTATATACAAGCCCAAACCGAAGATAGAACCTCCCAATGATGGGCAGTCAAAAGCTAATGGTGAGCACAACGGACCAGTGAACGGACAGAGCGGTACCGAAACAAAACCTGAACCAGCGAAGGACAATTCTCAGCAGACCAAACCACCTGGAGAAATGGAAGTGGACTAAATCTTGCATTTCTTCTGCTTAATTAAAATAGTGCAAGTAACCACAGGGTCCATTCTTTTTGTCTGGTACACACCTCAGATGTTCAGTTATTCTTAGCCAACCTTCTGTCATTTGTTGCTGAGTAGTTTTGAAAGTGTTTTATATTAAGTACACCTCTGATGTTCATTTCCACTGATGCTGCTTATGTGGAGCTTTAGCCAAATGTAGATTGTATAAGTCAGTTTAAGCTTTCCCAATATATTTTATATCAAACATACAGAATTGATATATAAATGGCAACAATCTACCTTATTTAAAGCTTTTATTGTGGATAAACCTCAGCTCCTTTATTCAGGAAAGGATACTGTATTGCACTACTGATGCTCAAGTGTAGATCTAATTGCATCTTTATTTTGGAAAAATATTGGAATTGAAGTGGCAAAACTTGTCACTTGAAGCACTGACCTTTTCTAGTTATTGTATTGTTATAATTTAAATATTAAAATAGAGGTTAGTTGGCATACTAGTCCATCTTGTTGATGTACCATGAGAATTGTATGGTCTTTTTCACATAAACCGAATAATACAAGCTTAAACGTTTTTTAGATTCCCATACCAGTAACAATCTTAGTTACAAAATGCTAGCATAATGGCTCTGCCACGTGCTGAAATTAAGTGAATGGTCTCGGTGCACATCGCTGTACATAACGTACTGTGCTTATGATAGGATGATGCTAATGACAGTAGTATGAGGGGGTAGAATATACAAGGACTGTTGCGTAGCTTTCCCTTGAAAATGTCTTATTGCACATGTTACTATTTCCACTTCTTTTGTTTTGAATGAAATCTACATCTTGTGCTGGGGAGGAGAAACAACAGAAATTGGGCTGTGCGAGCTGGATATTAGCACCCTGTTTTTGAGGTTGCTTAAATGCTGTTTGTTGCAAACTTGAAAGAAATCCTGAGAGCTTATTTAACCTTGGTACTCGGCACGTAAACCTTTTGGTCAAGGATCTAAACAAAAGGGCTTACAAACCGGATATTATTACCCCAAAGATGTAATCTACTTGATGGACGTGCGTAGCTTACCAGTTATCTTTGGTCATTTAGTTGATCTAATGAAAGTGTCTATAATGTATTACATGACTGCGTTACTATTTTCTTTGATACATTTTAGACATTGTCAAGGTCCAATGTATGTTCATATATTCTGAATGCGTCTGTCAGTCACTGAGGTACTGTAGCACTTGCCAGAGCAAGTCACTTTTCTTTTGACTTTACACAGCTCTTCTATTACCAGAATAGGAATGGGCTACTCGAACTATGAAAAGTGGTTTCTTAGTCAAGTCAGTGTAAGAGACCGAGATTAGTTGCAGTGTAACACTTCAGTGACTTCAACTCTGTTGCAGAAATGCATTTAGGTGTTCTGGTGTTAATCGGGCATTCCTGCAGCAGTGCTCCTGTACAAGCTTGATGCTGTTGTAAACAAGTGAAGGGTCATGCTCTTGTTTCTGGCTTTGGCAGCCATTTTATCTCCAACCGTGCCCTTCGTGTTCCACTACTGTTCATGCTACAAAGAGAGCAGTGCGTGACCCAAGCTAGAGTTGGTAGAGGTGAACTATACTCTCAAATATCTTCACAGAAAAAGGAAGCATCATTTACAGCTGTATATAGCCCTGCCAAACTAGCTCAAGTGCTGGAACTGTATCTTCATGACTGACAGCAAGTGACTGAGATGCATGTGCTTTGCTCTACTGTTCCTCCTCTACACAATCAGTTGTGGATGGTCTGGCACCTTGAGTTTACATATTTAAAGCCCTTGAACAAAAACTGAGTGACCTTGAAGAGAGCTGCAGCTACTCTGCAACCTCAGTCTTGAATTCTGCTGCTGTAGTGACACAAGTTTGGCGCTGAGGGGGCGACTGTACTTCAGTGTCAGTTGTCCTGAGTTTAAGTCAATACATGACTGAGCTAGCTTTGCTCCTGTAGGCTTTAACATCATGAGCATCTTCTGTGCTGCTGTGGTAAAGCCATTATGAATAGCATTCTTAAGTACTGACTTCCTAAAACCCATCCACATGTTAATTTGTGTGGTAGACTTCCTGATACCTGGCAGAAGAGCTCAAACAGCGGAAGTCTCCAGTGTAAGCTCTTCAGTAGCTAAAAGGCATGTGTAAGAACAGAAAGTCTTCTGCGCATGGCCATCAGATGCTTAGTATTACATTACAGATGTCTGAGGCAATTCTTATGCATAAAGGCTGGAATAATTCTACAGCTGCTTAATATGACAAGCTTAAAAGCAGATAGGGTTAAGACAAGCAATTGCAGCAAGGTTTTCTTACTAGAATAGGTTTGTTTTGGTTTTTTTGCTGTGCATCTGCTCTGTCTCTAGATCCCTGGTGAAGAGAAATGCTACCCACAGGCTGCCGACAGCAACTGTTTGCTGATGTACATGTTAAGAATCCCCTTTGGAAGGGCAAAGTTGTTCTTTCCAGTGAGCTGCACATAAATGTGTGAACATATGACTTGTTAATATGTAATCTGTTTTCTGTTACAAAAAGGTAATTTTACTAGGACACAGATTTAAGGTTCTCAAGTACTTACATAAGCTATGCACAACTTGAAGCTGAGGTTTTGTGCGTCGCACTCAACAAGTGAGTTACCCTGTGGCTACCCTGACAGCACTGGAATGAGTATCTTGCAACATAAAATAACAAGTTTTATTAGGGAACCGACAGTAGTATGCTACTCTGCATCTTGTGTGTTTTAAAAGCAGGTATTTGTTGCTGATGTCTTATTTGAGACTTTCTATTGAGGGCAAGATATGTTTCTAATGTTTGAAAATGTTCCCTCCATCCCATAAAAAGAAAACACGGGAGGCCACATCAGTTTTGTAAAGGCAGTAGAGTTTTGTTTTTAAAAAAAAAAGCCATGTTAATCACAGTCTACAACTTCATGTTACAAAACAGCATACGTACTTTGTTTTGGTAACATTTGGTAACTGGTGACATCTTTCTTCAAAGAGGACTGACTCTCTCCTGTCTTGAGCATTAATGGACCTGCTCAAGCAATGGCTTTAAAATTAATTTGCTTTACTAAACTAAGTTGCTACTAGCTGTTTTACAACTGATTCATGGCTTCCTTTCCACATCTTTTTATTACAGTAGTTTAAACTTCAGGATTTTCTTTGAACTTTGTTCAGATGTAACATAAGCAGATTTTCAACAATCCCTTTAAGTTAAACTTTTATACTCTTCTTTCTCTAAAGTGACAGGGGTGCTACATGATCAAATAACCCCGTACAGCTGCCTGCCTCGTTTGGTCTGAATTTGAATGTGTGTCTGAATTTGAATGAAGAATCCTCTCCCTTGTTTGCTTCTGGCAGTGTCAGTCTCTCACTGTTTAAACACTGCCTTTGGGGCGTGCTTGCAAAACTTGGAGCAGGCTTCAGGAGTAGGATCCTTTAAGTAGGATCCAGCTTAGTTGGATCCTAGATCCTCCAAGCCGTTTGGGTGAGGCACCTAACCTCTGTTAGCACTCTGCTTCACAAGATGATGTGGCAGAATGAGGGGGAAAGTGCCTGTGTCTCTCGGTCGGGCATGGCAGCACTGGAGGGGAACTGCCGTGACTGCGGTGCTACTTCTGAGGCATACGTGCCCGCAACTACAGCGTTCTGTAGGCCTGGTGGGCAGCCAGAGGGTGCCACGGCTGTGGTGCGCAATATGAAGTTTTTGGTTCTTCCACTCAAAAGTGAACGCTGTTAATCAGTCTAAAGCATCGAATCTGCCTGTTGATAAGATTCCTCTGTATCTTCAGCACTTGAAATTACTTACCTTTTTTTTTTAATATCTTGGTGTGCTGAACTCCAACCTCTGCTATAGATTCTTCCTGTTACTGTTGTCAAAGGTGGACTATTTAAGTGGGGGTTTTCCCTGTAAGGATTACACTTGCGTGTAATTTCAGGAAATGGGCAAGGAGCTGGCAGGGGACTTTTCTTCCCGAGTGGTTTTTGACACTAGTGTGAGAACATCACAGCCTTAACAAACCTTTATGCTCTGGTTATCCATGCCTTTCCGTTAACCCACACTAGCTTTCAAAAACATGAAACCATTTTACTAATGCGCTCTTTGCTGGTTCAAAGCACCTAGCCAGCTGCTGTAGGAAAAGAAGCTAAATTCAATTCCCATAGATGAGTGTCATCGTGAACCTCATTCCTCAAAATAGGGCTTTCGTGTTTGTGTTACCACACTGCAATACTTCAATATGCCGACTTCTGTGAGCCTTCCTAAACTGAAGCCCAGATGCCCAAACTCTGGTTGTGGGGTCAGTACAGCGTCCACAGGCTCTAAGGGTGCTTACATTGGCTACCACTAGCTGTGAGTTTTCTTCGACTGGATGGAAGAATATTATGTTGCCTCTTAACACTTTTTTTTTTTTGTTATGCTAAAGTTTTCTAGCTTTTTGGGCACCAGAAGACAAGCTCTCTGTTAAAAGAGGTAGTAAGAACCATGTTGCTTAACAAAAGGCAGTTAATGCCTCGTAAATTTTCATTTCAACTCCCAGGAAACCACAGAGTATAAATACAAACTGTTAGTACACTAGAGAAGTGTATGGTAGCTGACTCTTACCTGAATTCTTAATTCTCCACAGCTGAAGACTTCAACCCCTTACTACACATGTAAATAACAGTGAAAACAGCTAAACAGAACCTCTGGCACTGCAGAATACTAAACCAGGGAAGCGCTCACGTGGCTTACCTGGTACAGTTATTAAACCCTGTTTTCCATCTTCCTGGTCAGAAGGAAATACATCAAGCAATGAGAAGCAGGAATCACTGCAACGTGATCTATGAAGAATCATTTTAAACAAAAATGCAATTAAGAGCTATACCCACCAGCCACCTCTACAAAGTGCTGAAATGGTTCAATTAAATTGCTAAAAAAAGGTGGTAGTCCCTGAATGTTGCATAGTTGGAAAATTTTGTTTACATAGTCTAAACATATCTCCACAGGATGGGAGGGGGGAAGAGATGGGAGTGTTAGAATTTAAAGCAGTGTTTTAAGTATGAAAAATGTTTACTATGTATGTAAATGGGATTCTTATTAGTGACAGATCATGTGCAAATTGACAATACTTCAATTTATTTTTGAATGGCAATATAGATTGTCAAGGTTGTGTACAATTACAATAAATATATAAACCACTACGTGAACCATAAATGACCCCCCAAGACCTCATTTTTACATCAATGTTCTTAAAACATCTTAAAACACTGGCCTGTATCAGCAATAGTGTGGCCAGCAGGAGTAGGGAAGTGATCGTGCCCCTGTACTCGGCCCTGGTGAGGCCGCACCTCGAATACAGTGTTCAGTTTTGGGCCCCTCACTACAAGAAGGACGTTGAGGTGCTGGAGCGTGTCCAGAGAAGGGCAACGAGGCTGGTGAGGGGTCTGGAGAACAAGTCTTATGAGGAGCGGCTGAGGGAACTGGGGTTGTTTAGCCTGGAGAAAAGGAGGCTGAGGGGAGACCTCATCGCTCTCTACAACTACCTGAAAGGAGGTTGTAGCGAGGTGGGTGTCGGTCTCTTCTCCCAAGTAACAAGCGATAGGACGAGAGGAAATGGCCTCAAGTTGCGCCAGGGGAGGTTTAGATTGGACGTGAGGAAAAATGTCTTTCCTGAAAGAGTGGTTAAACATTGGAACAGGCTGCCCAGGGAAGTGGTGGAGTCCCCATCCCTGGAGGTATCTAAAAGACGTGTAGATGAGGCGCTTAGGGACATGGTTTGGTGGGCGTGGTGGTGTTGGGTTGACGGTTGGACTTGATCATCTTAGAGGTCTTTTCCAACCTTAATGATTCTATGATTCTAAAAGAAGCTTTGTCTGATGGCATGTGTTGATACAATGCAGGTTTGTCCAAAAGACCGCAGGTAAGAAATAGGCATTTTTGGTGGCTCACCCTGTCCTGCTTGCTTCGGTGTGATTTCTCTCCCCCTTCTCTGCCCCAGTCAGCTGCAGACTCTCTTCTGCTGACAAACTCCACCAGATGAGTTACCTATGAACACTGTGACTCTGCTCCACACGCTGCAGCCCAAACATAGTACTGCTTTGCCTCCGGGGAACTGCAACTGTTTTCACACCTGCAATCACATCTGTGCATTTGGATGAGCACAAATTGCCAAAGTTCAAGTAATTCATCTCTCGCAAATGATTTATTGCAACACGCAAACACATTCAAAGTAGTTTTCCTGTGTCTTGAACTGCTTGGGGAAGTTGATGGCTTTGGGCATTGCTGGTTCTCTGAGAAGACCCTGAAGTGCAGCAGTAAAGCAGCAGTCCATGGGCTTGCTCCAGGAGTTCTTTCACGTCTTAGCAGTGCAGTGGGACTCCCTCCATCCTCCACCAGTATGCAATGACTGTGGAATATCTGCATAACCTAGACAAATGTATCAAAACACAACATGACTCAACACGTTTATATCCATCTTCTCCAATACGCTTTAAAAACTTCATGAAGTCTGCATTTCTTCCGGGCTTTGCATACTTGGATGTCAATAAATAAATAAATATTTCAATGATAGAATTAATTTCACAGCAAGGTTTGGGATTTAGGGGTCCTTCCTTTAAAAAAACAACCAACCTCCATTATCCATTGGACACAATTAAGAGCTCCCCAAAACATCACAAAACAGATGTGAGAGTTCTGAAAATTTCTCCTGGTTTCTCCTCCATGCATAATTTTTGCTGCAGCACTGAACTTGGGTAACTCTTCAGTAGAAAAATATTCCCAGCCGAGACGTCATAAACAGCAAAGGTAAGAAACCCTGCCTGCCCTACCGCGCATCCCCGACACCGCCTTTCACATTTCTCCGTTGGTACTAGTGGGCAATGGGAGGACCCGGAGTCACGTCACCAGCGGTTTTGTCTCCCAAGGCTACTTTTTTACAAGCGCCTTTTGAATCCAGCCGGGAAATAAGAAAAGAAAAACACACCACCCGACCAAAAGGATTTTTAAAAGTATTAAATTATCAAAGCGGGCTCCTAAATAACTTTACAACCATGTGTCCTTTCTATTCCCGCATCTTGCCTGAGCACTAGCCAAACAACAGTTTCCTTGCCCTACTTTATGTGCTGCAATAATAACATTAAAACCAGAAGTTTAAAGAAGAGGATTTTAAGTAATAAACCACACCAGCCTGACAACTTTCAGGACAATAGTCTAACCCCTCAGCAGTTTCATGTCTCTCCTCCCTTCAGCGGAGTGGATTATGAGCAATTAACCAGCCACAGAAAAGAGAAAAATCCCTCAGCTATTGGAGGACTCGGATTTTACAAGATCAGGCCTGTAAATATTCTGGTGCTTCCCACAGCAGGACACCCAGAAAAAACACTGCAGTGGAAGTTGATCCACAAGGGCCAGCAGTCCCCAAAGTTTGGCCTGTGCAAACGTTTCCCCCTATGCCCCAGAGCCTCACACGCAGAGGAGGACAAAGCAGGGCCGTGAACTTTCTCCAAAAATCACCCACAAAAATAAAAAAGTGAGGTGCACTGGTCTCAGTTCTACTAACAGAAGTATTTTATGCTTCTGAGTCAGCAGCTATTCTGTCTGTAACAAACACCAGTTTCTAAAGGTGGTGGTGGCAGGGATTTTTGTTTGCTTGTTTTCTTTTAACTTGCCTTGAAGACTTTCACCTTCAATTTAATCTTGAAATAAACCCAAGACTTGCAGAGGGATATCCAGTTGCGGTTGCTCTTCCCTCCCCACTCTCCTTGCTTCCATACCCTCCTCAACCACAACCTTTAATTAGCCTTTTCCTTCTAAACTGGAGGGCCACTACAGGAGAATTTGGTGTTCAGCGTGAGCTGGAAGGCTGACTGAAACAGATTCCCATTGCTTACCTACACCTTTGGCCAGCTGCATTCTTCTTCTACTTTGGATGCTGCAAAGTATGAACTGGCAGGCATTGTCCGCAGCACTGTGTGCAATGAACCTCTTTAAATTTAAAGTGGTAGCCCACAGTCTTAGCAAAAATGTTAAAACATACCAAAAATGAACAACAGTCCCTCAACCGGGTCATTTTCCAGATGAACTGCATAACAATTTGAAGTTTCTCAGTGGCTGCAAAGATGTACAGTCTGAGAGTCCTGCAAATGAAATGGTAACACCCTTACGTTAGGACGTTTAACTGTTGCATGCACTATGCCCATTTTAGGGGGGCTCCAGAAATAACCCTGGATATTTTATAAGCATTGCACAGACAAAGGTGAATGTGCATTACTACTTTGCCACCAAAGTAAGTGTAAAGTTAAGTGACTCATTCAAGTCACACAACACCCATGACAAGGGCGAAACACGTTACATTCCTGGGACCGTAGCCATCCTCAACACCAGGAAGGCAAGATGCCTGCATAAAAATCCCAGGCCAGAGCTTTGAGTTCCTTGCATAGAGCATGGAACAGTAGCAAGAGCTACTGTTGGAAACTAAAATGACAAAGCAAAACCGGAAACATTTGTCTTGACAATACTACAGGAAGATGTGGCCTAAGAAGTTTCCTTTCTCAATCAAAAATAACCTTTCCCACTTTACTTGCTCTTTCCACATACTTCAAATGCTTCAGGACTTTGTTGCAGCAAGTATTCCCCACCTACTCCATCATCTACCTGCACTGCATTGTCTACAATACCAAAGCAGGTCAAAATATCCTTATGAAATTTTATATGGCAATTTTAGCATAGAAAGTGGAGATGGAGACGAGATCTGGGAGGCAAAGGTCATCCTATTTACGACTGCTTTTCTAGACCTGTGCTTTGAAAAGTCACTGAAGAAATAATAACCACACAAGCTCCATCTTGCAAGTTCTTATTAAGTAAGGATTAACAACCTGCTCACCAGATATTTCAGAAAAGTCAGTGGCATTACCTTTGCTGCTTTTGAGTGTTAATTTACAAGGAATAAACAATGCAGCTTATCTATTGCTTGTGTGATCTATACTCGTCTAACCCAATACATGATAAAAATAGCCTCCTGCCTGTATTAGAGACTAACGCGCTTGGAAAGGTCAGGCAGATGACCACTCGAACAGCATGAGGGAGTAGAAAACCAGTAGTTCCATCCATACATCTCCTACCCTACATCTATTGAATTTCTGTTTGAAGTCTGCAGTCAGTCTTCTGTTAGATGATCTGGGTATTCTAACACTCAGAAAACAAAATCTAAATGAAAACAAAGAACCACACTCCTGCTGGTAACAGTTATCCACAGGGACCAAAAAGGTATCTCTACTGCCACCCACAGCACTCAGCAAACTGTACGAGTAGATACATCCATACAGTAGCAACAGCCAGTTTCACAGACACCTGGTGGTATTAGCTCTGAACTGTCCATTTTCCTGAATATGTCCATGAACTATATGCCCTTTTTGCACATTTTTTTCTTTCTTCCCCTCTCCTAGTAATTTATTTTATAAACTGCATCTAAGTTCTTCAGTTCAAACCAAAAACTCTTCCTGACTGTTGCTTTTTCAAAAGCGCTTCCCTGTAACATCAAGCAGTTCACAAACACCCGATAAAACTTACCAGGCTGACATCTCTGGGCCTTAAAATGACAGTGGAGGAAGTATTCAGTGTCAAACAGAAGAAAGCAGAGCGCCCAAGCGCAAACACTGGTTTCTCTCCAGCTCCCATACACCTCCTCCCTCACCACAAAGCACTGCAGGTCCTGTCTGGGCAACTCACCACATCCAGGCCCATAAGAAGTTACTCCTTTGCTTGCTGTTATGAAAAAAAAAGTCTTCCTCTAGAGAACTGTTTCCATAAAGAAACATGGGATTTTCTTGCAGGTAACAAGGGATAGGAAGAGAAGAAATGGCCTCAAGTTGCACCAGAGGAGGTTTAGGTTGGATATTAGGAAAAATTTCTTCCCCAAAAGGGTTGTCAAGCGTTGGAACAGGCTGCCCAGGGAAGCGGTTGAGTCACCATCCCTGGAGGTATTTAACAGACGTGTAGATGTGGCGCTTAGGGACATGGTTTAGTGGTGGACTTGGCAGTGCTAGGTTGACGGTTGGACTTAAGATCTTAAGGGTCTTTTCCAACCTAAATGATTCTATGATTCTATGATTCCAAAACCAGGTCTTTTCTCTAAAGGAAGTATGAGAAAAATAATGCAACACAGATTTAGTTTTGAAGTGATCAAAACTGCTCTCCCCAATAAAGTGTACTCAATGACTATCCCTCTGTAAGTGAACAGAAAACTCAATGTATTACTCACATACTCACAGAATAGAAGGTGCTCAGCTACCCACTCCTTCAACCCCGGTGCCTTGCCTCACTTCCACTGCCTCGTACACAACAGAAGCTTAAGCATACCATACCCCTGAGGTAGTAAGGATGAAATGCAATACCTGCTAGGGAGAGAGAGGACTCAGGGCACACGGGCTAGGAGCACACCTTAGCAGGACACGCCACCTTCTGAAAATGACAGCAGGCAGGGTCACACAGCTTTGTGAAAAGAGTACAATCTACATTCGATCCTCCTTAGTCCTTTCCTCTCCCCGCATCTTCCCTGAAGCGAGGGCTCTGGTGGGCTGTGGGGAAACTCACTGTTACCTCTGCACTCCTAAAGCCGTGAGCCCCTTACAATATACAACTCGGGAAGAAACGTTTTTTCTACAAGAACTGACAAAATAGTGGCGCGCAGAGACTTGGCTGCCTCGCAGACTGTGGAATCCACAGTGAAGGAAATAGTTTGGGAGGTTTCTTTTTTACTGCACGTATCCATAATTCCCACAAATTATAAGATTCAAGGTTCTCCTAATTCCTTCTACCCTAATCCTTGTTTCCCGAAGCTCCTCACCCCGGGCACCATGATGTTCTCTACAGGAACAGGGAGGAGACTCCACCATTTCTCTTGCGCTGCACATAATTAGCTGGGCTTTATTTCTTCAGTAACAGCAGGAGTTTAAATTCAAGTAAAATCCAAACTCCCTCCTATCATGAAAGTGCTATTCCTCAAGGAATCTCTCATTTACATAAGACCTTCAATGACTTCTCTCTCCAGCATTTTCACAGTTCTACTTTTGACCAGCACTGTTGTCCAAACAACCTTCAACTCCCCAGAAAAGACCCAGAGGCAAGAGGATATTACACTTATTTGACAGTCAAACCCATGTTTTGAGAAAAAATAAAAATCCCAAACAAAACCCCAAATCTCAAAGACAATTACTTAAAGAAGTAAAGGGTGGAGTAGGAAAAGACAAAGTCCCAGCATTTACAGTAGGAAAAGACAAAGTCCCAGCATTTACAGTAGGAAAAGACAAAGTCCCAGCATTTACAGTAGGAAAAGACAAAGTCCCAGCATTTACAAGCATATAAATAAATACCTAGAGACAAAAGTGCAGTACATTCTCCTCTCTTTCGAGTATAAAAACAAAAAGGAGAGTAAATGCAAATTTTTGTCTCAAACATTTTCAATAAGTCAACGGGTAAAATTTAATAAAACAACTCCATTTCTACTTATACTTTCCAGAACAGGCTCACACGTTAAAATCAAGTAGAAGCTATGACTGAAGAGAGTCGTAAGACTTCTGAACGCACTCCGGATAGGTAGCCAAAACTACTGCAACCACTGGAGAAAAGGCTTTCAGAAAAAGTTTACAGATACTGCAGATATCTGCACGCACGCAGGATTAGGTAGGAGCAAAGAGGACTTTTCATAGCTCAGTATATTTTGCTAACAACTTTTTTATACACTGACTGAAATAAGAAAACACAGAAACACCTTTTTCGTAACTTTTCACTTACCTATATCTTGTAGAGCTATCTCAGAGGGAGCTAACCTCTACTACTTCTTGTGATTTGCTGTCACCCCTTCCTAAATTCCTCTCAGCTTTCTCCCAGGAGGCAATGGCTGTACAAATATGTAAATAAAGGCTTAATGTGAGCTCCTTATTATCCTTACAAATGAAAAAAACCCAAACAAACATGCAGTTTGACTCCCAAATCAATGAGATTCTATGTAGTCAACAATTGCAAAAGAATAACTTTGTAGTAATAAGGCATATAAAGTTGAAATGGAGGTCACTGACCGATTCTGCAAAGATTTACACAGATCCTTACATGAACACAGTGTGATTAATTCTACTGATGTCAATAGCGCTGCCTGCAATACACAGAGTGGAGCACGGGTGTGACTCTTCACCAGATTTGAGCCTAGGACTCCAACGAAGAGCTCTCATGCAACTTGCTGCCATTGCTTTCCAGAACAGAATGGTATTTTAGGGCTTTGTATGCTAACGTCCTTCACTTCGGTCCAAACACAGCTTTTGGTCTTCAGGTCTGAGCCCCTTCTTAAGCATCTACACTCTGCACTCTCTTTTCAGATGTTAGGAACAAACAGGTGTATGTGGAAATACGGATTCTGTCATTTCTTATGGCTCACTCAAGTAACAGTTTGTCAAGTCCCAGCAGACAATTCTAAAAGGGGCAGATGTTAGTCACTCATCAGTTTAGCCATAGGCACAAGAACTGCACCCATTAATATTTCTATTCTGCAGGAAGTCAGAGAAATATCATTTGCTTCACGAATACGGTAGTCTTTGAACTCTTTGCACATTTTAAAAGAGGAGTCGTCACAATTAAAATACGTTAGAAGCAAAACACAGAACATTTTACTTGGGAACCTTAGTCCCTCAAAAACCTTCAAGTGACACCGCACAGGAAATACAAGCCCCACCTTGCAATTTTTTCTCTTCCAGGCAGGCCTTTCCATCCATACAGGTGTTTTTTTAAAGGACAGAGAATATTATCGGACTGGCTTTGCCAACAAAAAGGCAAGCTGAAGTTGGCCATAAGGTAAAAAAAAAAAAAAAAAAATGTTGTCAACTAAGAACTCCAGACTTGTGTACTGAAGCTTGCTTTCCGTTCATGCAATGGAAGCACAGATTTCCTACCCTGCAAATCCAACTGGTGGGATGCTCTCCACAGCAGCTCCCAGAGGAAGACACCCTCCACCCACACCTCAGCCACTCCGCAGGAGGAAGTAGCAAGTGCACTTACTAAAGAGCAAAACCTTCTCAGCATGCGCTCCAGGGTGGCCTACTGGACGGAGCCCTTCAGAGACACGGGCAGAGGCACACCTGGTCTTCTCCACCTGGTCTGACTTCAGGCTTGAGCTAGCAATGGAGCTGCTCAAGCTCTACTGGCCTGAGACAGTGCCGCGTACGCACACAAGAACGACTGAGGGCTGGGAATCTGAGAGCAAAACAGCTCTACAGCTGGACATTTAGCTACTTTCTAAATTAGGCAGAATTGGTGGTTTTAGACATCACAGTTTTCGATTTAGGAAGCTAAAAGTCCACATTAAGACTTCAGATGTTCAAGGGGGATTTATTTGACCTGGTCTATCATGGGAAAGTTTCATTTTCTTCCATATTACAGAAAGTATGAAATACACATTTATAAATATAATTTGACATGTAGAAATAGAAAATGTATCTAAATTCACTAAGTTGCCAAGCCTATGGACATTTTAAAAATAATTTTCCTACAACTTTAATTGACAGAAATACAGTATTCGCATTTGTCTTTGCTCGCAAGAAAATAAACCACCACAGTCCAATTTGCTAAATTACCATGACAGTGCTTTTTCAAGACAAACTAACTGAGCTTAGACAACAGAAACTGATTTTTCAAGTAACTTCTTGCTACATCATCTTGGTGATATAACAAGCCATTAGAGAAGTATTTTGTCTTGCTTTTCTTTAGTATCATGTCAGAAGAAACATCACAACGATCAGTTTTCCACAAAAAGGGCACTGAGAAATGTAATTTGTCTTAATATGCTAAGCTGCTGATCTAAGTCCTTTGTAAACAACTGGAGGAATCATAAATTACGTCTTTATGCTCGGGTGACATTTTGTTTTCATGGATGATGTCAATAAACCGATTTTCAAAGCCAAAGGGGCAGACACATGCCCTGATGGTAAAGTATGAACTGAAAAAAAGGAAAAAAAATGTATTATTAGGATCTCAGTCAGGCATACTACAACATAATTGATATTTGTTGAGGAAGCTTTCAAATCTCATACTGCATCCTTTATTATGCTTTTCAAATCCACCTGAATGACCTTAGCAGATATCACTACCCAAGGGATTCAGCTTCTTTGCAAATCCAGCTGCTTGCCTAATAACTAAGTGTTAGTTACAACTAAAAATTTACAAAAATAGCTTCAAAGGGAGTCAATCAAAATTTCTGACATAATAGCCCAGGGAAATACCGAATAGATTTTTATTTAAATTGGTTATTAGCTCTAGGTATCAAAATAGCAGTGTTGCTGCGCAGAAAAATCTGTCCTCTAGTTTTAAGTTTGTATCACTTTACAAGGCAGAACATCACTCATAAGGGGACACAATGCAAGTGCTAACCTAAGTATCTGCACTGATTTGAAACTCCTTCATCTGTGTTGTGATGATGTTATTTTCACTTTGGTGTGAGGAATTCTTTTCATTGATGTAAGTGAGGTTTGTGAAGATTGTGTGATGAATTTAATGATAATTCTAGACCAAGCTAGGTCTTCTTAAGAAACAGTTCAAATATTGAGACCACCCTTTTTCACAGAATTTATTTTGACTTGCAATAGTTTCCTCTATTAGAAACTATCACTTAGTGATCACAAGTGCTGTACAATCAAAAGAATCACAGAAAATGCATCTGGAAAGAAATTTTAGAGGTTATCTAGTCCACCTAAGTGCATCAAGACAAAAACAAAAAAGGTGTACTTGTTCACAGAATTTATTTTGTTTTGCAAAAGTTTCCTCTATTAGAAACTATCACTTAGTGATCACAAGTGCTGTACAATCAAAAGAATCACAGAAAATGCATCTGGAAAGAAATTTTAGAGGTTATCTAGTCCACCTAAGTGCATCAAGACAAAAACAAAAAAGGTGTACTTGTCCTAACAAATGTGTGTTTTGCTTTTCTTGAAAATTACGGACTTCATAATCTCAGGAGATAATCTGTTATAGTGAGAATATATTTGTGAGTTCACAGAGAACACACACAAAAAAAACCCAACCAAAAGCTTTTAAAGATGTTTTCTTGCTAAATGGATTTTATAGCTATTGTAAGGGATGGGGCATGAGCTATTACTGTCAACAGTGAGAACTAGCAATACAGCCCCCAGCTCTGCTACGAATTTCCAATCTGACTATGAACAAGTCTCTTCTTTGGCAAGTCTATGTAGACCGAGTTCTGCAGGGAAAATACTCAATATGCATATGCAAAACACTGAGCACTGTTGGATCTTGACCTCATCTAGGATCTCTATTCTTTACTGTTGTACAGTTAAAGAATAGAGATGCTGTTTCATTTTCAAAAGATAGGCAGATATGCATATAAGGCACTTGTTTGCCATTGAGAAGTTCGATGAACAGGGAAGAAAGGGGAAACACAACTACACTGTAAATCACAACTAATAATAATTGCTTTTGCAATTGTGTTTGCTCTACAGCAATGACACAAAGATCGTTTCATAGTCAATACATTTATCACATACTGATATCCACTGATGTACGGAGTTATAAAGAAGGTTGCAAACAAGTAAGTATAGTCAAGAGTGGGGAAGTCAAATCAGGAAGATATGACTTCCAAATACAGAAGACTAACATACTGAGAGGCTGGCTGAGGAACATACACTGGACTTCCAGAGAAGACAATAAAAAAGCTACTTTCACAGTGACTCATGTCCTGCTTAAGAACACGGCACAATCTGGTACTATGTTCCATACGGCAACAAATATGGCAGACACTTACAACCAAGGCATCACTAAATTAGGAAAACATACCAATGACCTAATTGTTTCCATAACAATATAGGCATGATGTCAGCCTGGCTCTAGTGGTAAATCAGTGACTAATCTCACACTTGGCATCTACAGAGACAGGACTCAAGTATACCACACGAAATTACAAATACAGTAACATCACTAAGACGTACAAAAGATATGAGGTGAAAAAGCTTATCCTGGCATAAACAGTGAAATTCCACTGAGTAATATCACTGGACTACCAAATGCTGGCATTGCAGTCCAACACAATTAGCAAAAACAGAACACCCACCTGGCTTTGGCAGCATTTATATAAGCAACATAATACTCCTGTAACATAGACTTTGGGACATTGCTGTAGGGCCAGTAACTTGATAGGAGGGTTCAAAGTTGGAATGTCCATAAAAATGTATTAGTCATTGAAACAAAGCCTTATGACATACCAAGGATTTTACTCAAACCAGAATATATTTAATAACTAGTATTTTAGAAACAATCATTCTTTGCACAAACTATTTTTTCTTGCACTTACATTACAAATAACTTCCCTCCACCCACACTCCTCAGCTAAGGATGAAGCGTTGTCAATTTTACAGATGAGTAAACTGAATCACATGGCTGAAAAGTTTGACTTGTTTCTTTAAAGATACGGATTTAAATAAAAAATTCCTTCTCTGAAATAAATGGATTTTCACTAGCACAGAAGTAGGGTAGGTGAGAAAAGAATTTTTTTTCTTGTATTTTTTTTCTTGATCAGCATGGCAGTGGCAGGTCGGTTACAGGATGAAGAAGTTTTCTCTTTTTTTTTTCTCTGAAACAGACGTTCCCTCTGGAGAACTCACCATCAGACAGACAAATGAGAATCACAGTCCTTTTTCAGTTCTTTTTTTTCTCTGAAACAGACGTTCCCTCTGGAGAACTCACCATCAGACAGACAAATGAGAATCACAGTCCTTTCCTGTGCGAGGCAAAGCATCAAAAATTACACAGGTCTCAAAATACTTGTTCAACGCCCAGTCTCTCACAACTCAAACATTCTGACATCTAAATTCACATATTTCGTCTGAGCGTGCTTAAGAGAGAAATTTCATTCTCTTGAGCAGCCACACGTGGAAACTGAAGTGGAGAAAGTTTTTTTTTAAAAAAAAAAGCTTGGGCTACTGAAAGGAAAAACAGAGACGGTACTGCACTGTAACAACGCTATTGTTTGTCAGCCTTGAGCAATAAAGTATCGTGGGCATAAACATGCCATGGAAAGTTCTCAAGGAAAACCAGTCTGGTCTCTTAATGGTAGGAGAGAATATCAGGGAGGAGAAGTAAGAGCTCAATAATTAAAGCTGAGCATAGGCTGTTGTTTAAGAAAGGAGTTTCAAAGCTAAGCCTACATACTGCTTCATGTACCTCCAAACTTCAGTCACATTGTAAAGATACCCCTGCCAGTTTTAAACTGCCTTGTTCAAGTACTAGTGCAGCCACACCAGCACAAAGCTCAACACAGGCTTATTAATCCTGAAACACAGGCCCAACCTCAGGCTTTAGTTAAAACTAGGCACACATTGTTCTAAGAGAAGTGGTGCATATGTGAAGCCATTAGGTCAAAGTATTCCTGAGATGGAACACGCAGGAAAAAAACCCCAACCTGACAGTATGTGAATTTTACTGGTGAAAAAAACCATTATTCTTATTTTTTCCTCCTATTCACTATGAGTAAGGCTGTTTACTATTGAGCTAGAAATGTCACAGAAGAAATGCAACTTCACAGTTTTTGAAAATTTTAAACCCCAACCTGGGAATCAAATTGAACCTTTGTACAAAGCAATACAACTTCTCTAATTTCAGTAGAACTACAGCTGCTTATGTTTAGAGCCGAAAATAGTTCACTACAGTTTCTGCCCTTGGAAAACGTTGTCCTATGTTTGCTTCAGAGGAGTTGCATGGTTTAAGCAGGCACTTCAAATTTATTTTCAGTCAAGATGGTGGAAAATAACCGCATTCATTTAGTTAGTGATCAGTTCTATTGCTAAAACTGACAGAAATCTTATTCTCTTTTTTGCTAAGCCCCTCTTATTTTAGAAGAAGCTGAGGATGTTATAGCTGGGCAAGTCTCTGCAGTTACATGAATGTCACAGGTTGTTTTGGATCCCAGAAATACAGCGATGGTCACTTCAGAGCATTTATTCACTCAGAGAACTTCTGTGCTTCATGTGACAGAAGGTAATACTTGATGGCTCAGTGGATGATCATAAATGTTCGTAGTACAAATAAATATATCTAATAATACTATGCTGCATATGACAAACGCATATGTTTCCTCCTACAATTTAGTTAGCTTTACTGCTAGCGTGAAGCATAAAGACAGGGGTAAATCCATTCATTCTCTTTTGACAGAAGAGCAAAATAAACAGTACATTCTACAAAGGCAGATTAACTCTTTTTTACCCATGATGTCTTAAAAGAATATCTATACTCAATAAGATGTATTTTTTTAACTTTAAAAGACTGCTCAGATATGAATGCTCCATTTATTATCAAAAGCATTGCTTACTATGATCCTGTCTTCCTGCATGGAGGCATTAAAGTGCAGTTCAAAATCCAGTTGTTTTCTATTCAGTGGTCCTTTTGCACTCTGAAACAGATGCAAACTTCATCTGCTTACAGTAAGCTCAGTGTACAGGTAAGTGCAAAGATCTGAGTTCTGAAAACTTATATAAGGACAAATGCTAATTAGAAAAAGGATTAAAATATGACATAAGACAGTAGTTACTCTCATGGCTGTTGCATAATTCCGTATGGCTTGGAAACATCATTAACAAAGGAATTGTGCCTCAGGGAGCAGTCTACGTTTGCAAATAAAACTAGCTGTCAACACTGGCAGTTACACCCACTGCCGACAATTGAATATTCAATAAGGAAGACCAAAGAAACCTCTAGTGAACATCTAATACACTTCCTAACTAATACGTTAGGCAGTGTATCTGGAGGGGGGAGAAATAATGCTGGCATTGGGCAAGGATAAAAACAACAGACTAGTGAATCCTCAGATACCAAACTACACTGAGCATATGCTTCAGCCAACATGTATCTGTGGAGTTGCATCTCCAGTGTACCAAGTCACTCACTCGGCTGTCAAGAGAAAAGGTAAAGAAACACGAGATGAAAAGGTTTACAGAGCTGAAGACAAACAGCTAAAATTCCACCTGCGTATGAACTGGAGGCTAGTGTCACCTTTGGATATTGGGATGTTCAAGATGGAAAGAGAAAGAAGTTGTAGACTGAAGCCTTTACATGAATAAAATGCATTTGCAATAAATTGATGCTGCGGTATTCCTCTCAAGGCATTTTGGCAGGCTGAATTAAGCATAGATAAAGTCTGAGGTAGAATGCCCCTTGCATAAGCCAAAAATTAAGTGTTTTTTGTTTTGTTTTGGTCACACACACACCCCCTTCCCCCCCGATTATCTTCTGAGTCATAGAACACTATTTTTTTTGGACAGTTTATAACTCAGGAAACAAAATAAATTTACAGACACTGAAGGCGTGGATAATAACCATAAGGAATAGGTCATATGCTCCTAATCGAGAACAGTCAGAGCCAAAACTTTTAATGAGATTTGCTCCAAACTTCAGTATAATCAAGATACAGAGGTTTTGTTCCCACAAATTTTGGCATGGTGCCTTTTAAGATAAAGCACGCAAGTGGCAAGACCTTTTTATGCTCATCTGTAAAACGTACTTATTGCAATTATTACATTACTGTGTTTAACATAAGAAGCACGATGTGAAGACTGCAGACCACTGTAAAGAGCAAACGTCCAGCAAGTACGTTCCAAAATTAATGATGAAACTGTTGAAATGCCAGACTGAAACAAGCGTCCAGTAATGAATTGTTACTGACAGAAACTTTGCTTTTGACCACTCAAGTTTTCATCAGACAGATGATTCTAAATAACAAGAGCAAGGTTTCTCATCTCTGAAAGCAAAGCTCAGTTCTCTTTCCTAAAGGTTAACTCTGAAAGCATTTGTGTGGGTGGGCAGCGAAACAAAGAAAATTTTCATTTGATAAAATTTGATATTCTTTGTAGAAACATAATTCTATTTAGTGAAAGAGAGAGAGGCATCCAAGCCTGCATGATCACGTACTTTCCTTTGAATAAAATAAATGACTAAAAAATACACAACAAAAAACATCGCAAACGTAAGCTGGATGTGATTCAATTTTATGTTTTGGGTAAATCAGTCCTCCCCTGCCCAATTTTTCTAGCATTACCATCCAGAATGAAGAACATGAGAGAAAACCGCCTGTGTGGTGTCACTGAGACAGTAACTGGAAGGGGCTCTTCCTTCACAGGGCAGTCATGATAAATAGGAAAACAAAATATGCATTTCAGTGGTATTAGGCCAGGAAATACCCCACTAAAGTTTTGTGACTGTATAATTACAAACTTCAATTTTTAAAAATAAGTTGTTGTTCTTCTTCTTGACAGTTGTTGGACTTGGTTTCCAGTGAAGAAGTCTCGCAGAATTGCATTTACTTTATCATATTGCTAACGCACACAGGCGGACTTGTAGGACAAGCCCTGGTGCTTGGATTGCTTTGCTTGCCCTTCTTTGCTTCAACAGCTTGCAGTGCTGCTGAAATACACGCCTTGCACAAGCATGCTGCCAATGAGCTCACTCCCCGGCAGATCACAGCAATCTCTTGTGCATATGCCTGTGAAGCTAAAGCATAATTTATTCTAATATTTAGAATATAAAGTTAACACATCAAAGCAGATCCAGACAGGGATCCTTTCAACACCTTCCTGTGCCACACCTTAATTGTCTTAAGAGAGTGAATGATGCATTATGTGATTTATTTTCTTTCCTTCTTCCCTTCACCCGAGCTGAACATGTTATTTCTAGCATTCTTGCATATTAAAGCAGTCATAAGTGAGAGAAGTTATGCAAACTTAAAAAAATTAAATCTGAAGTAACAAAGAACTCAAACTTTGCCGTATCATCTAAATGAGCTTTCTTCAAAAGCACAGCCATCTTCACAGTTCTTCAGGGGTTGAGGGAGGATACGACTGCGTCATTCTCCAAACCATTTGTGCCTTCTTGGGTAAGAGAATACTACTTAGTAGAATACTGCTAATAGCCAGCAAACCTCCACTAACTGCAAGGTGTCAGCTTGACCATCTCTCTATTACACCAGAAAAGCTACAGACTTTAAAAGTAATCTTATTCTATAACACTTGGCACTAAATAAATAAATACAGTAATAGGAACAGTTTCAACAGAGTACCGCTCACTATGGTAGAGTGCAATGTTTCTACGAAAAAAGAGATCTACGGTTTCTAATTGTTCTACTGATATGCTCTTCTTAGTCTGGGAAGTAAGACATCATAAAACAAAACTGACCTGCATATATTAATGCAAAATCGGACAGTTTTTAGGTTAACTCAAATCACAATCCAGATTTAAAAAAAAAAAGTGCTTATTACAAATTGCAAGCAGTTTATTTGTCTCACTGGGAAATACCTGTCCAGAGGACTGTATGGTTTTCATTTGTTAAAATGAAACTAAGCATCTGTTTTGGCTCTAGACTTAAAGCGGAGCAAAATAAAGAACAAAGATTGGCACTTTTCTGAAGCAATAAAATGGAGGGGAAAAAAAATAATCAGAGGTTATTATCTAAAATGATTCCACCTCTCCATTCTTTCAAATACAGAGATTACTGAAGAGATTATCCAAGCTGCTGAAACTTGGGGAAGCCTCAGATAACTACTAAAAATTTAATATTGCAATAATATTTTTAAAGGGCTAATGGGAAGACCTGAGATATGGATGGATTAATCTGACATCAATGCAGACCAAAGTAGAAGATGTGAAAGCGTTAAAGGGTATGAGCACCACAAATACTAGTCACGCAATGTCACAGAAAAGGCACCAAACACAGCAAGTGTACTCCCTGATTCAGTCAGAAGTCCTATTACTAACCAAATACAACATCATATCCTTAGACTTTTGAAAAGCACTGGACCTAGTACCACCTGACATTTTTGTTTAAACAGGATGACGGTAGTGATTTTTATTTTAGCAGAAAAGAAACACAAAGCTAAATGGCTTGAAGCCAAAGTTAGGTAAAGTCACTCTAGAATAAATGCATACATTTAAAGTGGGGGTAATTAACCACTGAGACAACCTAGCTAAAGGCAAGACAGAGTCATTGTCATTTGACATGTTTAATATGGAAATGAGATCCCTGGAGATGGAGTTGCAGAGCTGTGGGCCTCTCAGGCAAACACACTACCCATACTCTTCCTTCTCTTCTGCGTAGAAAACAACGTAGTTTGAGTATGTCTGCTCATGGCATCTGCAGCAGAGTAACACGGAGAGATTTCTTTCTTTCTCTCTTGGTTTGAGCATATTTTACAGTAACATACATCTGGCAAAAGGCTGGTATAAAGTTTGGATCCCAAAAGACAAATATCATTTAATAATTAATGCAGAAATCCTAACCCAATTAATTTTGTTGCTGGGTCTGTACAACATGTTGATGATGTAAGAACTACTATAAATAAAATAGGGTCAGATAATTAGGGGATTCCAAACTGGGATTCAGATACGCCACTGGGGTAGGGTAAAAAGTCCACAAGACAGAGAATCAGATTCAGATACGGCTAAAGTGTTCTTGCATGATTAGAAGGAGAAATATTACAGAGTATAGTGTCAGCAGGAGAAAACGATTCAACAGATCAAAGGAAACTGAAGCTCAGTCAAAGTCCTTGCCATATATACACTGAGCCAGAGGGGGGTGGCACTACTTGAAATTTGGACTGGCAGCCAGCAAAACTACCATAAAAACCCTGTTTATAGAAAATAATCACAGAACTATTGCTCATGTCTCAGTTCAGCAAAAATACAGTTCTTTGATATGAAGATTATGGAGAAGGCTTAGAATTGTTTTTCATCAAAGGTATAAAATACTGAAAATTGAAAAGACCATCAATGGCCCTGTTGTAAAAGCATGAGGGATGCAAGAACAGGCTTTAATGATAACATAGAATTAGAAGCCATCATAAAAACAGAGGGCTGGATATCATAGATGATGAATCAGATGACCCCCAGAACTTCAATAACAGAGGTTAAATGAAATCCAGTAATACACAGTGAAGGGTCATGCATTTGTGGATTAATCAAAAAATACTTACGCTGTTAGAAGTTGTTTCTAAATTTGAAGAATGACAATGAAGGAAGGATTTGAATGCAATAGCTGATCTCATGAAGACTATAAACTGTCAGTGTAACAGGACTGAAAAAGTAAAATGTGATCTTCTGAAGTATCAGGAAAAGTATTTCTAGTAAAAGATTAGTATTACTAAACGTTAATTTAATACCAGCAACAGCCCTAACAACTCACGTTGAGAAAAAGATGAATTCACTATATAGGAACTGCAGAGAAAAGCTACAGATTGACCTGGGGAATAGAGAACATATCCCATGACAGGAGAGTAGAAAAGCTTGGCTTGTTTATAGTGATAAAATAAAGACTTGAAGAGGTCATAAATGTTGTTTATAAGTATGCTATTAGAGAAATGGACACTAGCGCCACGTACACTAGTAAACTAGACAGTTCCAAAGCATTAGCTTGACCATTGCCCTGCTGCTTAACTACCTCAGCAGTGTAAACACAGTTAATAAAAATCAGTAAATGGGAAGCGTCATTCTCATTTAACAACTTTCATGATGCTCAAATTACAAAGGCACACATGAAGCAGCCTTAATACTAGTTTGCTAAGCTAAAGAAATCAAGTCTTGGCAACAGTATTGCAAGGGTAGTGACAGGAAGGGGCAGAGGGAAGGAATGTATCTATGAAGCCATTGGTTGCCTTATTCAAACTTTTCCTTCTCCTCCTCAAGCGAGAAAGAAACCTTTGAAATATCACAACTTAATTTTTTAGAAACTCTCCAACTACCCCTTGCTTTCGGTTTCTTTGACAAAAATGACCCATTGTGATTAAGGATTAGTGGGACATGATTTGCTGAAACAATTTGCTGCACAAAACAATGAACCAAATTCAACTTGGAAATAACACTGGGGACGAATGTCCATCGCAAAAGAAAAAAAGTCAGTAAGAATTAATGTTTCATGACACTTGAGTGTCATTGAAGGAGAAAAGCATAAAACCAGTTGGATTTTTTTATTTAGACCAAATTGTCAAATAAAAACCACAGCTGATGGATCATTACATGCTCACAATTCATCACTTACCCAGGATACACCAACAATATTTCTGAAAAGACTAAACTTTTGTTGCCTAGACTGGCAGTACACTACCAGATACATCTGAGAACGCTTCTCTGCAACTGTCAAAAGTAGCAGTAAGAAATAAATATATACATCTCTTAAATATGTGAAACTACTAGTGTCATGAACCTTCCTGCCAAGATGCAAAGCTGTAGAACAACCAACGACGACAGATTATCATTTGTAAACTGTAACTTTATGCCCTGTGGTCAAGCACTCTCTGAGAGTGTTCCCAGTGTTGGTGTATAAACATGTTTATTTTGTAAACCTGTAAATTCTTGCCTATATGAACCCCACAGGTGCATCCATATATTCTTTAATAGAGATTTACAAATGCACTGGCTGCTTCCAGGCTTTACAAGTAGTTGTTTCTTATTTAAATGGCTTGTTAAAATTAAGAGTTACAACCAGAAATCCAAGAGGGCTTTGGGTTTTTTTAATCGAGAAAATTAAAATGAAAAAGGCCTGCTAAAATAAAACGGTTGTTCTTGGTCTGACCCAGCAAAGTCTTTTATATTCTTCATGTCAGAAATAAAAATAAAAACAGGGTCAATTTGATCATCTTCACATTTTGACTATGAAATACTTCACCAGAAATTGTCTAATTACTGGCTGCTTGCAATTGCAACTACCACACAGAAAGACAACTATACCACATACATACTATCAGTTATGCACGAGTACTAGAACCAGTAGTTAGAACAACATAGCTAGCCCAGAACAAAGCAACCTCGGATCATACTGTTTGCATGACATAAGATGTTTTTTGCATATACCTGATCATGTACCAGTGTAAAACAGATCAGGCCAAAGCCACAGGACCCTTAATCTTTTTTTTTTTTCCATCACAATGAGATAGCACAAAATAAGCCATCCAGAGACTGCATGTACAGAAGAACTTGTATCTGCAAGTTACAAGACCATGCTAAGATTAATACTCTGCTTGTCAGCCTACAGAACAACAGATAGCAACCACAGGCAGCCCAAATGCATTGCAGTCTCACCTAACGATACACCCATGAAATTAATAAGTAATATACTAGGCATGGCATGCCAAGTGGTCTCTATCACCCAAGCATTCTACTAGCTTTTCCGACTCAGTGAGAATGTAAATTGAGGTAAATTCTGCCCTTTTTAATGAGAACAAATCAGGTATCAGGAAATGTTCTGAACAAGCAAGCTAATTAAAGACCTGAGCTCTTCCTGCGTCGACATTTATGCAACCCACTGACACTGCACATCTGCCATTTTGTTCAAGGACAAAGTTGATTTGCATCATTTGTGATACACATAGATGGATTTCAATGGCAAAGACAATTATCCATGCTCATAAAATTAGCCAGTGCAGCCAAGAGATATCAGATTTAAAATAACCATTTTCACTGCCTAATACTGTGTCTAAGACACAATGCACCAACCCATACGCAGTGCTCTGAACATGGGCTAAACCATCACCACTGCTGCAAGCTACAGCACTCTTGACAGTTCTTGTTTGCCTTCTACTCAAAAATCTGTTGTCGCTCCCTTACTCTCCAGGGGAAGCCTGGAAGCGCTCCATCAGCTTTAGAAGGTTACAGTGACACCTGAATGAAGCAGGATGGCAGGAAGGGAGGATGACTTCCCCTCTTTCCCCCAATTTCTGTGTTCCGAGTACTCTAGTTTTGCTTTTCATGATCCTTCTTACTCAGTTCCTTTTTACTTTTGTTGCTAATCACACTTCTCCACTGATGAAGGACCCTCTAAATCTTCACATTTTGTTCGTGCAATAAAGTTGAAAGAAGGCTTGCATGCCCTGTTTAAAGGGAGTCCTATTACTGTCTTAAAACTATTTTAAGAAGACTTTAAGCTAGCATTTCTTTCAACACCTAAGCATGGAGAACACAATTAGATATGTATTTGCTCTCTGATAAAAAGAGTTAGCAAGGGATTTATTACATCGCTAGTTTGTCTCGCAAGCTCTGCTTACAGCAGATGCTGATTCCTGTAGTCATAAATTCAACCCAACAACAGAATAGTGATTCAACTTTCTTTTTAATCAGAGAAAAGTATCATTTCACTGGCATGTTGCTGGCTTGGCAATTACTGGAGGAGCAGTTACCCAGTTGCTGAAAGTCCAAAGACTTTCTGGCTCCCCTTTTAATGGGGACTATATGACATGAAAGAAAAATAAGCCAAACTAAACAATGACATCTACCTCCCAATCTTATGCAAGAAACATGATCTTCAAAAGACCTCCTATTTATAACCTCCTAACTACCACGCAACCCCAAATATGCTACACACTATGCAACAGAACTTCAGAGAAACCAGGGCCTGTGCCGTAAAGCATGTACACTTTTCCAACTGCAGTGCCAAACATAAAAAGGTATTACCCCTACCTACAAATTTTGTCTTCTGTATAGTCATGCAGCATATTTTGTATGCTGTTAGCTATTTAGTTTGCCCCCAACATCAATATTTATCAGTCATGCTTCTGGCACATGAATTCACTCACACAACTTTTCTCATCACTGTTCAGGTTAAAAATCTAGCCTTGAAATTAAATTGAAAGTCTTATTTTTGCTAATCTTCCACGCTAATTACTCAAACCAGTGATGACTGTTAATGTTGCACAGCTCCACAAAGCAGATCTATTTAATCAGTCACACAGCTTCTGTTTTACATTTAAGGATTCACAACAATTGACACATACGCTTATCCACAATCCATTTTACATCCATTAAGGAGTGGATGACTGCATGTAACTTCCTGAGAGCCTCCTTCTCTGAAGGAGAAAGTGCAGCTTGATTACAAGCCACCTCTGTATTTTATTCCAACAATGAAAGTTGGCAGGCAGTGGGGGAACTGTTTAAGTTTAGTCACAAACTGGCAAACATTGGAGAAGGTGAGGTGCTAAATTGGTGCACCTGCTTGCATCCTGGATGGTAGCCTGCCCTAGCCAGAGTAACTCTTTGGGAGCACCCCCCTGGTACAGAAGTAGCCAGCAAGCTGTTTATGAGGTGGAGTGATTCAGAGGGCAGACTAATAAAAAAACCCAACCAAAAATAAAATTCTTCCCAGCCAAAACCAATTCCTTGATCTGGTTCACTGTGTAGCCACATGAACAGTCCTGCCACACAACAGAGGAAGAAACAGAGGGTGGACACAAATAGTCACATCTGCTTCAGCCAGCTTAAACAGTACTGCATCTGAATGTCAAGCAAGAAATAAACAGACAACTGAACTACCAGTTGAAAAATAAGAAATGGAGAAGCAAATATCTTCTCCAAAATTGGGGAAAATTTATTCTGTGCAAGGGACCTGCATGAGTCCACTATACTGGTTGAGTCTAAATATTGATTGAGGGCATACTTGCCCAAAGATTAATTTCATTTTTAATAGACTAGCTAGGAATAGAAAAGCACATGAGAATGTAAACAAACTGGTCAGGTAATGGAGCTTGAAGATGTTCCCTCACATTTTAAATTCACCTTAACTACAGAAACAAAATTCATCGATGATGCCTGGCATCAGGTAAAGGCAGCTAGCCCATAAAAACAGATTTGTTACAACAATGTTGCTGTGTTTCACCTTAGACATGAAGTGCTGTTGCCCAGGTCTAATTGCTACTTTGACATAATAGACAAAAGCTAAATGCAGGAGCTGAAGGACACAGGCAATGTGAGAAACTCTCTCTCTACATAGCTAGAGGATTTTATTTTATCATATATTCTACATAAAACACAACACAAAAAGGTCACTCAGTAGTGAGTGACTTATCAGCCAACTTTACAGTGTAACACAAGGGAAAGAATGTAGGGTGCTCTTCTCCCCGCTTAGCCTCGTCTCACTGCTTTCCACCTACGGCTGGAATTCCACAGCAACATCAGCCCATCCAAGAGAGCTGCTGCTGTCCCACCCTCCCTCTTGCTCCCATTTTGCAGTACTGCCCCTTCCACTGCACCGGCACTACCGCTGGCACCATCACACACTGACCTAACTCAGGGCACTGAGCAAAACCTAACCCTGCTGAAAGAGAACCCATTTTTAGCTGTTTCAGCTTCTTGGAACAGCTTGCCACGCAGCTGAAAGAGCATCACAGCCAGCACATGAGAGAAGATAGATGAGACAATGGCAGCCCTGAGTAAGCTCAATCCAAACTAATGGGGATCAGCAGCCTTAGGAAGGATAAGTTTGTTATTAAGATGTAGGTTTGGAGGTCTGCCAACAGGCATATCACTCAGGGCTCTGCCCAATAACGCATTAGTACCTCAGGTTAAAGAAAGATTTATGTCAAGAAGAGCATGCTAAGCACAGGTGATGGAATGAGGTTCACTCCTGATTTTCTTCACTCATGTTTTTTTAAAACTCCAATCCGACTCACAGTTCAGAAGTTTTTTCAGCAGGAAAATAGTTGGAAATAGCATTTTTGGAAAATAAAACAATGTAGCTAGGAATTAAACCCACAAATAGATTAAACCAGCTGCTCTGCCTTTGCCACTCACTTCTGCCTGTACTTAACACTCATCACACCTTATTGTGGTAGAAGACAATTCAAAGAAAAGCTGCACTATATTCTAACAATAATTACAACAATAACCACCCCTGTAAAACTGGCGTAATTCCTATCAGTGGAACAGACTAACAGAAGGGGGAGTTGCAATACCTTTGAAAAAGGTTAAAGACCCAAGAGGAATTTAGTTGCAAAAGCATGGCTTGCAGCTGAAAAAAGCACTGAGAGGTCAGAAACGCAGCTGAGGACAAGGGTGCTGGTAGAATAGTTGTGGAATGACTGAACAGTCCCAGATCCACTTAAAGCATTTTACTCAAAGAAACCAAAACATGAGCAGAACCTCACAGCACGGTAAACAACCAAATTTAAATAATGAAATTATATATGACAGGTCTGCTCTCCCTTTTGTGCCATTCCCTTTCCAAATGAACGGTTCAAAAAAATTTGACTACTCCTCTATAGCTTAGATGCTACTCCATTAAAGGCAATGTAAAAATCTTTCTGGCTCTACTTTCAAAACCACTTGACTTTGATAATTTTCTAACTAAACTTAACCCAGCAAGAATGTTAACTTTGTCTATACAGATGAAGATGTGTAATGAGCAGAGAGCAACATTTTATCACACTTACAAGAAACAAACATGTTGTTATTCCAGTTATATATATCATAAAAGCGAAGGCCAGAAAAACAGTAAGGTCTTTGGACAGATGATGCTACAGTCAATTAAAGGAAAGGGATATGTCTCTTAAAGGACATCATAGAAAGCTGACAAAACCTGCTGCTTTAAGGGAAGCAGTCACTTATTAATAACAAAGAATTAAGATCAATACAAGTAGGAGAATGCTGACCTGGTCCCTTAATGGAAAAGATTGTCTCAGAAAGAGTTCTTAATGCTAAATGTTTCACTGTGCCAGATCATTACAGGACAAAGTACCCTTTTTCCACTCCCAGATCGTGAGAAAAGAACACTTCATTAACTCCTGCTAAGAGCAAAAAGAGGAATTATCTTCTGGTTGGAAAATATATGCATCTGTACAGAGCCCCTTCTTCTTTGCCTGGTGTGCTGACAGCTCCCCCTTCTGTTCCAATCGACTTTAACCATCTTTCAGAGCATACACATACTTTCCATTAGTAAGAAAATGGTGTATCTGCTAAGAAACGACAATCTATATTATGCTCCATGTCCCTTAATATATGCAGGTCAAAATACCATGCCCACATTTTATAAGAGAAATACAACCTGATGACGAACATCACGAACCATAATCCATTCCCAGAAGCACTATTTCTTCTATTAAAAGCACTTCCAATTACAGCACTTTAGTAGTGCTTCAATACAAAAAAATAGTTCCTCTTTGTCCTAATTAATATTCATATTTAAGTCTGCATTCAAAAACTTCTATATTTCATACGAAACAGTATAGAAAGAATCCAAGAGGTAGGTACTAGACACAAAGAATCACCACTCTCAGATCAGTGCTCCATAGCGCACTTGGTGATAAAATTAGTTACCACCTTGCACTGTGTTTATGTTGAAGCTGTGCTACTATCCCAGTACATTACTTCATTTGGCACTACAGCCTCAAAACCAGAGGGCCCTCCAACAGGTTCCTCAAGCAGAAAAGTGAATTCAGTCCAGACCTTGCAGTTGCTCAGCACATGCTCTAGTAGTCTACTACACACAATACCACCATCAGCTGACAAAACCTGACTGGCCTAAGCTTTTTCAGATATTTGGAGAAAAAATACAGCAATGTACCTTCAAGAAAAGATTGGGAACTGAGGATTTAAAGCTTCAGCTTGCACCTCTTCCTTCAGTGGACTGAACACCTGGGAGAGGGGCACTTCGGACAAACCCCAATTGACAGCTCTTCCTCTCAGCTAGCTCTGGGCATGTTTCCTGTGCAGCCGCAGATTCCTCAGGGTGGCAGCAGCTGCTGCTCCCCATGGGTACCCTGCAGAAGGCTGAGCACCCAGCCCAGGCCACACCGGCAGTCTTGCACCTAAGCCCATTGCTGTTTCTAGCCTATACATCTGAGACAAACACCCTGTGTCTCCATTACTAGACACTGTATCAGAGAAGGTAAGATGGAAGAACCGCACTTTGTGCTTAGTATGCAAGGCAGTAAGCCACAGGGAAGCCCTTAAGCCTTGTGAGAGTTCATTCCAGAATTTAGCCCAGCTATTTAAAAATAATAACCAAGGAATAACAAAACCTCTCTACTGAGTGCGAGGGAGATACCCACGTGAGGGTAGCAGTGTTCCTTTTATCAGGAGAGTTCACGTTCATTCACGATCAACCAGGAGCTGACCCCGCCAGCTCGGTTCGGCCGATCTTCCAGGCCTGAGGGCTTCCACCAAGACGCCCGGGTGAGCACGACAACGCCAGGGCCTCCCCAGGCCGAGCGGAGGCTCTCTCTCCTCTGAGGAGAGATACCTGGAACCGCGCAGGGCTGTCAGAAGTGGTTATTTTTCAGCTACCGAGCCGAGGTGACGCACCGGGCCGACGAGACGGACCAGCCCGCCAACGCCTCCGCCAACGCCGGACCCTCAACAGCGCATGCGCCGTAACGGCTGCCGGGGAAACGGGCACGCGACGTCCTGCGCATGCGCGGTATCTCCCAGCCCGACCGTGAGACGCGATTGCGTCAGACGCAGCCTCGACCTGGGGCGGGGCGGGGC
>NW_008794431.1:1271473-1303229 GCF_000699145.1 Aptenodytes forsteri | reverse complement strand
CCCCCCCCAAATCTCTTGGAGGGGGCTCTGCATCGGAAGAGAGGCTTCAAAGCCTGGGCTGGGGCTGACGGCCATGGTATGTTCGTGTTGCAGGATTTCAAGGTGGGGAACCTCCTGGGGAAAGGCTCCTTCGCAGGGGTCTACAGAGCAGTATCCCTGAAAACCGGCCTGGAAGTGGCTATCAAAATGGTAAGGCAGCCAGCCAAGGAAGTCTCTGTCTTCCGAGAGACTGAACAAGGGCAAGTTGCAACAGGTTGGGGTTATGCGGTTGGGCATTCATGCCTAGATTGCTTGTTTGTACGTAACTGATATTTAGATTGGGATTTGATCCTGAAAGATGCAGTACAACCAAATAGGCTGTATTGATAATTAATAGAAATGCTTATAGTGCTATTAAAAGAACTTGAGCTCAAATCTTCAACATAGAGTGGCCAATCAGCCCTATAATTCTAATTCATAAATTTGTGACCACAAAAACTTCATTTAGAATCCATGTGGCTGGAGAGGTCCTGGAAAAAATGCCTTGAAAACTTTCCCTCACTGCCAGGACAAACTTTGTGAAGGAAACTCGCACCTCACAGGTGTTTTGCCAGACTTACTTATAATCTATATTACTTCTATTTAGCTACCTTCTTAATGTTAACTATATTTAGCATATCTGCCTGGCAAAATCAGAATTAGGGTTCTCTGCTTAAGTTTTTCAGAAATTTTTTTAATTAGTGTTAGTATTGAAAATGTTAACACTTGTCTACTTCAGACAGTTGTGTGTTCCTCCATTTACCTATGATACTTGTTCATTAAAAGCATACAGTAGGTTAAACTACGTGAAGATTTGCTTGTATTTAGAAGTTTTCAGGCAAACATGCATTGAACATCTAAAATGTCAAGTTCACTTGAAACTAACACGTATGTAATCAGTGTTGCAGTGCTTGAAAAATATTCTGCGATCCATTTACAGATAGATAAAAAAGCCATGCACAAAGTTGGAATGGTACAGAGGGTTCAAAATGAGGTGAAAATACATTGTCAGCTAAAGCATCCATCTATACTTGAGGTAAGAATCGTGTTTTTGTAGAGAGGACTGTATATGTGACTTGCTGTATAGTCTACAAAATGTATTTTAATTTTTTCATTGTTTTATGTTCTAGCTTTATAACTACTTTGAAGATAGCAACTATGTGTACTTGATACTTGAGATGTGTCACAATGGTGAAATGAGCAGATATATAAAGAACAGAAAGAAACCCTTTTCAGAAGAAGAAGGTGAGATTTTCTTTCTGTGTAGCTCTCTTTCCATTAATGTTTTGGCTTAATCAATAAATATTTAATTCTAGTCAAAGAATATTTAAAACTGCCATCACTCTGAACCAGTTTCTATAGCTTAAAATCTTGTGATAAGTGATAATCTAGAGATTGATTACTATTACATATATATTCACTTGAATTTCTGTATACTTTTGTTTCTGTTTATGCCACTTTACAATAGCTTGTGCTATTTGGGGTTTAAAAAAAATAAGACAGTGAACTTAGAAGGTAGAGCTTACCTTTGTACATAAAATTATGTTGAAATACAGGTCAAGACTGGGAAGTTCCACAGAGGAAAACTGGCAACTTCACATCCATACACTTGCTTGCTTTGTGTTGCACCTCTTCACCTCAGTATTACTGTATTACATGTCACCAGTTAGAAAGCCTTCCAGATTATAGTTTGTCTTATGTGGTATCATTGGAAATATTTACTATGTTCCAAGGTGTGTAGAAATGAAGATAATGCAGGTAACTGTTGCTTAAGGGCTGAGTTAGCAAGGAAATACCCAATTTGACAATCCATCTAGAATTTTTGAAGGACTGGCAACTAAGGAGAAATTCTACAATGGTTTTACCTCTGTTTCTTATGGAAAGTACTGAAAATCCTATCTTTCCTTGAGAGTTCATTGTAAGAGTAATTCTAAAACTTTTTAAATTGGCTATGTTACTCTTTTCAATAGTGTTTTGGGGAAGAAGTCTTGCAAAAAAAAAAATTAATTGCACTTATGAATTTACTCATGTTTCATTTTCTTACAGTTGAGAGCAAGAGGATTTCAGTTAGAACACGGACCACTGAAAGCCTAACCAGAACAGCGCAATTCAAAAAAAAACAGCAAAGTGAGCTGCTGTGTATAATGTTTGAGGGCACAGCCAAACAAGCTGTTCTGGTTTCAGCTGATCTGGATTCAGTGGTTATTGCCTCTACTGCTTCCAGAATTACCATGCTGGTCATCTCTTGCACAGTTCTTCCAGTTTACCTGCTTCCCTATCAGTTTCTAATCTAATTCTGTGAAACTATTATATACATGGATTTTTTGGAACCCAGATCACAGGACTGAATTAAAGGGATACTGCTATACAGGCATCATCTGTTTAATTCAGATCTGCTCCAGCAAAAATAGTTCATCTGATGGTACCTCGGTTCTAAAAGCTGGGTAAAGAAGTATCTTCCTTCGAGGAGTGGTTTCTATTAACGTTTGTTACTCACCAGTCTTTGCACTCTGCTAAAAGAAAGAGGATTGTAAATTGTTTGCTCTAGAAAGAATAATTCTTAAAATTGCTGTAATTGCAACATCGTAATAAATGATGCTGCTTCAGCCTGGATGAGGTTTTGTTGTTCCTACTGTAAGCTAAAACTCTTGAATATTCCCTGAATTTCTAATGTAATAGAACAGAAAAATTATCCCAGTATTGTGAACTTAAAAGTTTTTGAGAAATTGAAATCCTACTAGCCTTGCCAGTTTACTAATGATAAAACAAATATAATCCAAATTGTCTCCTATATCCTATAATCTGCACATAGTGAAGCTGCTTGATTTCGTGTATTTGCTGTTTCTGAGTGTGAAGCAACTTAACTTTTTAAATTCTTAAGAATCTAATTTTAAAAAGTTTAGGCCAATTGAAAATATCTCCAGTCCTGTTTACATTATTCTGTTAGCAAAGAAACAAATCTGATTACTGCAGTACAGAACATTTTTTTATGAACTGTCTTAAAATGTAGTCATGCCATATTGCTTAAAGCAGAAAGTTAATTCCAATCTCATTAGCGTGACACTTAAATATCCTTGTAACATCCTCATTATTTAAAAAAAAAAAAGCAAGACCAATAGCAGACTTCAAAAAGTTATTTTCACAGCTATGACTTCAATTATATGACTAAAATATCTGGTTTTGTGTTTTGACAGCCCGACACTTCTTGCATCAGATTATCACGGGTATGCTGTATCTTCATTCTCATGGAATACTGCACCGGGACCTCACCCTTTCTAATATCTTACTCACCAATAATATGAATGTCAAGATTGCTGATTTTGGACTAGCAACTCAGCTGAAAATGCCTCATGAAAAGCATTACACCATGTGTGGAACTCCAAATTACATTTCTCCAGAGATAGCCACAAGGAGTCCACATGGACTTGAATCTGATGTGTGGTCTTTGGGCTGTATGTTTTACACTCTTCTTATTGGAAAGCCACCTTTTGACACTGACACAGTCAAGAACACGCTGAATAAAGTAGTATTAGCAGACTATGAAATGCCAGCCTTTTTATCAAGAGAGGCGCAAGACCTTATACTTAGGTTACTTCGCAAAAATCCAGCAGATCGTTTGAGTCTTTCCTCAGTGTTGGATCATCCTTTTATGTCCAGGTGTAGCTCTGCACGGAGTAAAGATTCGGGAACTTCAGAAGATTCCATGGACAGTGGAAATGCTACCATCTCTACAACCTTCACAGGCTCTTCCAGCATCAGTACCAGTGGCTGCTTGAAGGAAAAGAAGAAGCTGTTAGTTGGACAGCCGCTCCCAAATAAAATTACTTTTTTTCCTAAAAACAAGAATTCCAGTAATACTTCATCCATAGATGGAAGCGGTTCTTTTCATCAGTGGGGAATTCAGGGAAAAGAAATTGGCATAACTGGCAGGGGAAGAACCGTGCAACTTGCTGAAGAGAGACCACATTCACGCTACCTCCGAAGAGCCCACTCTTCAGATAGGTCTGGCACATCCCATAGTCAGACTCAAGGCATATCGAACATTGTTGAGAGGTGTCACTCTCTGGAACTGCTTTCTAAGCCCAAAGTAGGAACAAGGGAAAATACAGAATGCTTTTCACCTGCGAACAGCTATACTGATATAGGAGAAGTATTTAAGGAGAAGACTTCTAGTAGTTCTGGTTCTTTTGAAGGGCAAATATCTCCACCTGTAAAAGATCAACCACAGTAAGAATCAGTTTTTAAGATGGAATTTAGCACTGCCTTATATGTTAAATGCATGACTTTTCCTGTAACTAAGCTGTAGTAAGTGCCCAAAGTCTCTACGCTTGTAGCGTGAATACCAAATAGGAGAGGGTGATAGTTGATGCTGTTGCTATGTAGAGGTTTACCTCCCCACGGTCCCTACCTTAAAGTTCATAGATGCAGGGCATCAGCTAGTTAGATTGTAGCTTTTATTTATCCTGGTAATACTCTGTTATTGACTTATTTCCATGTGCAGCAAGTTGAGTATTTCTTTCCCCTCAGTAGTTGTAGTAGAGGGCCTTGCTAATTCTTGTTTGTAGAAGAGACACAGATGAGGATAGAAGGCATTCAAAGTGTGACTACCAACGTCTTTACTTGCTGCTCTGGCTTTTTTTTCTGTTCATCTTTAACTATGCCTTATGCTTAGACAAGATAAAGGAAAAAGACCAAATTAAGTACAAGATTAGGTGATGGATTATAAAATTGGCATACCAGAAAGGAAAGTAACACTCAAAAACAACTATCTGAAACTTAGTTCTGTCCTTAGTTGTAGTGTCTGGGTGTAAATCCTGGCTTCTTTCCATACATTGATGGACTTCCCCAGCTGATACAAACCAACTCTGGTGTCAAATCTACAACTGATGCTAGGATGTTTTCTGTGTTGTCAGAGGCCTCATCTTTGCCTTCTGTGCACTGCTGTGCAACAAGAGCTCTTCTTTGTGATAAACTTAATCTGGCTATGCTCAGAAGTTTCCTGTGTTTCCATCAGCAGAATATCAAAGAAGGCTTTCCTATTTTAATATAAGGACTGTTGCATATCTTGGTTCTTGCATTTCTCTCCACATTGAGTGGTAACTTTGTGTGATGGTTTCATATGTTTTTCTTTTTGCAAATCAGTTCAGGGAAAATGCAAATGAGCACTTTGCCCCATAGAAAAAGTAAATGGAGTAAGAGGTTTTTCTTGACTATTCACAAGTGTTTGACATAAGCGTCTGTTCAGCAAGTTCAATGGGCATGTGCATTCTTCCTAATTTGAGAAATGTTTGATGACTCAAAAAAGAAATTATTTATACAAATGTTAACATAATGCTTGTATTCCCCATGACTTCATACAGACATGCTATATGTAAATGTGACAGAATATTAATATGAGTGTGGGGATTAACTGAATGATTACTACTTTTTTAAATGGTTGATTACAGGAGAGCCTCTTACATCTATAGTTGGCCTGCACAGCAATCTTAAATGCAAGGTTCTAAGACTTAAATTAGATGCTTATATTCGGGGGGGTGGGGAGTGTGTTTGTGATAACTGAGTTCTTGCCAATGTTAAAGTAGTGATCATTGCAAAAAGAAGTACAGATGGGTACAGGCTACGGAGACAGAAAACCTCACAGGAGCTTAGCGTGAATTTACAACAGAGCAGTGATTCTGCAGTAACTGTTTTTGTGTATATTCTTTATTCTTCAACACGTGGATTATAGCTTGAGTTCACCTGTGACTACATATATGTCATTGTCTAAAAAGCTGGTAAAAAAAATCTTTATAATCCTTGGGATTTTCTATATTTTATATAAACTCAAACTATTTTAGGTGATAAGATTGCCTACATATTTCAGCTGCATACTTGCTATGCTGAATGACATCCACTGGGGTCATGGGCACCATCCCTGTGTCTTCTCCGAGGTTGTTTCCTATACTGTGAATTAAGAGCTTAGATGTAAGAACAGCCACTGCTGGCAGCATTATCAATGGCTCTTTTTGTTCATATATGTCAGCTCTGAGAGTCTACTAGTGAGCGCTAACAGGCTTAAATTTGTGCTAAAAATTAGTAATACTGTTTCCAAATGCAATGCTTTACCCAATGAACATTCCCCATGAAAAAAGAAGCATGTTCTATGCTGTCTAGAGCTGTAAAATGCCACATGCATTTCTTAAATGTTCTGAAAGTGTTGTGATTTCTGCAGCTGTAACATTAGAACTTTTGTTGTGCAAGTGTCTTTGATGTAATCTTGATTACATGTGTAACTTTTATTTTGCAGCTCAAACTATCTCTGCCCAATGAAGCCCCAGGTTGGTTTGTTAGAGCAGAAGTCCCAGGCTGAAACAATGCAGCAGTGGCTTGGAAGCATGCAAGCAAATGGTGTGTTACTAATCAGTTGTATATTTTTGCACTCAAGTTGGAGTAATGTCTTGTAACTTGTTTCTGTGGTTTTTCTATATTTTTATTTCTTTAACCTTGTGACAGAAGGGATAACTGTATGGCCAAGTAACTGTGATACTGGAGTATAATGCCGACATCCTAAATAACAGCGATTGGATGTTAACAGAGGCTACTGCAGACAGACTTTTCTTTCTGAATGAAAAGCCTGGGAGACCCTAAACTGACTTGCACTGCAAAAAATTGACACAGATATTGAAAGAGGCAAAATGATTTCCAGTATCGCCAATCTGTAGATTCATTCCTAAGCAAGAAATACCCCACTGAGAACATTTTGTTCTCTCTATTTTGGACTAAGCTGTAACACTTTAGTTTCCTGAGGTAGGAATTAATTTCAGAAGGTTTTGTAGTTAGTGTTCCTCTTGAGCTGTTGGGTTGGTATAATGAACTGTATGTAACTGCCTTCATAAGAGTGAAGAAATTGTACATTGAATTTGAATCTTAGCTTCCTAAAATGAGGTCATTCTCTCTTAGTATTTTAGCCAAAAAAAGGCAAAAAGAGGAAAACACAATTCTAGAACCTGCCATAATTATTCAGTTGTGACCTGAAGCGTGTGTAAGTATAAATACGGGACAAAAGATTGGCAGGTGGCTCAAAAGCCCTGTTAATTTAGTTGTGCAAATACACCTTAAGAGAAAATGGGACCTCAGTGAATGAGAAAGATAATGAGGCTCCAGAAGGAGGGGTGGAGGAAGGGACAAAAGACACAGAAGGGAAGGAGGTGTTCTTTGTCATGCATCATATTACATCATTTACAAATAATGTAATTTAATCATAAAACTAAATCACAAATCCATTCTGGCCGTATGTGTTTTGATATTACTGGACTCCTTCCCTTCCTGTCTACAGGGAATTGCAATCATATGACATATGGTCTGAAAAATCCTATGTAATTTTTGGTCCCTTCTCAACTGTTCTGCAACATGGCAGGAGGAGTGCAATACTTGTTTGGGTGAGGCAGAAGTTGATCAAGGGCTTAAATATCAAAACTAGGGAAGCAGTTATAGGAAGTTTAAATATAAAAATAGGTTTTTGTCTTTTAACAAGTGACTGGAAATAAAACAAGGTTTTTGGCGTATGCGTTTTACATCTTGAGTACTAAAACCTCTGTTTGATGCTAAAACACTGGTTAGTTAAGCTGAAACTTAAACTTGGTACTAGTGGTTATCTGAATGGCAAGTAAACTGTGTTTCAAGAGATTAAACTAATTCTTGTAAACTAATTCTTGTTTAAGTATCTATTTGAAATCTTAGTATTTTGTTTATAGATGGTTTTGCAAAATGATTTTATATATGTTAAGACTGAAGGCCGTCATAACTGAAATCTAGTAACAGTACATTTTAAGTAGCACTGGAATTTTGTTAGCATTGGTATTGATTGGTACTAAAGTCATAGCCTAATGATTTGGACTGTGATTAAAGAAATCCCATTCTCCACTTAAACAAGCCTTCTAAGATGATATTTTGAAAAGCTTTTAAAAACATAATAGCATTTTTTTCTTTGTACTGTGACTTTTTGAATCTACAATGTACCTGCATGATGCTTTCAGTTCTGCTGAGACCACCTGCAGACCTAACTGGCGACAGTAACGCACATGGAGGCTTTCGGTATCATCTGGATGTGCAGCAAGATGCATCAAGAAATGCATGGAACACCTTAAAAGATATAAGGAATCATGATGCATCCGTCGACTGTCCGCATTCTTTAAACCAGAGAAACCCAAAGAAATACAACCCTGGAGTTCTCTGCAAATCTGAGAAGATGCAACCATCTTCTACATGTGGCCTTTGGTCAACTTCAGAACAAAACCAAGTGTGGGGCAAAGAACCACCAGCACATCAGAAACCTACACTGCGAAGTATAATATCACCTCTCAACGCTCACAGGCTAAAACCAATCAGGCAAAAAACAAAAAATGCAGTGGTATGTATCAGTTCTTAAAACGGAAACAACTTAAGTATTAAATATAGTGTGACTATCTCTTAAATCACTTGGTAAACTAGAAGCATTTGTTTTTATAAAACTTAATCTATAATAACTTAAAGTTGTATTAGTAAGATGCATCTTAGGGTTTTTTGTATATGGAATACTGTAACCTTGTGGTCACTTCCTGCAAATAGTGACATGGCATTGCTTTTAGCTTACAAGCAAAGAAACTGTAGGTAGACATAACCACTATTAAATGCATATATACTTCATACAGTTCTAAAACTCTGTACTGCTTAGCTGTACAAGTTGCGTTTAAGCTTTCAACGTTAAGAATTTAACTATGTCAAACACATCAAACACTTTTACAGATTAGATAAATAACTGGATTAGAAATTAAAATAGTCTTGCCCTCAAGTAAAAACTTGAATCTTTTTCCTGTAGTGCTGCTTTTTCCCTGTCTTGTGGGTGGGAAAGTAAAACAAATTCCATTAATCCTTACTGATCACATAAATTTTCTGGTTGGTTTGTTCCTGGTATCACCCTTTTGCCTTTTGTTCTGTTTCTTAGCCTTGCTCATCCTGTCATGTTTCCCCCCGCCCCCCAATTTGGTTTTTAAAAAAGAACATAATAGAGCTGACCTGTCTTCGTTTGATTTGTCACTTAAGAAGCCACACCCTCACTGACCAGGCTTATAACCTTCAGTCATGTTGAAGAAGTGTTCCGTTTTAATAGTTCTCATAGCAAAAGGTACTGTGAGAAGCATTGATAAGTTTGCAGTGCATTTGAGGAAGAAGAAAACCCTTTTTTTCTAAAGCATTTGTGGAAAGAAGTGCTATCTTATTTTGCCAGAAAGTAAAGGTTTTCTTGTTTAATTTATGTATTTAATATATTTTAGGTGAGCATTCTAGATACTGGGGAAGTGTGTATGGAGTTTCTAAAAGAACACCACTCACAAGAACAGGTGAAAGAAGTTCTCAGAATATCTTGTGATGGAAATGTGGTGAGTATGTTTTCAATTTCTTCACTGTTGTGTAAAAGGCTTAGAGTATTCTGTTCTTTCAGAGTTTTTTTTTTAATTTTTATTTAAGTAATTATTTGTTTGGAAATGCAATATTTACATATGCACAGCTGTAAACTCCTTCACTGTCCCCCCAGTACAACCATACAAGTACAGGTAGCAAGCAATTATTTCAGAGCAAAATTGGACTTGACTTTTGGAACAGGTGAAGTATTGTTAAAAAACTGCTGCTGTTAAATAATTACTTAGAGGAACAGAGCATTCATGGTAAATCATGGTAATTAATTAAACTGACTTATTTCCACACCTGTTAAAAGTAGGGAGTGCTGTAGTAAGTTGCAACTGCAAACACATCTTTCTTCCCTTTTTGTAGATTGCAGTTTATCATCCAAATGAAGGAAGAGGCTTCCTTCTTGATGACAGACCTCCTGCTCCTCCTGAAGACATCTGTATGTATAATTTTGACAACTTGCCAGGTAACCTGAAACTTATTTTAAAATTACGATGATTAAAGTGATTTTTAGTGAATCTTGTTTGAGACTTTTTAGCTTTTAGCCATTACTTTTCAGATAATTGTGAAGATAAAACTCCTTTCAGAGTAAGATTCGAACTACAGTTTAACTGGAAACTGTATTTTGAAACTTTACAAGAAAGTGTAAACCCACAGGTTTAAGTTATTTTGTATGGAAGTTATAAGGAGTCACTTACCCCTTTACAATGTAGTGTACTAACATTAAAGCTTTCATATTCTCCTCGTTCATATTGGAAACTGTTTAAATACGAATGGAAGAAATATTATCAAGTCAATTTTAAAACAGAGCAACTTTAATTTGTGCTTCCCAATACTCAGAACTTGGGAGGGAGGGGAAAAATAAATACTTGAAAGCATTGACAGAGTAATGTAGACAGCTGAAGAACAAATATAAGCTAACTATAAGTTCTTAAGAGACAAGCAGACTTCTCTACTAATTAGAGATCAAAGACAGGTTTTACCTAAAGCCAGGAAGCCAGCTGGATCGTGATATCTGGATAAATGGTATATGCAGCGCTTTACTATGTTGTTTAGGTTCTGAACTGTATTAATTGAAGCTATTCAAGTGAAGATGCACACTTTTCTAAAAGTTGGTGGAAATAAGTCAGTTTCTTTGAACATACTGCTGTAAAGTACTTAAATATTACTCACAATCTTCAGCTATCAAATACATATTTTAAATTATTCCTCTCTAAGCTGATGCACAGTGTTTAATCTGATGACTTTTTGATAAAAGCTTTAAAATTTTCTTTTTTTTTTTAGAAAAGTACTGGAAAAAATACCAGTATGCAGCCAAGTTTGTGCAGTTGGTAAGAACAAAAACCCCCAAAGTTACGTTCTACACAAGATATGCCAAGTGCATGTTGATGGAAAATTCACCCACTGCAGATGTTGAAATTTGTTTTTATGATGGTATGTACTCATTTTTGCAGTTATGCAAATAGTTATATCATGTTATTAAAGCTGCGCTAAAATATTGCCAAACAATGAACACCTCAGATTGAAGAAAATACTAAAACTTTTTTTTTGTCACTCTGCCTTTATTCTAGCACTTGCAGATCAGTTTATTTTTCATTAGTTCCTTACTGATATCTTCAGGGAGTACATGTTGCAAAAGTGTTATTTAAGTTACACCTTGTTCTTATTCATGAGCTCTTCTTTGCGTCTACATTTGATAGTTAACCTGTGTAGTGAAAGGTGTGTCCCTACTCCAAGCTTTCCATTGTTAACTGGTGTAATAGGATTACCAAGAACACTCACTGGAGGAAGCAACTGTCTGCCTTCTCTGACTCTGCCCGTCATAAACTAGACTGCACTGATGATTGTTTTCTTGCTATAGACTACTGTCAACTAGTTTGATTTGTCACGTGCACAGATAGACCCCAACAGAATTCATGACAAAAAAAAGAAGACTTAACAGTTCTGTGATTCAGTGTGGAACTGCTATTGAAAGAATGGGCATCTTTTTTAAAACCCTATTCAAATGCTAATAGAGCCTACTTAACCAATTTTTGGCAATACTGTTAGAGATGTTAATGTTGTCTCAAATTAATGTTTAGAGGCGTAGTTCTTAAAATATGTAATAAATGCATTATTCAGCCCATTTAAGTAGTGAGCTTTGGCCATAGAGGGCATTCTGTTAATATCACAGTCCAAATTTAAGTGGCTTTTTATTTCTGCTAGACATAGAGCTCATGCAGGAGTGGTTTTATTCTTGCAGTCAGTGAGATCTACTCTACTAAAGTGTAATGTAATGGCAGAAATCTGTATTTTGTAGATGCTGGTATTTTATACGATTCACACTAGAAATGTTTACTTTTTTTTACAGGAGCAAAGATACACAAGACTGCTGGTATAACTCGTGTGATTGAAAAATCAGGGAAATCCTTCACTTTGAAAGGAGAAAGCGAAGCAGGTTTGAAGAAGGAAATACAAGTTTATATGGATCATGCAAATGAGGTAAACTGTTTTATACAGACCTTTTCCAGTGCAAAGCAACTTTCAAAAAATTCAGTTTCTCTTTCACAAATGTGCTTCTGATGTTGCTTTTTGTATCTTTCATTACACTGATAAAGAGGGATGATAAAGTGTTTTTTGGAAGAGCAAATATCAATGTAGAGGTAACAGTAACAGTGCCTCGCAATGAAGACAGTTAGAGGAAATTCTTACTGGTATGTAAAGCAGGTTTGCCTGTCTGGTGAAAGGATTAAACAGAACAGATGAAGCTGCTTTATACAAGTTAAAAAAAACAAAACCAGAAAAAAACCCACAAAAAAACACCCCACCCCCCCAAAAAAAAACCCCCAAACACAAAACCCTGCCTGCTGTGCTTTCCATGTTGTTTCATGTCACCCAATTAGCAGTCACAAAAGTAATTTTTTGTCTCTGAACTTGGGAAACAGTAAAAATAACGTACAAATTTCCTATTCAGTCTTCCTTATGTTCTGTTATTTTCTGGAATAGAATTCAGGGGTCTTCTAGTCCCCTGTCTAGTCCTGCTAAAAGGGGAGGAGATGTGATTATTAAGAACATAATTCCAGATGTGCTGAAGTTACGAGGGAGTCTTGCTGCAGTATAGCTTTTTTAATTGCCTCCATGGTGCATGAGTGCAGCTATTATTGATACTCAGTACCGTTGAAAAAAGCATTTCCTTGTGTAGGCTCACCTCCCACGCTAAACATGTATGAAATAGTTACGCTGTTTTCAGTTAAAAACTCTAACAAGCTCCTTCTAATTCCAGGGACATCGTATATGCCTTGCACTGGAATCTGCTGTTTTGGAAGAAGAAAAAAGGAGTGAAAGTGTTCCATTTTTTCCAATAATTGTTGGAAGGTAATATTTTGACTTGAAAATACTTTTGCATTTGAATATTCCCACTAAGCAGCCTTATGCAGCTAATGTTTGCAGAAGCCAGGGTTGCTTAATAGAGGCTCATAATATTTATCTTGCTAACGACTAACTTGATAGCATGTATGAACACCTTATTTTGGACCTGCAAAGCCTCCTTTGATACTGGGACAACATACATGTGTGGATTTAGTCTAAACCAGGCTAACAATTAGCATGTGTAAAACAATTCTGCAGAAGACCAGTGCTGTCAAATGCTTTGTACAGTCCATGGTAAACTGAAGGAAAAGCTACATCTCCTCACTTGTTTCTTTAGTCCCTTTTGGACAGACCTTTTCCCAATTTGTCTCATTATTTTTCCAGAAAACCTGGCAATACTGAATCGCCACAGGCTGTAGTACCTCCACTGTTGGACAATACAAACTGTTCAAAAGAAGTTATGGCACTGGATAGAAATATAGCTGCCAGTTCTACTCCAGTTCAAACTCCAAATTGTACTCCTTCTGTAAGTACACAAGAACATCCAGCGGAGACTACTCTCCAGTAGGAATTCAAATATTGCTGTTTTATTTGAACTAATGGAATTACATTTGTATGGACATAGGCTTTTATTAGCCATTTGTGAGCCTATTGATTAGAAATGTTAACTTTGATTTCAATTAACTTTTGATATCTGGATTTAAGATCATCTGAAAAATCAAAATCCTCCAAAACTTTACTGCAAATGGCTCCTTGGAACACAGTTTGAAAATTGCTTACTTATGTTATACAGCACAGCCTTCAATTTGTTTTGGAGAGCTTTGATGTGCCCTCAGGCCTGTATACCAAATGGTAGTCACAAAGGGATATTAGCGCTTGAGGCTACTGTTCTGAAATAATCCTGTGTTAGTGTGTATAAAAAAAAAGCTATACATATAAATGTATCTACTCTTACACTAACAAAGCTTTGTGTGTAATTTCATCTGGTTTGTTTAAAAGACCCACCAAGCTTCAATTGCTGCGTCACAGCCCTGTGTGATACAACTTCCCCAGCTGCCTGAATTATATTGGGGTCTTAGCACACTGAGTTTGTATCATCTTAACTTTGTTGAATTTACGTGGGTCTGAATCTCTGTTCTTTGATTGTGTAGCACATGCCCTTAGGGCAGAATCTGTCAGCTTTTGCTTCACTGAAATGAACCTGGCAACAAAAATTCCTTAGGGCTTCAGTACTAGTGTTGATTTTTACACAGACTTAAGGTTACCCATCACCAGAGTTCTAACTTGAGGGTTCAGCATTCAAACTCATTCTTTGTTTGCCATATAGCAAACACTTAGGTCTTTGTAAGGCTTTCACTGTTTGCTTTCTCTTCTGAAGTATGTATTTCTAAGCAAAATAACACAATAGCTGGTTGCCTTTCCATGTTATTCTTGACTCTTTTTGTCAGTTTCTTTATACTTGAACTAGATCTGTATATACTGAGGTACAGCTTGTTGTTTCTTTCAGGTTCTTGTAATTATCTGGATCCTGATCTCTTTCCTGACTGAGCTCTCCTATTTCAGAGACATCCTCTGACTTGCATCTTTTCGCTGAACCCTGAATCTTAAATACTGCTAAGCACACCACCTCATCTCTGTCATCTCTGACTATGGGAGGGGAGGTATCTGAGTAGTAGAACTTTTATAGAAGCAGACATGTTTCTCCTAGACAGCAGTGGTGGTGTTATCCTAAAGGCCTCCAATGTTTGATCCTCTGTTATTCTTAATTCATCACTTCTGTCTCTCTAAACCTGTAACAGACTCTGTATGTGCTGTAGAACTCTTCTGTTAATGTTTAATATTCTAGTTTCCAACTAATAGCAATGTCCATATTTTTGTAAAATACTGGCCAAGTGGTCATCTGAGTGAGGGCTATTTTATAATTGAACATGCGCTGAACGTTTTTCCTGAAGATGGACAGGTTTTCTGACAGTCAAATAAGGAAAAATGGGGTTTAGGTAGAAAGCCTGCTTAGGGAAAGCGATTCCTTTGTGAGTACAGGGAAGTGGTAGAAAAACTGTCATAATACTGAGAAAGTCCTATGAAATCCTGTGGGGTTTCTATAATGTAATGCTGTTAAATGAAGCATATAGGCTAATCTGTATATATGAAAAGATTAAAACAGGTGGTAATTGACTACATTGGTACATAAACAGTTGGATTAATACTAAGGCTGCTAATACTGTGCATTTCTGGGTTTCAGGTGGTGTCATATGAAAAGTCTACATTTTTGACTAACACTGCTGAAACTACATGCTCCTCTGTTCATCAAACAGAATGCAGTCCAAATTCAGCCCAACTTTTAAAATCTGTCTTCGTGAAAAACGTTGGTTGGGCTTCTCAGGTAAGAAATAAATACTGATAAAGGAAGGAATTCTGTTTCTTTTTTCCTATTAAACTTGAGATACATATTTTTAAGTCATTGACTTTAAATTTTACTTGTGAGGAATACATTCAGTTGTGCTCTGCTACAGTTTAAATCCAAAAATTGGTTTATGGAAAGATCCTTCCAAATAAGCATCTTCGATAAATACCACGGTGAACTACATAAGTAGAAGAAACCAAAATAATAGCTCAGTATTTCAGTTATCACAGTTTTCCTGTGGTGGTTATTGCCTATTTCAGTGTCTTCTGTCATTTAAATTTGACTCTAGTAAAAAAAAAAAGAGGCTTTTCAACTTCTGTCTGTTCACTAATGTAGATGTAAAAGTGTCATCACAAAGTGTTTTTAACAGATATGTACCAGATCTGCACAAATGCATCTGCCTATACACCAGGAAAAGCTGTTTCATTACAGAGAAATTTTTCCTCTGCTTTCTGTGGGACCAGCTTTAGATTTAAAATTTGACTCTAGTAAAAAAAAAAAGAGGCTTTTCAACTTCTGTCTGTTCACTAATGTAGATGTAAAAGTGTCATCACAAAGTGTTTTTAACAGATATGTACCAGATCTGCACAAATGCATCTGCCTATACACCAGGAAAAGCTGTTTCATTACAGAGAAATTTTTCCTCTGCTTTCTGTGGGACCAGCTTTAGATTTAAAAAATGGTTCTCTGCAATCCAGATAAAGTAAGCTTCCTGTCCTAACAAAAAAAGTTTGCTTTATATATATAAACTTTAAAATGTATATAGCTGTGAACTTTCACTAGCTGTGAACTTTCAGAAATGGGCCTTCTATTTTATGTTTGGTCCTATTTAAAATTCCTTTAGGAGTGGTTAAGCTAAAGGTACTTCTTTATTTAATTCTCATTGAAAAGGATGACCAAAGCTGAGTATCTGAAGCCTTAGAAGTCTGATTCTTGAGACTGCATGAGACTACTTACTCCAAAGTAGTATGCTTGCAATCTTTACAAGACTGACCAAGATACCCAAGTCACTTCAGCAATTCTGAAAAACTTTCAGCTTCAATTATTAGAAAAATTCTAGGTGTGTAATCTTGTATTTTATGTCCTCAAACCATAATGCAACTTCTCTCGTTAGCTGACCAGTGGAGCAGTATGGGTTCAGTTTAATGATGGATCCCAACTGGTAGCCCAAGCAGGTGTTTCTTCTATCACTTACACATCTCCAGATGGCCAGACAACTAGGTGAGTCTATTACTGCTACAAAAATAGTTCAGCTTCTTGTCGGTGCAAGGCTGTTATGTATAAGGGAAACTTCATAGCTGCTATTAATTTTGTTTTATAAATACTAAAACTTAGCTTTTCAATCACTTTTCTCAGTTGATTAGCTTATATAAGCTTAATAAATAAAGAGAAACACCTATAGCTTTGACTGAACTCTGGATAACGAATTAAAAAAAGCTGGGAATGCATCTACTTGGTCTCCAGAGTATAGCCACTAGTCATGTATAGCATTTAAAAGAGGGAGGGGGAGAAAAATAAGGTTTTAATACTTTTTTTTTTCCAAGACACTGCTAGATGAGGGAGATAGCATGTCAACATTGATGCATAGACCTGAAGTGCTCAGGTGAAGTTTCGTGTATCTTTTGGACACTGGGCACTTCCCATACAAATATAGCCACTCAGTAACATGCTGCTTCTGTGCAAAGTTTGAGACAGTAATATACAGTCTGTTCAGACATTACTGCAGCTTTAGACATTGTTTAGATATTTTCTTAATCTGAAACACTTTTTTCAGTTAAATACATATAGGGAAGGGGGGCCTAGATTTAAGCCATCAAGCTCCAATTAATGTGTCTAGATATACTTAAAATCTACTTGACTTAGTGGTTTGCCTATTTACAGGCAAGTTTTGAAATAATTATACTGTCCTGAAATAAAACAGATTATTTCAAGCATCTAAATTTTTCTATGCTTATTTGTCTTTCTCTAGGTATGGAGAAAACGATAAGTTGCCAGAATACATCAAAGAGAAGCTGCACTGTCTGTCTTCTATTCTTGTGATGTTTACCAATCCAGCTGGTCCCCACTGATTAAAGCAAAGCAGGTGTCAGGACACAAGAGCTTAATAAACTCACTGACTTTCAAGTAAAGTGACTGATCTTACTCAGCTTATGCAGAAATTCTTCCAAAACCTGGTAAAAAATTAGGAAGGGAAGGGTTGTTCTGTTTATGTGTAGCAAATTGCTTGTAAAGTATCATACAAAACACATTTTTCCTCAAAATGATGGATAAATTTGCTCAAGCAAAACTTTGAGCAACTTAGTTCTAGATAGCATCAACTTTTTGGAAATAATCTGAATCTGATACATCTTTTTCTTCCCCCACTGCTTACTCAGTGCCAACAATCAAGGAAAATGCATCTGTGCTGTTGAAGTGTTTGTATTTGTAAATAACTTATATTTTTACATCTTACAAGTAATATATGTAAATATGTATATGTTTTATAACTGTTTGTTTTTATTTTTTTGTAGCAGCAGCTTTAACTTCCCTGCACAAGCATTTTATAAAAAAAATAAATGCAGTGGTAATTGTCCAGATCTACTTATTTGTTTCACGTTCAAGTGATGGTTTATTGAAAGCTATTTCCTCTAAGTATTAAGCTCAATTTATAACAGGAGCTTACCTGATATCCTAGAGCATCATATGCTGGGAGTTTAGGGCTGGGTGAAGCTGGGGGAGCAGCAGTATAAAACTGTTGCACAAAGTTACTTCTAGCTTGCTGAACTGAAAAACTGCACTGTGGTTTGTATATTCAATATTTTACCTCTGGCCTACAGATGACTAAAACCAGGAGCACATTTGATAACAATCTGAAGTAGCATTAACAGTAGCTTTTTTTTTTAAGCATTTTGCTTCAAGTGTGCTAACACTCCTGATGTGGTGCTTATATTCATACTTAGATAAATACTCCAACTTCCTTGTAAGGTAGGAAAAAGGCTTAAGCTGAGTGGAAGAGTGGGATCCAAAAAGGTGTCGGTGCAGGGGGAGGATGGAGAGTTTCAGAGGAGCTGAAGGTGGCTTGCACATGTGGTCTAGGCACAACAAACTGAGCTGTAAAACCCTCAGGAAAGAGATGTTCCAATACAGCTTTTTCAAATCTGCAGGCTCAGCTTAGAGCTGAAATAGCCTTGACTTCAAGTCAGTTCTCCTTATTCATGTAGTCTAACAGAGACAATTTTGATTATTTTTGTCATGTCCAAATCAAGGAAATAGCTTGCAAAGAAAGATATGCAAGTAGCACTTAAAAAAAAAAAAAAAAGCCTTAACTGATTCTCCCAAAGGAGTATTTTTTAACTGCTCTTTCAGTTGAGAAGTGTACCTTCTCATGTTGGACCTTAATACTCAGATGGAATGACTGCATGGTAAAATAACTATTGCAAGTCTTTGATAAACCAAGTAGTATGCATAGCTCTTACGCAGACTTTAAGGTTTTTTTGAATATACCTGTAGATACAAACGTGCATAAATACAGCACATGCACATAAATACAGCTTTCTTACATGAAACTTTACTTTAATCTTATATCAACTGACTTTTAAAGTAGCAAGTCAACCTTAAGATGTAGGTCAGCACTGCACATAAAAAAACTTGCATTGTATCAGCCACACTTACTATCTTTACTTCAGACATAATATAATCTAGTTTGATGTGCAAGCTAAACAGACAAATAGTTGGAAAAAAAAACTAAGAGGTAGACACCAGAGGACAGAAAGGCATAAATGCTTAGAACGAACAATTAGCTAGCTTGTAAGGAGCAGTGTGACTTAAGTGTAGTTACATTACATTAATAACCAGAATAAGAAGAAAAAACAGAAGCCCTACCTGTGAATACAAGAACATGTTTTGTAAGAATGAGAGGATGATAATCCATAACAAGCCATAGCTTAAAACACAGCTGACCTAGGAAAACAAAAACAACTCTCATGGCCAAAGAAATTCAAACTTTGCTTTCTTATTTTAATTATTATGTAAACACATTAATGTGCATGGGCTACCCCTTTTTAGGGATACTCTGTTCTACAGGTATTCACTGCACAATAAGAGACTTGAACCTACTTTTATCCTTAGCCCTTTAAATAACTTACAGCAAAAATAGTCCCTCCAAGTACCCAAACACTTTCTCACTCTTAAGCTGGAAGTTAGCTAAAGAATGGCAGTAATAAAAAATCTACAAGATATATTTACTTTTAGCACAAACTGAGTTGTAGAACACAAAATCCTAACCATGTTAGCCATTTTGAAGACATGAGAAATGCAAGTTTAAAGTAACACCAATTTCTCATGACTGAAGTAACTTTTGGTTGCTCTAACTCTAAGCATTTGATTCTGCAGTCTGTTTTCACCACCAAAACACAGTATTTCTGGTACTATTTTCTATGAATTAGTATATAAAAGAAATGCTTATAAAAGCAGTCCTTTCTCATAACATCTTGCGATTCTGCAGCAGGACAGCCCGAGAGAGAATAAAACTTCTGTGTTCCCTTCAGAGAGTATTGTAAAAATAATCTTTTAATTCAGTAGTCTTTTAGTGTTTGAACAATTGATTACATAGGAATACTTAATTACATTTAATAAATTCAGTAAGCATCAAATATTAGACACATTAAACAGCAGCTACAACTCTCATACAGGAGTTATTCCAGATTTTTCTTTCCCCAGTAGTATTCAAACAGATAAAACAAACCCATACAGATGATCTTAGGCCCCATTATGAAGGAAAATTATTATTTTACTTTTTAAAATAAACACTGAATGATTCAAGCATTGTAAATTCCTGTTTCTCATACCATATTATCAGAAAAAAATAAGTCTACAAATAATAGCCGACACCCAAGGAGCTAGTTTCCTCCTTTTTACAGTAGTATTCAAACAGATAAAACAAACCCATACAGATGATCTTAGGCCCCATTATGAAGGAAAATTATTATTTTACTTTTTAAAATAAACACTGAATGATTCAAGCATTGTAAATTCCTGTTTCTCATACCATATTATCAGAAAAAAATAAGTCTACAAATAATAGCCGACACCCGAGGAGCTAGTTTCCTCCTTTTTACTTAATTAACACTGGTTGCTCAGCACAGCGCATTCATTCTTAGAAATGACAACGAAAGTGTAAACTATCATGCTTAGTATTTCCTTCTTGTAGTAAAGTTAAGAAAAGCTGTGCATAATTCAACTCTGTGCAGGTTATCTTTCTTGCTACAAAAAGGCATTCAACAAAACAGTAGAAGAAAAATTGCACATACAGTTCACTGTAGTTCAAGTAACAGCCACTGAGGCTGTGATTTTCAATGGCGCTCAACCAACTTACATACCCAAATCCCGCATAAACTGCTTGTGAAGTAGGCACCTACCTTCCTCTACAATTCTGTCACATTTCATTTGAAATCCTGGAGATGTACTGATATGTAAGTTTCCAAAGCGAGACATTTTGTATTAACCAGTGCTTACAAGCTAGCAAACTGAACATCAGAAGGTTCACTTAAGTAGTGATGTTTCCATACAAAGTGCATGCAGCTCAACTAATCTTGTAGTTACAAAAGAGTTACTAATCCTGATTCACAGAATCAAGATAAATATTTCTTTTACTTCTTTCTGGAAAGGATGCACATAACCTGTGACCTTCACAGCTGCATTCAGTACGCAGGTGCATCATTTAAACTGTACACACTTCAAATGTGCCATTGTATTGATCTAACTTGTTCACATCCCTTCCTCTGCTGCTAGAAAAGCAGAATACAAAAGCTCTGTTGCAGCAGGTGTAACCATACATTAGGATATGACCAAGTTATGTGTTCTGTCAATGTGTAAGTACAGGTCTACAGTTCCTAGCATACAGCCAACAAGGTCAGTGGTTAGGTACTCCTCATTAAAAAGTAGTAATAAACTAAAGTATTGTTTCTGGTTGGTTGTACTTTTTTTTTCCTAAATACATATTTAACAATTCTCTTCTTGCATCCTTCCATATCTGACAGAAAATGCAATTAGTCTCTTGTATACTATCTCCAAGAGTAAGAGAGAGACTACAACTACTCCACAGATTAAGCTAAATGCCCAGCGTGGTCCCAGGTGAGTGTATATTTGGCTCACAAAAACAGGCCCGAGTATTCGTGCTCCACTTCCAGAGGCAGTTAACCATCCCATGTAGACACCCTACAGAAGATCAAAAGCTTATGTTAGTGATACAGGAATTATCAGGTTAGCCAATAATTCCCACCAATTATCTTAATTAGAAAATGTAGAAGTGTTTAAGCAACTGCTTATCTTTCTTAACTTAAGATACTGAGTACTTTGTTTCCAAGAGTACTGCTCAGCTTCTCTAAGCATTAATTCGAAGGCTCCACTGAGCTACACACTCTATAGCTTTCTAATAAAAAGGCATTCTGGCTCAAAGCATTTAGTCTCTTACAGCAAAATATAACATGGAAAAAATGAGATCAGTGGTGAAAAAGGAAAAAAATTTTTTGTTAAGCAGTAATATCAGCTTGCTATGTGTTTCACCACTGTTTCAATAACTGGAGGTATCGTAGCATTTGTAGTCTTTATATAATATACTTAGTAAGAGGAACATTATTCCGTAGTGATATTCCAAATATGTAACTGGTTGTTACAAAAAGGACTCTTCCAGAACAGTCGTGAAAGTCACAAGCTTTGGGCTTACTTGTTCTGAAATTTTCACACTATAAGATTTGCCATAAATTGTAGTACAAGCCTTGCTTTCTAATTCCTCTAGGGACTTGCCTTGGATTTTAAAAAAAGATTAGAGTTCCTGGAAACTTCTGCCCCGATTGAAATGTCATATTATTTGGCTAATGACAAAAGGAATTTTAGCTAGATCCCTCATTCTAATAAAGAGGGTGCAAGTCCTGGAGAGCATATGAAATAAACCGTTTAGGCACCATGCTTACCTGAGGCTTTGGTCCTAGAATTTTTGAGTATAAAGTGTAGGACATGACATTACAAACTGGATAGCCCAATCCTATTAGTATGTCAGAGCTGATATACTGGGCCAGATAGATCATAGGAGTGTTCAGGCACCAGGACTGCGTGACGGGGCAGCCTACGGGTTCCACTGTGTGGTTGGATGGAAGCTGCATTGCTTGCAAACTCCAGAAAGGCATTAACATTTCAGTGGAAGTTGTTCTGGGAATGGAGTTATTCTTTATTTCTGTAAAAATGTTATGCATGCCATTAAGAAAAAACCACAATAAAAAGCTTTCAAAAATCATTATGATGATCGCTTAGTATGACTTGAATTATACCTTGCCACTGGATATTTGGTAGTTTTTTCCCCCAAGGCAGCAAGATAAAGAATCCAACCAAGACAATCAGTAAGCCTCCATGGAGTATGGCACGCTCACCAGTCCTATCAAACAATGAAATTACAATTAAATATATCATTTAATTAAAGTAAAATTTATGAAGGTGCTAACGACATAGCCCATTAGTTTGCGGAAAAGATGCCCGACCACAACACCTGCAAGAAAAATTGCAAAATCACAGTAACTTAAAACCTGTTTTTCTTGTGATTCAAGGGTAAAAGACAGACAAGGAAGGGGGTTACGTTAACAGAATAAAGAACAACTGCAGCATCATGGCTGTGTCAAAATTGGAAGTACTTAATTGTCATAGTAAACCCAAATTCATTAACAAGAAAAGATTTAAGTAATGCAGACTTGGCCTTGCTATAAAGTTTTTCACACTTAGCTAACGTAAGTAACAAAATTCCGATAAACTCCAAAAACTTACTTTTTAGATAGCGTTTTAACCACCAAGAAAACAATAACCGATTCAATGCCAACCACACTAAGGATTATTCCATTATAAAAAACGGCTTCTTTCCTGGTCCAGGAATACATATCCATCGTCAATGGAGTAGCTATACTAAATTGACAGAACAAAATTACATTAATTAAGAAAAAGCTTCTTCTATACAGTCATTTCCATACATATGTTGTCCCAAACATCAAACACAGTGGTATAGAAGCCTTTCCTCGTGACGGGCTTATCGGAAAACACAGGCTAGTTATAAGCTAATGCTGTCATGCATCATTTATTAAAACTAAATCCACTAGACAAAATTCACAACTGCATTACACCAGCCATACTCTGAAGCATTATTAATCTATTTCTGATAGTTCATGAAAAAATGATGGGAGTTAAAGCAAAGCAAGAGAGAAAAAAAAAAAAAAAATCAGGTCCTGTGAGTATAAAAATAATAATCATTTAATACTGTTTCAGTTTTAGCAACCAACCAGACTCTAGGAACTCAATTTTCTAAAAATAATGCAATTAAGACAGACACATATTGTTAAAAGAAATTTTAGCTACGTTAGAGCTCAAAAAACTTACAAAATAAATTTTATATCCTCAAAGTATTTTATAAATTGAAAAAATGCAGTATACTTCAGTATACACTTTAGGTAAAAAAAAAAACAGTCATGTAAAATAGTGTATTTAAGAATACAATTGCATTAACTATATCAAACAATTGTTTCAATCATTACTGAAATAAGAGCTTCACTGGAGCTTTTGGAGCTAATCAGAACCATGCTAAGAAATTACACAAAAGTATAGAACAAGGTACTCAACTAAAGACACAGTTTTCTCTGAAGATTTTAGGTAGCCCAAGTTAAGGTACTGTTTTGTTTTCTTTTTTTAACACTTAAGAAGTTGAGGATATGGGTTTGCATCCATCCAAAAGCTTTTACATTAATGTTTCATATACCACAAACTGTATGCTACATATTTTTAGTTATTACTGATCTTTAATTCATTACTCTGTATCAGTATACAACCATTTGATTGCTTATGGTTTTGGACTTCTATTTATGAAGAGTACGGTTAAGAAAATGAGTGCAACAGAAAAGCCTTTATATGGACCCAGTCTAACTACGTTACATGCCTAAGTATTTTAAGAGAAAATAGACAAACTTACGTTTCAAAGACAGCAAACACAAACAAGATGACAAAGAAAAGAAAATTGATTGCTACCACAGCAACATGGTCAACGTTTCCTTCTGCATCCTGATCCAGAACACCACTTTCTGCAACAAAACAAAAGAATAATCTAAACTTCGAACTTCTCTTAAAGAGAAGTATGACTGCAGAGTAGAAGTTAAGGGAGATTCTTTTTATGTCCATATTCACTTAACCCTGTGTCTTGGAAGAGACAGTTCCAGAGTGAAAATCTGGAAGGATCCATACAATTTTTTTTTTCTTCTTCTCTGCTACCAGACAGCACTATGGACACATTTGGACACAACATGGATGTGAAGTAATTTCTGGACCAGTTAGAAAGAGATTTACCCTATTTTCCACTTTGAGTTCCCAATGCATCAGACTTTAGAATACTTCTAAACGCTTGTGTGTAATAAGAGAGTACTTCAAAATTATAATCACAGAATAAGTTTTCAAGAAAACATAGGTACCTTCTCCTTCAAAATTGATACTTTTGCATTGCCGTCCCATGTCATCCACTCGATGCTCTCTAGAAATTTAGAACTGTTTTCATTAATACACATATTTATTTGATCTACTATTGAGTCAAGTTTCTATTAAAATAAGTCTAAATGGCATAATATAATATTCTAATTATTCCCAGCTCCTTCAAACATCATTTGTGTAGTCTACATTTGACTGCAGTGAACACCACCATATTCAAGAAAGAAAATATTCTAGTGGGAGAATCTCACATATCTGTGTGCATCTCACCCCTCCCCACACTGCCACCAATGGGATAACGCATAAAGATCCCCCTCGAGATTCTAAAAGGAAAGACACAGATGGTGAGAACCCTACAGACAAGCTAACCTTATTTCTCTTTAGAGAAGAAAACATGAGCAGAAATCATCAACATTAAAAAGATATCAAGGCTAAGCTAATAATCTAACAGCTCTAACTATTTTCATCAGTTTACATTCTAGCCGTAACATCACTATGATTAATTTATGAGCATAATGAAAAAGATATGTATTAAAGAAGGTAGAAACCTTCTTCAGGTAGAAAAGTAGAAAAATAAATAACAGTTTATAGTTTTAGCGCTCCAGATTTCAGGCTTATTACTCCTCCTTCTCAGCAGCATATTATTTGTTACAAACCACCCACTAAAACAAGGTACAATATTTCTCTTTTTTCACTTGATTACCTGAATATGGCAAAGATGAGAATAATATTAATAACTCCTAAGAGAGCTCCAAATAAAACTGGTGCTGTATACATGTTCAGCTGAAGATGAACTAATTTCCATGTTATTCCTTCTTCTCCAATAAGTGTAAAACATGTCTGAAAAACTTAAGAACATAAATGTATTAAAAAAATCTTGAGAATCATTAAGAAAATATTAGAACACATATAGAATAAACATATAAAACTGGATAAGCAAAGTTGTTCTAATTGCTAAGTAAAATTTAAATATTATACCTGTCAAACCTTTTACGTTTTGAGAATCCTACTTTAAATAAACTGATGGGTACCAGTGGGATCTCAACTAGCCAGAAAACTACTTGGTTACATACAAATACACTGTATAAATAACAGCATGACACTTCAAGAACTGGAACTGAATTCTGAGTGTACCAGTGGTTAATTTTCTTGGCCATGTGCAGACAGCTGATTTACTCTTTTTACTCTTCCTCCTATATGGAAAACCTTGGTCCTGGGACTGGACTAGCCCTCCTGCTAAGGGCAAGCTAGAGAGAAAACCAGTTGTGGGGGTTTTTTTAAATAAAATTTAAATTGGTGCAGAGCAAAAGATTGTAAGATCAGGTCATTTGCTTACTACTGTTAGGAGACAGACTGAGAGTCCCTATCAAATTAGGAAAGGGAATTACCTAAACTTATAATCTATGCAAATCACACAAAGAATGCAGAATTTTTGTTGCTGTAGCCACTTTAATGCTCTATGTACAGCACTAGTAATAACCAACTGGAGAAAAAACTTTAAGCCCTAAACGTTCACTTCATTATCTTACTATACATAGAACACTCAGCTCTACTAATTGGATAATCTTAATCTCCAGCTACAGAAGATAAGTAATCAGTAGAGGCTGTTTAGGAGAAAATCGCTGGTCTCTCTTTATACCACAAGGCAAGTCTAATGCATTTCTCCTATGAAGCAGACATAGTATCTCAGGAGCCACAGTTATGTCTGATCTAACAAACACCCCTGAAGCTCTTTGTTCCCTTAGCTCTCTGTAATACCTGTGCTATGTCTTAAAATTTTTGCCAATATGAAGATTTTGTGATCGTCGCTACAAGATCAGAAAGATCTGTTGGACGTTATTTTCTACAACATGTGAGGCAAGGTGAAATTTTCAGTCATTTCGGAAAGGTGGAAATGTTTGCCCAAGTACAGTAATGTTAAATTCCCTTCTCCATGAATAAAGTGCAATTGGTCATAGACTATTCAGTGGGCACTGGTACAAGAGAGCATCCTGGAACTTGTTTTTCTTGCAGCCAGCAGTCCAAAACAAGTAGTTTTTAACTACAAACAATTAGAATTTCTTTGGACTAGAATATTTCATTTATATTGGCATACACAAGTATATATGAGTGGATCCCATTTATTCAATTTTGATACCACTGACAAACTATGCCTTAAAATCCCCAACATACAGCTGCTGAGGATTCCTACTTCCAATGCCCAATTTCATCCTAAAAAGTATTAGAGAATTGAGGAAAGAAGATATGGTTTACCTGGTCCTAATATGAAGCCAACGGCTTGGCAGGCACTGGTATTGGCCATGGCACTTGTTCTTTCCGTAAGAGAAGTGGCACCCGCAATATACGATCGAACTACAGCCACGTTTCCTTAAAAAAAACAGAACCAAGAAAGTGCTCATGTGAATACCAAGTTACATTCTTAAATTATCCGGTTACATTTATTTTAGGTGGGGTTTTTTGTTATTTTGCAAGAAAATAAAACCCAGCACTACTCCCTCTAGTATTTATACACAACTGCACAATTACACAATTTTATTATAAACTAGTATTGGCCAACTCTTTGCTTTGTTAAGTAATAAGTTATCATTCACATAATGGTAAACCTGGTACTAAAATATCATGTTAACTATCTTACACAAGACAGAATTTAATGATTTTCAGAAATGTAAATTTTGCTGTGGTTACCTGCTCCAAATCCCACAAGAGCACGTGCAGTCAGCATGTAGTATTTGTTGTGTGAATGAGGTACATGGACATAAGCATAAAGACAATTAGCAGCTACTGAAATAGCCGTTGAAACAACGAGAGGTTCTCTCCTTGGCCTGTAATTGGACCACAAGCCGAACAGGGGAGAGGCAACCATTTGGCCAATGCTATATGAAGCTATAATCCAGCCCAAGAAACTCGCATCTGCTGTCGGATCAATCTGCAGAAACAAATTAATCAATTCTATGGGTAAAGTATTATAGTATTTTATAATATCAACAAAACCATTTTAGTATCAGTACCTGAAATACCTAAGACTCTGCACTGTAATTCTGAGGCTATATGGCACTATGCAATGCAGTGTCAAACCTAAGCTATCGCTGAACAAGTTACTGTGTCTGCATGGCATCGTGCGGTGTTTAATATAAATACACTACTCTGGGTCTCACAAGCAGTTGTTTTCACATAGTACTTTGTTGGGGGCAATAAACCTTGGCTAACTGTCTCCAGCAATGCACCAAACCAATAAAAAGCACTTTACTTCCGAGACTGGAAATGGCTTACTTGCAGCAAACAAACAGTTTTCATACAGCACTGCTGATGTTATAGGCTACAGACATAACTTAAGCAGTACAGTTAGACAGTTTACATGCCAGGAGCAAGGAATCACTTAAGTCATCTCTGCACATGCCTGAATCTGTCCTGATTTACAATGCTGATGATGCATTATCTTTTCTTCTCCAAGAATTCAGCACCAGCCTCAATTTTAACGATACCTCTAGGACCCTGCCCAGGATACGTTCTTCCAAATTTGCATTTGAAACTGCCTTCTGCCATTCCAGGAGCAGTAAAATCCTAGCACAGATTAAGTTAAAGTTTGAGAGACCTTTTATGCCACTTTTAACAAGAACGCAACAAAGAAGGGGAAAAAAAAACCCCAACTAAAAACACTATACAGGAACACAGGCAATTCCCTGTTAAGAATATCAAGAAGGTCAACGTACAACAATCTGACATTTACAGAGCAACTTCCACCTTCAGCTTCCTTTTTTTCCAAAACACAGACAAGCCTTGTGTATTATGTTTAACACTACAAATGCATTCAGATAAAGAGATTTCTATAGATTCACTGTCCAAGAAAACAGTGAAATTATATTGGAAAACCAAACATTTCTGGATTATGATTTACCTTTATCAATTCAGGAAATCAACCGACAGATTTTACATGAAATAATGAAAGCTGTCTAAGTGGATGGCAAAATACAAGTCTCTCATAACCACTTCCCTTTACTGTTTCTTTTCCTAAATAAAATGCCAAATTTTGTATTACATACTTTCTGAGCAGGAGTTTCCTGTTCTTATTAATTAAAAAACCCATATTTACAAACCTTTTGGAGATATGGCCACACAGACATAATTACAATTGAGAAACCTGCAATGCAGTAAAAACATAACTGAAGTTACTTTATTTGCCATGGTTACCAGTAATTCACTTTACTGAAACAGTTATTACAGGTTCATTCTTCTGCTCCTAAGTGTATTATAGTCTAAAACTGTGCATCAGTCTGTCACCTGAAAAAACTATGTATTACATGCTTTTTTTAAGGAGTGATAATTCCTCCTAACAGGAGGAGATATTTTTAAAAGGACATTTTATAGGTGCTTACACACTAAACAAAAAACCTCCTATGAAAAGAATACTGATGCGCCAAGCAAACTGCATGGGATTTTTCCTCCCAGTGGAAAGACAACAAGGTCCCCAGAGTAAAAAGAATTTCTTGATATACTGATATACTTGTATTCCTTTATCAAAGAAATTTTAATTCATCAAATTAAAAAAAATAATCACTGAAGTATCCTATGATGTTCAAGATAATTTCTAGGCCCACAGAAAATCACCAGAAGTCAAAAATCACCAGAAGTCTTGTTTCCAGGGGCAGTTATTTAGGAATGAAACAGTAATTTTTTTCTGTAGTGGAGATGCAAAATCCCATAGGAGAAAACAAGCTCTCATACACATTATGAAACAGGTAACATACATTCCCACAAGGACCTTACCTCTTAAGAACTCAGCATTATTCCTATTTTCATTCCCTAGAAGTTTCACTTTGGATGATAGACGTGTGACCTTTGTTTTGTTTGGTTCTGAGCAATAACCTCACTCTGCCATTACCTTTTACCCCGAACCATTACAAAGCCATAAAACAAAGATTTAAGTAATACGTCATTTAGTCTCAAAACAGAGTGTTATTTAACTTATCTTATTAAATGTACTTTTCTGTTTGATTTGCTAGTCATATCTTCTCTTTTGAAGGATCAGAAAATGCACCTTTTTAAGGTGATAAAAGAACAGCAGCGTTAAAGGAGCTATGTAGTTGAAATCTAGAAAACCCTGTAATTTTCAAACCAAAATACATTCATTAAACAAATAACATTGAAATCCACCTGTGTTTACTCACCTACACTACTGAGAAACATAGTAAGATACATAATCCAGATGGATCGCCACCTGCTCTTATAATGCTCTTGTGTTTCCACAACATCCCTGTTTTTGAACCAAGAGTCAAGAAAGAAAGAAATCATTATCAGATTCTCTTCTAGTTGTTCCCACAGGACATTGAAAACATTTTTCACAAACCCCTCAATACAACTGTGTAAACTGTTATGCAGGAATGGGCTTCCACACAGCAAAGAATACAAAGAATTTATTTTAGAAGCAAGCTTATTTTTCACTGAAAAGTACTAGATTGACAAATCAAATAACTAAAAGAAATGTTATCATGTAGCATTGCATTCAAATGTTACACAAAGAGATCTTTATCTAGAGAGATCTTCAATTCTGTAATCTCTTTGTATAGACACTTTGGAGCATCCCAGATATGTAAAGGCTTTAAGAAGTGCATATTAAACCATAAAACTCCAGACATCTTCTCAGAACTGCGACTTTAAAGCAAAAAACCACCCCAAACATGAACAACTATTGATTAAACTAAAAGGTATGGCCAGTCTATTCTTACCATGAGAAAATAACTATACAATGTAAAAGATGTATATAAAATATATTGCTGAAGATTGTAAGAGCTGCAAAAAAAGATTAAAATACAAGTTACAAACTTTGTGAGCAGTAAGTTATTTTTCTAAAATTCATAAGCACCTTCTGAGACCCAGGTACTTTTTCAGAAGCAAGAACATTTCAGGGCTCTTCAGTTCTTTTGGTTTTGAAGTATTCTAAACAAAATAATCTCTGTCCAAAAGATGCAGACCTAGGTTATATACGCCTGAACGTAGTTTATAAACATTGTTTATAGAGGTCATACACACACTTAGGCATACGCACAATTTTAAAGCTAATGTAGCTATTACACAGCACGATTTGTACATTTATTTCTTCAGAAATGTTTACACCATTGAAGTGTCTTGGTTCAATGAAACTTTAACCACACAAACAATGTTTCTAAATGTACTTTGTAATCTTATTACCCATCCCATTCCATGCATAGGAAAAAGTCAAACTCTTGCATATGCTATGTTTGGTTACTTTCAAGATTTTAGTTAAATCAAGCAGTACGCTTCAAGTACGAGAACGCTTGAGCAAAGACGGCAGCAGCAGCCACCCCTACACATTCAAGATACTGTTGTTTTCCTGAGAGAAGGAAAAAACACGTGTTCAACTGCTGCCCACGCAGGAAGAGCGCTATTAAATACCTAGACTTCAGCACCACAATAATCGATTTTTATGCTTTTTAGAAACTTCGCAAGCGAGTGCGTTCGTTTTTTTACAGATGGAACCAGCCCCCGCTGGGGCAGCGGCCCCTGCCGCGCCCCGCTCTCGCTCCCGAACCTCCTGCCTCCTGCTCCCGAACCCGGCGCAGGCTGAAGAGCCCCCGCCGACCCCCGGGGCAGGCTTGGGGCAGGCTGAAGAGCCGCCGCCGGTCCGAGACCCCGGGAGGGCGCAGCGGGCGAAGGAGGCGGCGCCGCGAACCCAAGCTACCAGAGCGCTTAGGGAGGGCGGCTCGGCCTGTATCCCCTCCGCCGGCTCCCGAGGAGGGCAGCTTCCCTCAAGCTTGGGCTTTCCTTGCGGGGTAAAACACCCACGCAGAGAGACTCGGCACCCACGGGTGGTTCCTCTAGCGACTCGTGGGGGTGTCGCCTCAACCCCCCGGAGCAGGGAGGGGCGGGAGGCGCCTATTGGCGTAGCTCCCCTCCGCCCACGGCACAAGAAGTCGCCTCACCGCCTCAGAAAGCAGGGGCGCGGGGAGGAACAGGCCCCTACCTGCTCTCCTCCTCCTCTGCCTCTCCGGGACTCAGCAAAGGCTCCTGCCCCTCAGCAGTCACCTCCGGACTGGAGACCGCGGCCGCCATGCTCACAAT
>NW_008794431.1:1241935-1270707 GCF_000699145.1 Aptenodytes forsteri | reverse complement strand
GGTCCTGCTCGGGGCGGGCCGTGGGCCCGGCGGCCTGAGTGGGTTTCCGCAAGCCGCCGGTGAGATTTGGGAGGGGGGGCACCTGCAGCTTCTGGGGTCGGCAGGGCACCGTCTGTTGAGCCCTGTACTTCGGGCCAGTAAACGTTCGGGTTAGGCTTCCCATCCGCGGATAACCAGATACGGGGCGAGCGGAGGAAAGGCAGGTAGGCAGCGGCAGGGAGCTGCTCGGCGGTCGGTGTGACGCTTCTGGCTTAGGCCCCTTTGTTTATCCGCAGGCTCCTCTGTATCCCATCGTGTGAAATTGTTGTGGGGCTTGTTTCTGACTCGTCGCCGTGACTTTTTTGTGATTTTTCTTTTTTTTTTAAGCAATCTTCTATTGGAAGGAAAAGAAAAAAAAAAAAAAAGCATGACCTGACTTAATTGGAAGAAAGATTTTTTTTTTAAAAGTAATAGGGCAGGGAAGTTAAGGACTCAGCCTTCTAAAATAGCTATACCTTCTTGGCTTTTTCAGGTTGACTTCTTGGTGGGAGCTGTTTCATATTCATGTATAGAAGCAGTAGTCTGGGCCTTTAATAAAAGTTTTTATGTACTTTCCAGTGGTGGTGTTCTTGTAGCTGAAGCTGCATGCACTGGATAAAAAGGAAGAGCTGACCTTTTATGTGTTGGATTTTGGATGAATTTTTGTGTCTGTTTCTATGAAATAGGTGTACACACCAAAAACTTGCAGTTAATATGCCGTATGAGGGTTCTGGAAGCAAAGAAAAACACTCTTCCTAGAGCAAGAGCCTAGTTATAATTTATCGCTAGGTTTCCTTGTTGTCTTCTCTGGAAAATACTATTTTAGAATGTAGGGGTTTTTTTAGTGGATCACTTCTTAATGTGCCTTTGTATCTTACAATTTCTATTCACAACTTACAATTATGTAAAGCTTACCATGTTAGCAATATACTCATTGAATATTCATAACACAGGTACCATTTCTTGGGCTACAGAACTATGCAGCATCTTTATCAGGTCACTGCTTCCAGCTGACCTGTCTTACAAAGGGATCATGACGTGACACGTGTGGTATCAAGTGGTGGAAATCCAGTCGCATTCCAAAACAAGCTCTGCTGATTCTTTTCTCAAGTTCAAACTCTCACTGCTAAAACACACTCTTTACTTCTACTGTGAAGCTATAGAACTTCAGCCTCCAACAGCTGGATTCGCCTTTTCTGATAGTAAAAGTATTTGTAATTGCCTTTCCATGTAGACATTGATGGGCAGTGACTGAAGCATGTCCTACCCTTTTGTTACTAAGATAAACAAAATGGGAGGATGACGCCTATTTTATCTCAGTAATATTTCTGAGTTCTATACAACATACTTCAAGTACTTGGCATATTTCTTTTGTTTTAGTGTTTCCTGTACTCTTTCCAGTAGTGGTTTAATCTTGAATCTGATTAATTGAAATATCCTGAATTACTTTAGAGTCTTTATTCAATCAATGAAATAGAATACAGGATGGGACAACCCTTTCACCTCAATCAATGTTGCATTTAAATATAACGTACTTGTCTAGAAACTTGTCTTGGCATTCCCTTGGTGCAAGAGAGAGAGGTCATCAGGCCAGCCTTTGAACTCACAGCAAAATCAACATCTTCATGTTTTCTCTATTTGGCTTTTATTTTGGAGAGGTTTTAAAAAAAAAAAAAAAAAAAAACCACAACAAAAAAAACAACCAAACAAAACATGCAAGGCTGCTTTGTTAAGCATCAGAACATTCATTACAATTTCTTTTCACAATTACCGGTAAGCAATGTACTGATAGAACTGCAAATCTATTTTTAGTATATTTTTGACAGCATAGATTTACGATTTTGTGTACTCCCTCTGAACTGTCTTCCCAGACCCATAGAGGGTTCACTCCGTATTGCTGTCCCTGTCTCCGCCACCCGGTTCTCTTCTAGCACCAGGAAAATACGAAGCTGTCCACCTGCTCCAAAAAGCAGAGGAGGGACCTTGCAGAGGCTAGCAAACATTTCCCATCTGACACCCCAACAGCATGTGAGGTCAATGGATATCTCCAGAGTGGGCAAGGAAAAAGATTGTATTGAGGCTGTGATTCTATTAGACCAAGCGGATATGGATCAGAATAAGAAGATTACACAGTCAGCTGTTCAGGACTGGTGGAGTAGGAACTAACGTTTTCTACAGTGTTAAAATAGAAGGTCCCCACTTTGACTTTCTGGTCATTTCAGGTATTTATTTCTGCCCTGTGATGACTGAATGTAGAACCATTGTGGCTTTCTAGGATGCTTGTTCTAGTATTCGAGTACCTTAAGTAGTCTATAATTTCTATTTTGATAGTAACTTGCTCTAGGTGTTAAAGCATTTTTCTTTTTTCTGTATATTGATTCTTAAGTATTGGCTTTTTAGAAGTGCAAAGGAATGTATTCATTAATATGACCACAATTTTAACTTGTTATATTCAGACAAGTTTATTTTAAGAATGACTGTATTAAAGTGTGGCAGAATAAATGAACTTTGGTTTAAAATGAAAGAAAAAAAAAAACAAACAAAAAACAAAAACCATTAATTAAGTTACACTATTTTGGAGTGTGATGAAGTTATTTAGATCATTTAGTATGGAGGGATCTGGAAATAGTAGAGCATAGTTGAAGGTAACTTACTAACCAAGTCTTTGATTATTAAATCTGTTGTTTTCTTAGGTGTACACAGATCCTGGACTTTTTTTTTTTTTAAATTGAATAACCTGTATCCTGCTGACCAAGAAACCAGATTTGAGCTTTCTTTTTTTTTTTCCTTCCTTCCTCACTGGAAGAGCACAGTAGTGGCTCCCTGTTCACTTCAGTAAGTATTGTTTTGAAAACAACACTCAGCTTGCCTAAAATCTTGTTGGCTTTAGCTATATTTGAGCTAGTGTATTTGCTGAAAGAGAAATGATACTAGTAAGGATTCTGATGGCGTGTTTTCTTCACTGAAGGGAGTGGGAGCATCATTTTCAAAACCGTAAGAAATGAATTGGCGAAAATTGGAAAGGAATGGATAAAATAAGGGTTAGGATATATGTTTAAGACACCAATGAAGACAAATTTACAAAAATAAGCTTTCTCTGCCTCAGTGACTGGAGCTACTTTTTTTTTCTTTCTTTTTTATAAACAAATAATTATGTAGCTAGAGATCTAGTCTTCTAGTTGTTTAAAACCAAATATTATTTCAAGCTTCCATTCTGAGATGTGTCTATGAAAGCCCACGTTGACTGAAAAGTTTTTGCCATCATAGCTGTATTGACAGGACAGATCAATGCTGCTCTTTGTTTTATCGGTTCAAGTAAAATACAGTTAGGACTGGTTGAAGATGTAGTTCTTGTGACCTTATGTGCCTCTTTAGTTGGCTTGTCATCAATTATGTAATAAATTTCTGGTTATATTAGGAATGTTAAATTCCTACTCCTAAATTCCATTTTCCTAAAAAAGCTAGAGTTTGTATTAAATGCCTTTGTATTTTGTTTAAAATGAAAAGAATTGACCTGAATCTCTAGGTTAACTTCCTTGGAATAAAATTATATGGCTTTTCATTAATGCAGATACCAGAATAGGAACCTACTTTGTTTTACAATCAATGAACTTGCCACTCAAGTTAACCCCTTTAACTGCCTTGTTTTTACCTGTTCTTTTTTCTAGATGTCAGTTTGCTGCTAATGGGTGTAAGTAAATTAGATGTCTTGTACAGAAAGCTTCTCCTCACTAAACTTTTCATCAGAGGATGGGGAAAGCCAGAGGATCTGAAAAGGTGACTTGTTAAAAAATAACAGCATAAACAGTACTTTATATTAAAAGAAAAAAACAACCCTTGAAGTACCAACAATTGTTACTATCCTGTATTTAAAAAAGAAAAAAAAGTGTTAAAGTTTGTTTTGTTCAGGAAATCTTGTGTTTCCATACCAAGGGAGGAACTGGATTTAAAAGAAGTCTTAAAGGGATTTGCTAAATGTTTGTGTTTAAAGAGACTCTTCTTGAGAGAATGTGTATGTGTCCAGTTACACTTTTCACTTATGCATGTATGATAACATACTTCAGCACATACTCTGAAAGTGTTTTCTAAAAACAAAATTTGCTGAATTTTTACAGAGGAATTGTTCTGTTTAACATTAAAGAGGATCTTGCTAGCTTTCTGTGACTTCTTAATAATAATGAGCTTTAAAAGTGTAAGATGTAATCAGAAGTAACTCTCGTAGCCCAAAGTAGTAAACTCATTCTTTTTAGCTGTCTTGAAAATAAGAAAAAAATGGAAGTACCTCTTAGTTTTTAAATATTTGCCAATTTTTATTAGTTATTATTAAGAGTAACACCTGGAAGTTGAGCACTTAAATTTCTGAAGTTTAAAAATTAAGTGACTGAATATATATATTCTGCATCGTGTAGTATTTAAATAGGAAATGATAAATCTGCATTTAATAAGCTAATTCTTATGTATTTGAAAATCAATAAAGAAAATTTTAAAAAATACTGAAATAAAATTTTGTTCACTGTGGATAGCAGTGGAGTTATGTGGGGGGTTGTTTTTTGTTTTTAAGTCCAAGTGAAACATCTCATCTTGAAATGGCACTTGGATTGCTTTGTATGTCTGTCTTCAGTTGATTTTTCTCTTAAGTAGCAGACTTCCCTGCAAAATGAGAATGTTGGATTTTTAAAATGTTTAGTTTATTCTGTTGGAATAAGCAAAAAATGTGTTTTGTTTTGATTGCAGCTTTTTCTGTATTCCGTTACGTACATGTGTGTGTGTGTATCTGAAATGGGACATTTTAATGTTATCAAAACCCTCTCCTAAAAACTTTCAGGTTCTTGGTGAGACGTGATGAAGTTTCACTCCCCCATCCCCATCTCCCCCCAACACAACTGCTGTCTATATAGGGGAACTTCTGACTAATTCTACGGTTAGCTATTGCGATACGAGGCAAGGCTTTTCTCTTGCATGGGGTCTATAGGGGTAATCACACTGATGTCGAACAGCAATAAAGAAGCATTGCTGGTAGTAATAATAGTATTGGCTATGGCTCTTCCTTTTTCTTAGTGGGGAAAAAACCTCTCACATAAGATCAAAAGCTGTGGTGGAAACAATGAGGCAGGCTTGCTGGTCTGAAAAGTGGAAGAAGAATTTGTTCTATGTATTGCCCCTGAATGGGAAGAAGATGAGCTGTTCCCCAGCAGCCTGGCTTCACCTGGATGAAGAAGGAAGAATACCACCTCCTCCTGACTCTGCACACTGGCTAGTGGGAGGAGGGAGTACCACTCCCTAGTATGTGAGCCCTATTGTGCCAGAAACAGTGTCAGCCTTGTCTTTTTTTTTTTTTTTTTTTAAGAAACTGATCACTGTGAAGCTCCATTAGAAGAAATGACTAAATTTCTTATACTTCAAGCATTAACTGAGATTCACTGATATTACAGACTACCCTGCCTAGATGTAATCTGAAGTTTTATGTGCACACCCTTGATGTGATTACTGTTGATATCCCAATACTTTATCCTCAACTCATTAGCGAGAGTTGAAATTCCTCAACACATGCAAGATTTAGCCTTCGGTATCCTTCTAACTACAGAGGAAATACATAAATGCAGTATTTTTAGAGGATTTAGTATCAAGCAAAACATCTCTTCATTTAGCTTACCCTCCACAGTCACGTCTCATACCTTTACTCTTGTTTTCTCAGAAATACTTAATGCACTTGCTGTTCTGTATAAGAAAAGCAAAGGCTATATAGTAGAGCTATTTTTGATATGGTGGTAAACTGGATTTTCTTTCTGTCCGATTGGTTTGGTTTTCTGTGGTGTTGGGAAGGTGGACAGATCATTCCTGTTATACTGTTCTGTACTTTCCACCCAAATCTGATGTTTTAGTTGGTCAGCTAACATTGTTGTGTGTATTTACAACCATAAGAATGAGCAAGTTATTCTTAGCATAGAGTATTTAAGGTTGCAGGGCCAGCTTGAGGGCATCTAGTCCAAATCCCTATTCAAAACAAAACTAACTTCTTAGTTGATTCAAGTCACTTGGCACCTCATCCATTTGAGTTTTGAAAGTCCCTTGAGGGTGGAGATTATTCATAGTTCCCCTGGGCAATCTTTTCCGGTGCTTAACCACTATCGCTGTGAAAAAAAATCTTTCACTGTGTTCCAGTAGGAATTTCGTATGTTGCAACACACAACCATTGCCTCTTGTCCTCTCACTGTATACTTCTGAGAAGAGTCTTCTTTCATTTTCTCTGTAAGACTCTGCAGCCCATTTAGGTAGCAGAAGAAAGCAACTAGATTTGCCCCCTAGCCTTCTGTTCCCCAGGCAATGCAAACCCCGTTCCCTTGACCTGCTGGCTGCCCTCTTGCTAAATGCAGAGGGTATGCCATTGGTCCTCCTAGCTGCAAGGATGTGTTGCTAACTCATGTTCAGTTTGCTGTCCACCAGAAACCCCATGCCTTTTCCTGCAGAGCTGCTACCTAGCTGGGAAGTTCCCAGCCTGGATTGTTGCATGGGGCTATTCTGTCCTAGGTGCAAGATTTTCCAGTTTTATTGTTGAGCTTTAGGATGTTTGTTGACCTGTTCCTCCAGCTTATCCAGGTCTCTCTGAATGCTAGCCCTACCTTCTGGCTATCAACCTTACCCTCCAGTTTGTGTCATTCATGAACTTCCCTAAGTGCTGCTGGTAACTTGTTTCCAGCTAGACTTCAGATCATTGACAACCACACTTTGATGCTGGTGGTCCAGCCTGTTTTTCACCCATTCAGTCTGTATTGCCCCAGTGTGGCTACAAGGATGTGTAAGTGTAGGAGGTTGCTATGTCTTAATTGGGCCCTGAAAAATTACATAAGTTTTCAACATATCAGGTGTAAAATACTATTTAAGAGCTGTGCAACCGCTATGTACCTACCTGAGCCTTTTTTTTTTTAACTTAAAAACATTCTTATATACCTACCCTATGGTAGCCTGATTAATCTGTAAATGCAAAGCTGGCTTCATAACTTTGTTTTCTTTGTGGCTTACTTTAGCTCCTGAAATTTTTTTTTTTATATCTATCTTCTCTTTTTTTTTAGATTAAAAGTTGAATCTTCTCTACTTGTTTCCTTTCAACAGAATATTTGAATTCAGAAAGATTATTGGAAACAGGGAAAAATGCCAGACGCTGGTTTCGAAAGATTACCCAGTGTTCATTGACAAGGTACTTAAAAGCAAGAGATGATGCAGTTTAACTAAATTTATTTTTCTGATGGTGAAATCAACTTAGTACTTACCAGGCTGCTTTTCTAGGACAGAAGAATTGAATCTTGGTGTCATGTCAATCTACGTTTTCCTGATGTCTGATGTTACCACAGCATGACTTGCTTCTGGGATTGGCAACTGGGGACTTGAGTTAGGGAGTACATAGAGACAGGGTGGTGAACGCACCTCTGACAATATTCAGTTAGCTTTTGCTGTTTACCAGTTTTCTAACAGGAGGTATTAACTGACCTCACTGGTGTTTCTGGTTGCTCTGTATCAGGAAAAGGACATTAGAATTTATTTGTGAGGGAAGAGGAAGTGAGGCTGCAGAAGCAAAAGAAATCAGTGTAGTGTGAGTTCTCAAATGCTCTTGATTGGAAAAAGGAGGCTCTGTGCTTCCAAGTGAGGTGTGCAGATAGAAGTAATCATTGCCCTGAAGACTTTTCAATCTAGACAGTGTGAATAGGGGGTCAGAAATGAAGAGTAGTTCTAAAGTCAAATAAATGCACTGGTGGTGAATGCTGTGGCAAGCTAAATAACGTTTGCTGTTTTGAATTTTTTTTTTTAATTGAGCTGCTGTGGATAGAATTAGGAGGCAATGGCAAAAACGTGAAATGGGTTGGAAGGTGAAATGGGAAATGTGAAATGGGAAAATGAGCAGTCACATTGGCTACTAGCAGAGAATGGAAGAAAACAGAGAATAAAGTGGTGGCTGCACAGATACTGTTTTATTTTTTCCCCAGTAATACAATAATTGATGGGGTGGGATGTCAGATCTTAAAGCTCAAAAAATGCTCGAAACTTAGTATGTGTTGTGGAAGTTATTTAAAATGGGACAGCATTACACTTTATTCCTTAATTCCTTTAATAGGTCATTTAATAAAAGCAAAGTTTGAAACAAATGTTTTGACTGTGTTGATAACGTGTATCCCTATATTTGAAATAGACCTCAGCTTTGGGGCTTTTTAAGTACATTTTTATCCCATAACAAATTCTTCTACTTTAAGAGATTGGCTTTCAGAGCAAGCTAAACACTGATACGAAATACACTGCTATCATCCCATTCTCTCTGTAGGTTGAGGAGCAATCCGACTGTAAAATCCTTGAGGGGCACTTCATTTCCCCGTTGGCTCATTATGTCCCAGGTATCCTGCCAGTCGAATCTCTTGTAGCAAGGTAAGAGAAACCAAGTGGTATTTCCTTTCTGAAACTGGTACTGCAGAGAAATAAGAATGGTCTATAAGTAGTTTTATTGTGAAGCTAATTTATTGTAACACAAATTATCTATGAAATATTTCAAACTTTTTTGTACTAATATGTTGAAATAGATTTTGATCTCAAAAGTTAAAATAAATCTTATTCATGTGATAGTTTAATCTGTGTATAAATAAATTTTTGAGTGTAGAAATCATATTCCACAAAGCTATGGAATACCCTGGGGTTTTTAAAATTATTTGTTTTTTTCCAAATGAGCAGGATGCTGGAAATGAAGGATACTATAGCCAGGACAGTAGTTGTTTGTTTTATGCATAGCAGGAGAAGCTGTTTATATGAAAGAAGCATGTTACATTGTATTTGAAGGAACCATTTCAGCCTTCCATTTACATTGAATACAAAAATATTGTGTGTGTACTGAAGTAGTGAGTTCATTTAATTGCAGCAAGAGAATCTGGTGCCTTTCTTACTTGGCAAGCCAAAAAAAAAAGCATCCCCACAAAAAGCTGGATGATCCCTAAGAGTCAGAACATACCTAACGGCATTTTTGCTGGTTTCACACTAACGCTGCTTTGCAGTTGAGTGGGTTTGGAAAGGGAGCATAATTTCTGTTTGCTTTTAGTTTTGAGCTAAACTTTCATGATGGAATTGTTTTTCCAAGCCTTGTTTAATAACTTAAAAATTAAACATAAAAGTTTGTCAGCTCAAGTTGATACTGGCATTGTCAATTTTATCAATATTACTGGTTGGTAATGTAACACTAAGGAATGTCAGAAAAAGTTTGATAGTCAAAATACCAGTTCTTTTCCATCTCTCCATTGGTTAGAGAAAGAAACTGTCTCTTAACATTATTGGACTAATTAGTACCATACTAGAAAATATGGTATACTGATTGTTTCCTTATCTATGTTCTCTTACAGTTTGTAACCAAGTTATGCTAATTGTTACATTGGACAGTATTGTTACAGTTTTGGAATGCCCTATAAATTTCCTTTAGGATCTTTGTGCATTGTGTGAATATTTTTTTCCTGAAGTGTAACACTGTTGTAGGTAACAGTGCTCCATCTTGTGGGGAAAATACTAGTGGCTCAGAAGTGATTTTTTTTTCCCACTAGTTAGACTGTAAATAACTTGAGTAGCAGCAGAAGACATTAAGTGATTGACGTTGGATGTATAGAATAGTTTCATGGTTTGTATGTTGGATTTTTGATTTTTTGTTTTAAAATTTAAATATATTGCTCATCTTAATCTCCAATTTCAGCTGTTGTGCCCCCAGGAGAAAAACAGCAATGCTGCCTAGGAGAGCTAATCATACTTGTTTAGGCTGCTCTTCATCTGAAGTTCCATTTCTCCACTCTGCAAAATTTAAATTGTGATGATGAGGTAGTGGTCTTTTTTAGGAACATGATCTTTCAGCTTGGCTCCTTTTCTTGTTTGGCATTTATTCTGTCCTACTTTCGGATTCCTTTCTTTGCTGGAAGTGTTTATGAAAAATTGCATTGCTGAATCGCTGGCAGTTTGCCTGCATGGGTTACGAAAATACTTTATTCTGTCTTTTTTTTTTTTTTAGATTAATTTCACTGGCACAGCTTGTAAATAGATATACTTACTTAGCTAAAATAGGTGTTTGTTTCTCATAGATTTCAGTTCATCATACCCAGAAGATGGAATAGCAAGCACAGACCTGTGTGCATTCATTTAGCAGGCACTGGAGATCATGTGAGTATGTAAAATGTAAAATTGATTGTTATCGAGAAATTAAATAATCAGATTTTATCTTAACATATGTTTGTACATCTTATCTTTAGCACTTCTGGAGGAGACGCACATTAATGGCACGCCCAATGATTAAAGAGGCCTGTATGGCTTCCCTATTGCTAGAAAATCCTTATTATATCCTTTTGTGGAAAGCACGACAGTAATTCTTAACGTTCTCTCCAGAAGGTAGAAGCCTTATCACACTGGTATAATATCTACTTTGTGGATCAATTTCCAGTGGATTTTTCAGTGGAGAGAAGCAAAGAGCAAAGTATGACCATTGCTTGAAACAGAATGTGGAACACAGTTAATATAATATGCTACTTTTACACCAAGTATTGCTTTTCTGATTTTTTTTGAAAATGTCTTCTACAGCTTCTTACTGTAGTCATTAGAGTAGAAGTTCTGATATGAAGCTGTGTACTGATCAAAGTACCGATATGATTCCTTTAGCCATGACAGAGTGAAAACTATGCGTTCATTCTACATCATACTGTGTGACTTCTGGATGTATTAATGACAGAAAAGAAAGTTGCCTCTCCTGCCTTCCCTTCTCAAATGCAACCCTTTGGTACCTCAGGTACTTTTGAGAAATTTACTGCTACCATTTAAGATTTGTTTTTAAAAAAAAACCACCTAAGTTCTGTCCTGTCATCAACTCATCAGTAACTTCTATAACACTGATATTCTGTTTTATTAAATAGGATCTCTGGTTACGCTTTTTTCCTACTCACATGCCTGACAAAAGTAAAATCTTACTTTGCAAACTACATCATCAAACTACATTTAACTTGATTTAGTTCCAGTTAAACATTTGGAATTTAATGTATGTGATTTGTTTTATTTTACTTTATTTTTTGTTTCAATACCCAGTTTTTATATAGAAATTTTTTACTTTCTTTAACTTGAGTCTTCTACATGGCTGTAGAAAACCTAAGGATCAATTGTAAGTATTACCATTACATTCATGGCTACTGTCTTTTTGAAATACCACTTTTTTTTTCTTCCTCAAGAAGCTCAAAGTAGTATAAACTTTGATAACTTATTAAGGGAAAAAAAAATCCCAAGCATGGACCACTTGTAACCTGCTATTGTGAAATTGTGTACCCTTTGCTAGAATGCTTTGTCATTTTTTGTGTTAAGAGATCACAGCAATCGGGAAAGTTTGCACAAGATGAAGTTGCAGTATAGAGTGAGGTGCAAGCAAGCTGTGTGAATGCAAGCGAGTACCAGTTTATTTTCCTGATTCACAGCTGTGCATGTACAAATGCTGCAATTATATTTCAGTCAACTGTGAATAATCTTTGGTCAGATAGTGTATTTTCCTGTTATAATTGCGAAGATTTTGCTTTTCCAAGATACTTTAAGGATTTACAGTCAGACCTGTAAATAAATCTGGTGTTGCTTGTTTGTTAGTGAGTGGAAACTATGCAATATTCAGTAATTTACAGGACTTCCTCCCTCAGTCAGTTTCTTAAATGTGAATTTAGAAGCCTAATTAGACGGTCCTGGTTTTTTGCTTTTCACATTTTCCGAACCACTGGAGTATAAACAGAATTCAACAAGGTATGTGTCTGAGGCAAAGGTGTGGTTTTAGTCTACCAATATTTCTTAAAGTCCAAATATGAGTTGGTGTTTTAATCCTTTTTAATCCTAACTTGGAGATTTAACATGAGTAGAAGACGCATAGAAGGTGATTTATTTTTAAACCTGTCCTTTCTATTAGGACTTCCCCAGGAGCACTGTCTCACACTACAGCATTTTAGATTTTCTAGATTTTATTTAGATTTCAGCATTCGGATTTCCTAAATCCAAAAGCTTAAAAAAATTACTTTTAAGGAGAAAATGTTAATTAAAAAATAGTTTCGGGGTTTTTTTTTCAAAGCAGATGCTGAATTTATTTTGACATAGAACATTCTTTTTTAAAGAAAGTTAATTACGTTTACCGACTAAGATGATTGTTGTAAAATTGCTTCTTTGATAGGAAAACTGCTTAAACATATATATATATATTTATTATCGCATTTAGAAGTGTAAGATTATAGGAAAGTGACAGGAGAGAGTGTGTGCTGGAATACATCCATTGGTGGGTTTTTTTTCCCACTGTTGCAGGCAATAAAGGATCTGTTGCAGAGGAATAAATTAAAGATTTTGGCAAGGGTGTTTCTAACTCCGTTCTCAGTTGTCTAGCTTGACTGCTTAGTATATGCCTGATGTAGAGAAGGATTCTTTGAAAGGGGAGTGCGCAGTCTAATACCCCAAGCAGTAGTTGTCACTCTTCGATACAAGGTTACAAACCAGCCGCAGTGGTTTTAGTTAAACATGCTAGTAACAGTGTTTAATAAATATAGCAGCTGGAGAGGGCTGAGGAATCTCATAACAAAGCTGTAGGAAAGAATTACATTAGCCTATAAATACTGGTCTGCAGCAGCTACGTTCATTTCTCCTGTGGCTTGCACAGTAAGCTTCATCCTTGTGCTTCAGAGTGTCTCAAATGTGATTGTACGCTGGCAGAAGAGGCCAGTAGCCTTTTGTAACCTGACTGTGTGATACTGAAAATACACGGTCCCCCTCCCCAAATTAGAGGTGTATTAATTGCTCTGTAAAATACTTTTTTTTTTTTTCCCCCCACTTTTTAGAGTCCCTCTGAAGGTTCAGCTGAATAGCTTTGTACATTTGTTTCTTCTGTGTTTTAATGCTTTGCAGTACACGACATGAATTTCTCAGTACCGTGACAAACTTCCCACTTTACAATTTCAGTCTTACAGTGACACTGATGAGTGCTTCCAAAGCTGACATACTGATTGCTCTTCAAATGTTGTGTGCAATTTTTCAATGATGTAAAACAGGTAAATAAGAAAAAAAAAAAAAAAAGAAAAAAGGATTGTTTCTGCAAATGAGATAGTGTATGTCTAGGACTGTATCACTTTGATTCTATTTCTAAAAGATCCGTTATAACTTTACAGGACACAAGATTACTACTAATGAGATTCTAATGTTGGTAATATCTGTTTCTAGAAGACCAGGCTGTCAGTGATATTACATTAGAAGCTTAGCAGGTGTCTATTTCTAGTCCTCATTTAGATGAAAAAGTACAAGTGCCAGAGAATCTGGACTTGCTTTTTCTCCTGTTGAATCAACAGGAGTTCAGCTCCAAAATTCTCTGGGATTGTGATCAGGCTTTTTATAAAAGTATGTATAGAATGATGAGAACTGTCAAAGTCTAATCTTAGAAAATAAATCCTATATTTTCCTTTTCTGGGGAGAAAAGACGGTCATGTTTAAAAAATGTCTCGGACCTGTTTGTGATGGGAGGAGCTCTTGTTCTAGAATCGGCAGCTCTTTTGCACTGGCTTGAGAGAGAAGGCTATGGACCGCTAGGGATGACTGGAATATCCATGGGAGGACATGTAAGCTTTTATATTTCCTGTTCAGTAATTTTTGGTTTAACTTCTCATTTGATCATTTAGCATATGGAAATAATTTGTTTTATAGTGTTCCTCTCAGAAGTACTTTAAAATAAACATTTAGAGTTTTTTGCCAACAAATTGTTGGCAATTCTCATGTTCTGTGGTGCTGAATTAGTATAATCCTCAATAAGTACTGACAAACCATAGAGCCCTTTGTCAGCCATCTCCTGACAGGCTTAAAAAGAATATAAGCTTCTCACATAATTATGTTTTTTTTCCGCAAGGGGGGTGGGGGAAGAAATGTTTTCTGAAAGAAGGCCTGTACCGATCAACTGCTGGTTCTCCCTCTTTTCCTCCATTCTTCTTTCTTAAACTTTTGTGTTTGAATGCATTATGTGAAATGCCTCCTCTTTGTAGGCATGTTGTAATTGAGGTGACTTTTGGTGTCAGTTCTGTTCTTAACTCATCTTTTTTTCCCCAATCATTGGTATCGATTGGAGATTTCTGTGGTGAGGTGGATAACATTTTGTGTATGACACTGTGCATATTCAAACTAAAACAGAAATGTATTAGTAAGATGCTTGAAAGACTAGCACACAGTTAAAATATTACTGCTTGTAATATACAGATAACCATTGGTATCTCTACAGATAACCATTGGTCTGTGAGACCTAGGTGCAAAGCTTATTAAAACAACATACCTCTGTTTTGCTGATTGCTGTTTGTTTGTTGTTAGGAGCTAAGTAAATAATGTTGGTAATGGTAGTGTCTACTGAAAGGAAAATAGTTTTCCCCCAAAGCAGAATTTTATGACTCTAAATGTTGTAAACGTACAAAGCACCTTTGATTTACATAAACATCACCCTGCTGGAACAACAACTTTTGTGTTAAACATGTCTCCCCTGTCTTATTTGTAAGTTGGATTGGAATTCTCAAGCTGCTATATGCACCACTAACTGTGCAGGACACTTCAAATGCTGTGCAAATGCTATGGGAATAACTGAGTACTGTATCCTATACCAATGGTCATATACAGCATGGGTATAGAAGGAGGCAAGATCTGAGAGAGTGAGTTTGGAAACTCCTTTGAAATTTTTTTTCTTAGTCCAGGAAGATACATTTTTGGCTAGTCCTGACTTACTTACAGGACTTCAGGTACAATTTAAAACCAGGGAAATAAATCATATTTGACGTTGATCATCTATAGAATATGTTTTACAATGGAAGGTAGGTAGCATTAATTTAGTTCTACTGATGGGGAGATCTGGAACTAAGAAGAAAGAAGTCAGACTTTCTGGCTATCAGAACATAGATATGTGGTGTTCTTGTAGCTTTTTATAAATAAAAAATAGTTAGAATAGAATTACAGTTCAGTTGTATAAATCCATTTATTAGAACATCTGGCACAGACATGGGGAATTTTGTATTAATGCGTTTATGCTGTAGTTCAGTTTAGAGCAATAAAATAAAACTTGTCAAGAACATACCATATAGGGAAGTTCTGTACGTTGAGCTTCTTTGCTCTGTTTTTTTCTGGGATAAACAGAATATTCACAAAAATGTGTTCTGAGAACTGATGTAAAAGTAATAATTTAAACTTTAAAGGACAGAAAGAGCCCACTTAACATGCTGAATTACTTCTCCTCCACATTTTGTTTCCAGTATACAAATTTAAAAAGTATAGCATGTTAAGTAGTCCTTCTCGTGGATTGCCTTCATTTTGCCTTGAAATAAGCTTGCAAGAGCTTGATGAAAAGGCTTTATAGATGTTTTTGATGTTTTAAACAACGAAAAGGTCAGAATAAATATTTCATTGGGAATTCTTATAACAAAAACCCATTCAGCCTTGAAATTAGTCCTATCCAGAGCAATGTTTATTGTTAGGGAGATCACTGAAGAAGAGGCTGTGTCTTCTAAATAGGTGAAAGTATATCCAACTGCCACAGTCCTTAACTGCTTGGGCACTGCGTATTTGTTTGATACTGTATAAACAAATTGAAGGTGAGAGAGTTCTTTTTACCATATTATGAATTCAATATTAAGATATGTAATAAGTGCCTTTGATTCTAGATGGCTTCACTGGCAGTGACAAACTGGCCTAAGCCATTGCCATTGATTCCGTGTCTTTCCTGGTCAACAGCTTCTGCAGTCTTTACTACGGTAATTAAGATATATTTTTGTTAATATACTAGAATGTAATCAGATATCTAAGTTAAAAGGTTTGGGTTGGCCACATTCACCTTTTCAGTTAAGGCATTCCATCCCCCTTCGGCCTCTGTTAGTGGCAAAACCCACCCTTCCTGCTCAGGATATACAACGCATGATAAGGAAGGTAGCTTTGAGCTACTTCGGTGGGTCGTGTACCAAATTAGGGGCTGGGGCTGGTTTGTGGGACAATGATTAGAGTCCTGGTCTGAATGTGGGAAGGTGAAGAAGCAAGCCATGAAAACACATTTTCTTCTGCTCAAAGCCTGGCTTAAATAGTTGGGTAATAATGCTGCTACTACCATGAGGGGTACCTGTTTTCACTACTGCTGCCGGGGTAGGTGAATGAGTAGACTGGCTTTGACACCCATCATTGGTTTAGCCCAGTCTAGATGTGTGTAAACCCTAAGTGGGACTGTTTTCTGCTTTCTTTTTTTTTCCTTTTTTTTTGTTTGTTTGTTTTTTAAAGGGAGGTGGGTTTCCATGTCCTGTGATATAATATGTGCTTATGCTTTGATTACAATAATTCTAAGGGTTATCTGGAAACCTGGGCAGAATTCCACTGGAAAAATCAGGTCACAGAGAGGAACAGATCAATTTTCTCTGTATATCATTATTTTAGAATGATCTCTGGGTTTTACTTGTGTACTGGATGCTTGTGTTTATAATCTCAGGGTGTTTTGAGCAAGGCAGTGAACTGGAGAGAGCTAGAGAAACAGTATTTTACACAAACTGTTTATGAAGAAGAAATCATTCAAATGCTTGAATACTGTGGAGTAAGTATAGTTCATTTTCCCTATGTGCTAATATTTACATGTGCAAATCTAACAAATAATGTAACTTCTTTTTACTTTCAGTAAAAGTATCCAATTGTTAGCTAAAATGTTTGCCTGTTGTTTTCTTTAGATAAATTCAATCTTTGAAGGAAAACCTTCTGAAAAACAGCAATTAATATTTTGGTTGTATGATGTGTGTTAAGTATAGCCCTTGCTACAAGTTTTTTTCTGTGACCACACTTAGTGTAATCTGCAACATAAAATTAATCTAATCAAAACATTGAAACTGTAGATAGTATTTCCCAGTAACTGGCTTTATAGTCTGGAAAACCAATAGCCTGGCATGTAAATATAAACCCATGATTTTTTAATATGTATCAACATTAAGCTACTTTTCTAGTTTGTTTAGAGTGCTAGGTCTCTCTGTTTCTGTGTGTGATGCTAGCCCTCCCTCAGCTTTAGACTTTTATTGCACAGGCGGTTGGGTTAAACATGAGGTAGAACTTTTGTAATTAGCTTCTTGCTCCTTACAAAATATGATTTATTGTTTGCATATTTTTTTTGCTTTCTTCTTGACTCTTCTTGACTAGGGTTGAAAGACTCTTCCCAAGGGGAATTTTGTTGCCTCATCGCTCTTTTAGATTGGAGTGATAACTTTTGGAGAATTGCTTATATGTTGCAACACTGTCTTCTAGCAAATTCTGATAATAACTTTTTTCCTAAGATTCTTTGCTTTGTGACAGTCCTTTTTCAAATATCTTACGACAGGAGAAGAGGGGCTGTGGTGGAGATAGTTACTTAGGCGCTTGCCATTTTTAAGTGAAATACACTCCAGGACACTGATGCAGCAGACAAAATGAAAAGAAGAAACATTTCAAGATGTTCAGCTTGTGTCTTCCTAGTATTTAGAGACATTTTTAGTAGATTTTTCGGTCCTAAACCTAACATTAGACTGGGTCACATATGTTTATTGCCCAGAAATTTAAGCTTAAACAACTGCAATTATAAATTCAGAGTTTAATATAGAATTAAAAACAAACATTTGTATCATAAGCTACCATATACAAGTACTTCCTGCATTTTTTAAGCTGACAGAAATGTAGAATGAAATTATCAAGAGGTTATGATGATCAGGATTTAATTGAGTGACATTCAGGCTGCAAATAAGTACTGTGAGCAGTGCTGTTTGTATCTTTTTTTTTCTTTTTTTAATATTGAGTTGATCTTAAAAATAAGATTAACCAACTGGTTTAAAGGAGAAACCCTTAATAAATGACCTGTTGTCTTTGTTCAGACGGATTCTTTCAAGATGGGACAAGACTTTGTTAAAAACTTCCCTGACAGCGTGGACAGTCTGGAGGATGTGGACGTGACTTCCAGAATGTTTGACCTTGATTCCTCAAACAAGACTGTATCTGAAGAAGCTGTTCACAGCTTTACCACAAATAAAAGTACTCTAAGTGCCTCATCAGAAAGACTCTTAATACAAGATGCTCCTAAAATGCAGTGCATAAATCAAACATTTTCAACCAGTAGCAATAGCAATAAAAACTTAACCAGCCCACAAGGACACAGGATAAATAAAAGAAGAAAGAGTGACACTTTACAGAGAGAATCCTTAAGGTTCATGAAAGGAGTAATGGATGAATGTACCCATGTAGGTAACTTCTCAGGTATGTATTTCTTTGGTTTAATGTGCAGTTTGGAAAATTGAATAAAATACGATGGAAGGAAAGGTATTTTCTTCATTCTCCATTGTGTAAACCTGCTGGCACCTTAGCTGAAATATGAAAATATCTCAAATGTTATTCAGTAGCATCTATTTACCACTCCATTTCCTGATTGTTTTTCTGTTTCTTCTTAATGGCCAACTAATGATAACGTGAACTAAAAATTTGCCTTTCAGTATCTTTGCTCATTTTTTCTCTGCCTTCCTGCGGCTATTTTCAGATATGAGTTAGTGCAAATTTATATTATTTAAAAGACTAAAACATCTGTGTGATGTAATTAATCTGTTAATAAGGTTTTTCAAGCAGGTTCAAGTAAATCTCATAAAGCAGAAATCTGATATTGACTTCAGATAGAAAGTAGCCTACATGGCTGAGAACCAAGCTTAAATGATACTTTTAGACAAGCGTGACCAGTAAAAATGCACAGAGGTCCTTCTGGGACAATGCGGTCTGGCGAATATAGTGTTTTCCAAGACAAGCATAGCATATAGAGGGAGCTGTAGCCCAGCGAGCCTTTAATCTGATGAACCTGGGTTTCCTGGCATCTAGGACAAATCCCTTTCAATGGCCCACTCGCAGGCAATGCAAACAAGTGATCTCTTCCTAGAGCTGACTGAAAGGGTTTTACTAGAGTGGGGGCTTGGAATTGCTTTTGTGGCAGTCCATTCAGACAAAATGGTTCAACTGTGCGCGTGCCCACTGAGGACTCTCAACATGTCCTAGAACATACTTTGACTTCAGACAGGTTTCTGACAGAGTTGTCTTTGAATGTCGAAACATTCTTGATACTGAGACCCTGTGCCACCTCATTTTTTAATTCTGGCATTCAGTACTCCACTGGTAAATGTTAAAAAAAAAAAAAAATGTCCAAATATTTCTCCACTAGCATAGATTTCTTGACTTGGACAATGTCCCAGATCACTGCTAGCCAGGGATGTTTTGTGACAAATAACGGTCAGTGCTTTCCTTAAAGCTTTAAAAGTTATTTCAGTAGACAGAAAAAAACCTGTAAACTTTATTCTAAGTACAGACATTCTTGTTTATCTAGACACTTACCCAGCTATCACTTCGCTAAAGCATTGACCTTTTTGAAACTTAAGAGGATCTGTGATCCTAATGCACTTGTCAAAGTGATGTAGTCCTTCATGTCAATTGTCTCCCAGGTCTCCTCATGCTCTGGGAGACATTGCATCCCCTGCCAGGGTATCCTTGAAGTGTGTCTAAAGAGGAGCTTCAGAAAATCTGCCTAACATTCAGATTTCATGGAAAATTGAATGGAAGACTAGAATCTATCTTAGCATTACATATCCTCTATACATGATCTAGTATATATGAAAGGAGAGGGTCTAAATTATTTCTGACACCCCATTGTCAAACATCTTGTCTGGTCACTCTTTACCACATATATTCTTTCTGAAGAGAGAACCGTTCTGTGTTCAACATAATTTTGGTGTTATTTTTCTCAACATAATTTTGTTGTTATTCCTGTTAGTAATCTGATTGGTGCAATTCTGGTTATGAGTAATAAATATATATAAGAATATGTTGGGATTTTTATGTTGTAACTAAAACATGTAGGAAACAGAAAAGAAAGTGAACATATACTGCCCTTTGTGTGACCTTTCATGTGAAAAGTTGTCTTTTTTCCTCTCCTTGAGGAAAAAAAGTATACGAAGCTTCTACTCTATTGAATTTCTGATCATTTTATTAAAGCTTAGAATAATTTTAATTTTTTTTAGAAATAGAGAGCATTTTTACAACTGAAATCTCAGTTGACATGTTTCTATTTCTTACCTTAGATGAATTCAATTTTGATTTGTTTTTCTTTAGTTCCAGTTGACCCAAGTTTAATCATAGTTGTACAAGCGAAGGAGGATGCGTATATTCCTCGAACTGGGGTGCGCAGTCTTCAAGAAATCTGGCCCGGATGTGAAATTAGGTATCTGGATGGAGGTCATGTCAGTGCCTACCTCTTCAAACAAGGATTCTTTAGGTAAGGTAAACAGGAAAGTTTAAAAATAGTTGAGAGCTTAAAACCATAGTTTTGAGACACATAATTTTTCTTCTAAAAGCAAGTCTATAATTACTCTAAAGCAACAAATACCAAATACTGCTTTGAAGAACAAGTTACCAGATCTGAAATAATTTAAAGAGAATGACAGCGTTTCCACTTCATGAGCAAAGATGAGGTGCAACATAGCTCAGATAGTTCCGTAAGCCAATGGCAAGAGAATGATCCTTCTCACTCTTGTTTTCCTATAAAAGCTTTTAGTTATTTTGTTCACTGGACACTAGAAAATATTTTTTAAGCAGTGACTGCTTATGTCATATTGCGCGGCTGTTGTCTTTTTGCAAATGTTGTCTCCTGAGAATTAAAAAAACCACACAGTTAAAGATGAGAATTAAAATACAAGCTTGACTGCAAATGAGTAGTACTTGCATGAATTCTTGCCTTAGTAATACTAGACGTTGACTTTCTGAAGAAAGTAATATAAATCAGTTCTATAAATGCAGTTCCCTAGTTTTAAAAGTTAAATACTTGTGCTGTTAATTTTAAAATATAAGGAATTAGTAAGACTGTACATCCCATTTAGGAAGTCTAAGCAACAACAAAAAGGAATAGCAAGATACTGGGTCAAGGTATGCTAACCACTAGCTTATTGCTATTTAAAACTTCTAAAACTTCAGCCTTATTTAAAGACAGTTCTCAAAAATTATAAATTATGCATATGTCTCTGACCCATTTCCTGACATGTTTGAGTAGAAAACTCCTAATCCATGAATATATGCACTTGCATTAAAGTTGGTAAACAGTCCCACTCATTCCTGAAACATAAATATATTACTGGATTGAAGTGAGAGATCCCGGAAATAAGTGAGGGAGAAAAGACTACCTGATATCGCATTATTATTGAATGCTGTTTTGAAATTGTGATGATAGCTTTGTAAATATATTTGTAAATATATGGAAATACGCCACTTATATCTGCCCTTTTCCAAATTATACAAATGATCTTTTTTTTCCTTGTTTTAGACAAGCGATTTATGATGCGTTTGACCGCTTTCTTCAGAAATACGCAGTTTAAAAATCTTCATAATGTATTCAGACTGATCTCACTTGTCCTTCCGCTTACTGGAACTCATATTTGGAAAACAAGCCTCTTGCAATGTTGAGTAGGTGGTCACTGACTTTGACCGTTGTAGGTAACAATTATCAAAAATGATAAAGTACCAGCATTACTTTCATTTCAACCAAATGCCATTCTGACACACTTGCTTCAGCTTTACCGGTGAAAAAACAATGGCAGCATTTGTTAGTGCATGAATGGTTCATGTACTTCATGTTTAATCACGTTGTGTATTCCTTTAATTCTGAATAAATTCTGAATTGCGTACCAGTTGAAAACAGACCAATCTAAGTATTGAAAGAATGTAAAATTTGCTGTAGGGCTAAGATGCTCTCTTGCGTTTAGTGTATTTCTAATTTGTTCCAGGCACCTTGGTTTCCTCTTGCTTCCTCATCCCCTTGCTATTCCTATTGTGTTGTACTATGGCTTTGCTGGCGCTCGGCCTCTTGTGTTTGTCACTGATTTTCTCTATTATGAATCAAAAATGAGCTATAATAGAAGGGGCAGCATCACATCTTGCAAAAAGAGACTTTCAAAATTCAATGAAGAGTGAGAGAGAGACATTTGCATTCGATGCGTCCATGAGATCTTTCTGCCACTGAATTAAACCGTGCCATTCCAGAAGAATCATGTAGCAATTCATTGATCAGTTTCACAAAACTGGAATAAGTGAAAATGGAGTGTCTAGTAACTAATTGTTTACATGCATTCAGTTGGATAACATAAACTTTTTCTTCTAGATTTTTTTTTTTTAGAATGCTAGAGGAAATAAAAATGTAATCATTTTTCTTTAGAAGCAGTGGCACAAAGAGTCTGATTCCAGGCGTTTAAATCAACAGCAGATTATATGGTGCTATAAAGACCTGTTGGAAATATTTCAACTGAGGTCCTTTTTAAAGTGCACTCAGCGCTGATATGCAAAATACAGTTTCACTGTATAATATTAAAAATGTATGTGAGACTAAGGGTTATCAAAACAGTTAGGTTAGCTCCTTATTTTTCAACACTGTTTTTTTAATTGGATGGAAAATAAAAAAATTAGGTTTGTGGTGACATTTAAGAAAATCCAAAGTCTGTTGTTTCCTCTTTTGGGATCAAAAATGCCAGCAAATTACAGTAGAATAAAAGGTTGTCATGCATCAGCTGTATATGGTATCTGTCCACATCTTACTTTGTGGTAATCTCCTGTAACGTTCTTTTGAGGCTAGTTTGCAGAGAAGGTGAAAACTGAACCACTTCAAAATGAATTTTAGTACAGTAATGACCAGAGTTACACAGAAACAAACAGAAAAATCCAGCCATTTCTCGGGATATGTGACTTCTACACCTTTCAAATCAAGCACTTGGTTGATCTCCGTGGTTAGCGTAATGGTTTTTAATAGGCAGAGTATGAAGCAAACAAAGCTCAGTTTATATAAATATATTCCCTTGAATTTTAGTCTGGCGGACAGGACTAGTAACTGGGAAGAAATCATGGTTCACTTGAACATCAGATAAGTTCAGGTAAAACTGAAGTGCAACAATTTGTAATAACCCAAAGTATTTAACGTACAAATTTACTGAAAATGCAGAAGAAGTTATGTTCTGTTGGAAGTTAAACTGCTCGTTTCAAGTGGTTTTTCATTATTTCTTTAGACAGTGTTGGTTTTATATATATATTGGGAGCAAGTGTGAAGTGACTAGCACATTTAAATGTAGTAAAACACTGACTGTTGGAAGGTTTGAAATCAAATATAAGTAAGCTTACGAATTTAAAATTGAAGGCTTGAATACTATACTAAAAGATTTATGGGGTTTACGTTTTACAAGCTCATTCATCGACTAAGAGTGTTTTACAAGACCATTGTCTGCTGTTTACCAACTTTTTTAGATCTCCCATTTTAAATGTATTTGTGTGCTTTATGTCCTGTTTCTGTTGCAGCTATGAGAAAGGGAGATAACTGGTGGCAAGGGAGAGGGCTTGAATAAATGGAAGAGAGAAAAGACAGATTTTGTAAGGCGGGGAGTAAGCACCAAAAAAAATCAACTTCTCTACGCTACAAAGTATAACGTGCCAAAGTAAACATTTTGAAAGTGCACAATACTAGAAATTACACAACTGATGGGAACTTGACATCCTGAGGTTAGTGTTCTGATGATGTTACTAACAAGGTTTAACTTGCCAAAAGAGCATACTACTCACAGAAGCAGATTTATGCTAATGTAACTCCTGTTTGTGAGAGTGTCTTTTGGGATAAGTAGTGAAAGACCAGTCTCTGACAGGAATGAGAAATCACACTTAGCTACATAACTAAAGTAATGTTGCCAAATCTGAAAGCCCAGTAAGCAGCATTTAAGAAATTTCTCAGGTTAGAATAACAAAAAGGAAAAATGAGCTCTGTGGTCTATTTCTGCCAGTTACCAGACACAGGAAGCTATTAGCTGGTCTGCGAAGGAGGGAATCTTGCTGTGTAAATGTTTTTAACCTTTGGAAAATTGACTTTTTAAACCAGATTTTAAGGTTAAATCCTAAGAAAGCATTATTAATAATCCATTTTGATGTTAAATGAGAATGTGATTTTAATCCAGCAATTGCATGAGAAAAATATTGGAATAAGGTTCCTGCACTAAATCCAAAGAGCAGGTAAGCCTTTCTGTATGTCTTAAATTTATTGTAAAACTGACCTTGATCATTTTTTGGTTTTAATGTTTTTCAATAAAAATCCTAAAAAAACAGTTAGGTGTGATCTTTTTTCTTTCTTGTTAACAGGAATTCAAAATGCATCTCACTGTCATCCTGTGATCCTTTTTATTCCTACTTGTACTGTAGCACAAGAAGAGCGGTTAATCTACAGTACAAGATAAAAGCTTCACATAACAAACAGTGATACTGCTTTCATGTTTTTCTACATGCAGTACCTAGTAAAGAAAATAAGCTTGTATCATCTAATTAAGATACCGTTGTGATTCCAATTTTATACTTTTCAGTGGCTTCATTGTGCTAGAATTTCCCGGACTTATTTAAAACTCCTTCTACTTTTAACAGGGTCCAAAATCTGCACCACTTCTTCCTGCTTGCTGCCGTATTCCAAGCAAGGGTGTGTTGTACCGTAATAAACTCAGAGCATATTGTAGGACTGTCCAGCAGTAATTGAAAAAATCACCCTTGCTGTCGATGGTTGCTCTCGCAAGGTGGGAAGGTGGTGGTAGGGTTTCGGAGTGCCGCTGCCAGGAGAAGAGGAGGCCATTTCATCATCTGCAGCAGTCTGTCATCTGAATGGGAATATCACATGCTAGCTGAAAGGCTGCTTTGAACGGATAGCTGTAAATGTTACTGGCAGGTGCATCTTTGAGTCTTGATGACGTTTATATGCAAAAAAAAAAAAGTCTTGGGAAATTGTTGTGGCTTACTCTGTGGAATTGGAGCAGTCAGAGTGACTGAAGCCTGCCAGTTGTACCCAGCAACCAAGATGCAATCAATTTTATTTTGGTGTTCAGTTATGCTGCCTGAAAAGTGAAGGCCGTGGTAACGCCTCTGCATACTAATACTGATACTGTCAAAACGTGAGGAAGACAAACAGAGCAGGTAGTGCGTTTTGTCTACATTTGAAAGGAAAGGCTCAGGACAGAGTGAGAGGTTAGGGCTGGTGTGTTATCCGTGAGTAACCCAGGTAAATTTTTTTAGTGTTTTGTTTACATGGTTCTCTCCTGGCACCTACGTGCCGGTTACCATCTAGAACAGAACGCAGCTGATCATTGTCGAATGGAGCTTTTTGTGATCCCCCCCCCCCAAGTCTGAAAAACACTCCCCTCAAAAGTGACTGCTCAGCAATTTTTTTAAGCAAGGATAGATCACTTGTGTTGTGTTACTGTAGAAAGTCTGCAAAAAGGTACCATTACATGAAGGAATGGAGTCTTGTTGCTTTTTCTTACTGGAATGTCATATGCATGTGTATAGATAATCTTTAAATAGTAGATTAGAAAGTGAAAATCCTTGGATCCTTGGAATGCTATTTTTGCTTGGTAGCTGCAAACATTTAGAAGTAGCTAATATTTTTTTTTATTTATCTTAATTGTTTGTGTCTTGTGTCGCTTTTTTGCTATTTTTGCTTGGTAGCTGCAAACATTTTGAAGTAGCTAATGTTTTTTTTATTTATCTTAATTGTGTCGTGTCGCTTTTTAAAAAATGTTGATCTTAATTACGGTTGGTTGGGCAGGGAAGCTTCTTTATCTTAAACTGTCAGGTTCTCTGTCAGCTTGGCTGTAACGATAAGTTATACAGTCATTGAAAGGAGGTTCATATAGTCTATAGGCATGTAATTCCTCATTAAAAACTTACATGAGTGAAATGCTCCTGTATTATGCAATCCTGTAATTTGCAGTGTTTCCTGGTACACTTGGATGCTTCTACACAAGATAAAACATAAGCTTTAAAACGTGAAGTAGCTCGTAACGATTGTTATTCTCTTGGTTTCATGTAGTGTAAATCAGCCTCTTTTTCAAATACGAGCATTTTAAAATGCTGTGCTCTTAAGGGAGAAAGTACTGTGAGTTTTGCCAAGGAAGTCCGACTTGCCCTGCTAGAAAGTAACAAGAGGGGTGATACAAAGTGGACAGAGTTAAGGGTGAGTCTTAGGCAACTGTAAAAGCTTTTTATAGGCTCTTCAGGCCCAGTCCATCCAATGAAGTATACAGTAAGCCTTCTACTACCACCAAGTTAGCAAAACAAGTGTGTACAAAAACTTCTCAAGCTGCCACATTACTGGTCACCTTTACTGATTTTTTGCCCCCCCCCCCTTAATCAGTTTCCTGCTTTTTTCCCGGTCTATTCAGGTTCCTGCGCTGCAGTATCGCAGTGTTCCTGAAGTCCTGACTAGCCTGCACGTCTGCTTCCTTATCTTCTAACACCTGTACGAGAGAAAGAGGAAACAGGAGGTTGATCCCCTCTTACCAGTGACTTAGGTAGGGCCTCTGCACTTTCATATCACTCTAACCTCTGCTTAACTTCTGAGTTTGGGAAACCAATAAAAGATGTGAAAATTGTTTTGAACGGGTAGCGTGACTGATACTCCTGTTTTCAGGAATGTAGGTGTAAACGTATACAGAGATTGCCCTTTTTCCCTGTCAAAATTATTCAGTAAGAATGCTTTCCTCCATTCCAAATAAATTTCTCACTGCAATATGCAGTTGGCATGTCCTTGATTAGTAAATTTATTGCATCCGAAAAAACGGAGTTCTTAGTTGCAAAGAAAAATGCTTCTACGAGTTTGAAGATTTGCTTTAATTTTAATCATTCTACCTTTTTTTCTCTTTCCTGGTGTAAATTTAAAATGAAGAAAGAATACACGTGTCACTTTTGGTACAAAAAGTGCTTGGAAGCAATAGTAATTTTTTTTCTATTTATGAAAAGAGAAACTGCTCCCTTATTACCAATGTTTGGAGCTTAAATCTGCAGTTTCAGAAACGTGCAGTAAAGTATCTATGTGGTTTGCTTATAGTAGCATAACAATTGTGGTAGATGTTTTAATTTGAAGCCTTTACCACAAAAGGTCATTAATTTCCAAATATCTTGAACAAAGCAGCAAGCAGCTGGGGGGTTTCTTCTTTGAGGTGGACCTGGGCCTCCACCAGCTGATCTGATCTCATCACACCTGGCTGAATGGCACCCTGCTTGGGAGGGAGGCGTCCACAAGCCGCTTCCGCGGGCAGGGACAGTTGAAGTGCTTGGTGGTGTAGAAGGTGGCCTCTATTCTTTTGAGCTGCTACTGTACCCGCGGTTCCAGAATAATCCTAGAAATGCCTCGGTGCCTGACGAGGTGTGAGCTATGGTGGGGGTTTGTTGGGGTTTTCGTGGATTTGTGGGTTTTTTTTCTGATGAAGGGGTAAAACCGCTTACAATCTCATTAAAGCAGAGAATAACGTTACCCCAAACAGAACGTATTTTGCTGCTGCAAAACACTGGGAATTTGGTTACTCGTGACACTATTTTAAAAAATATTTTATTAGCTTTATAAAAGGCTATTTAAGAATTTGCTTAGTTCATTAAAGAGATTTTGGCTATTTTTTGGAAGACATTTTATAGGAAAGGGAGTAAACCGGGGCCAAGCCCTACATCTGTTGCTTGAGAGACTGAACACAAGAAATTGGAGAAGAAAGGGCATCTTAAGGTGTAGCCAAGAAGAATTATGGGAGCGCTAGGAGGTTGCAAAGAGGGAGAGGGGTGATTGATTTCATGCTGCAGTGGCTTTCCTCATTCTGTGACCATAGTGCTGCTGGGATAACCCAGCGTCGGAAGCGTGGGTATAACCTCCTAACGAATCCAGCAAGCGTGGTACGAGTGCATGTGTGCTATTGCAAGATGATTTCTGGGAGATCTTTGGCAGAAAGTAGAAAGTTAGAGGAGACATGGTGTGATAGCAAAGGCACCTGTCTGTTGCAACGCCTACATGGTGCGTGATTCCCTTGCTACTTGGACCCAAGTATGTTCTCCCGTGCCCGTTGAACACGTTCTCTAGGCTGTGCTACTGGAAGTGCTGAACCAGAGAACTCCACTTCGCTTCAGCGAAGCGTGTTCATCCTCCCACTGTATTTTGAGGCCCTCATCCTATTGTACAACTATGGGAAAGACGTATAAAAACGAAATGTCCAGTAAGCGTTACTTGAGAGCTTAAACCGTCTTTAACTGGGCGTGCCTGTGATGGAGAGCAGGAACACAGCAGCTGCTGTATCTCGTGCTTTCGTGTCCTGCATTGCCTGCCATCTTGGCCTGTGTTTCATTTCAGCCTTCCACTCAAGCAGCCAGTTTCAAAGCAGACTTGATATTAAAAAACAGGAGAAATTATCAGTGATTCTAATTAGGTTTTCAAAAGTGAGCCATGCCCTCACTTTAAAGCAGCTGCTGGGTGACTTATTTATTATTTTTTTTAGCAGCAGCGAGGAGTGCCAAGTTGCTTCGTCTGTGTGTTTGTGTTTCCGGGGGTGGGTGAGGTGTGCGCGTGGGCTTGGTTCTGGGCGCCCGTAGGTGACTGCCCGCTTGACATCGTCTGCCGCTTGGGCACCCGAGTGGACTTTATTCCTTTTTAATTAATGCAAGCTCATTAATGCAAGGTCAGAACGGGGTATGTTCCTAACAAAGGTGCTTGAACAGCCGAAATGAATTACGAAGTTTTTTAACAGGGTACCCCTGCTGCCTGGGGCTGCGCTTGCTACGCTGCTTAAACAGGTGCTTTCTGAGGGCCGTTGCACGGGGGAAAGCGGAGCCGCCGCTTCCGCGGGGGGGGGGAACGGGACGACGCTCGCGCCGCCGCGCTCGGGCCC
>NW_008794431.1:1235728-1240871 GCF_000699145.1 Aptenodytes forsteri | reverse complement strand
GTGATCTCCGGCGAGCCCCGCGTGGCGCTGGGCCCTGGTACTGGCAAATAGGGCTGGTAAGCTACTTGTCCCGCTTTGCTTTTCTTTAGAAACACTGCTAAATCCCGTTCGCTTTACCGCGGGTCTTTTTTGCCTAATTATATAGCAAGGCCCTCTGTACGGTCCGTTACTTGGTTTTGCTTTCCAGAAGACTTGGGTTGCAGAGGCTTTCAGTGTTAACAAAAGTAGTCAGTTTGCTTGCTCTCAGGATTCAAGCTGTTTATGTGGAAAGAGACGGAGCGAGAGTAGCCGTGGTATAATTTTCTGGCCTTTAATCACTGCGTGTAACATAAAGCTACTTCATAGGCTCCATACGGACTAAACGGGCAGATGGCTTTACAACGCTGGTCATTGAAGAGCTGACTTGAAATTGCTAGGCTTTATGCTTAGGCTAGCAAAGCGTTCTTAGAGGTTAGCAGCTTCTTGGAGTATTGTTCTTGGCTGGAAGTAAACCGCTGACCTCAAAATACGTATTTCAGCCTGTGTTTCCTGAGAATTTCAATCTCAGCACTTGCTCCCGAAGGCACCTAACAAACTTTTTTGTGATCTGACAGTCGCTTTTATGCTTGAATTAAGTACGTACTTCCTTCACGAAGAGAAATATGTAATTTATAGTTTGAAGTATACAGGTCGTGCAAGCAGAGGAAAGAGTTCTCTAGACCACAAAATCTCTACTTAGCTGAAGATCAAACCTTTTGGCAACGTATATAGTCATCTTTATCATCTTGACTGTTTTGTTTGCGTGTACTGACGCGCTCGTAAATACCTATTTATGCATAGCTTCCACAATCCAGCTTGCTGGGCAGCAGCTTGTGGTCTTGTCCGTACATGAAAGAGAACTTGTCACTCATTTGACTTGCTGTGGCAGTAATAATAATGGTACATCAGAAGCATTGGGAAAACTTCTTTTGTTGCATTAGCACCTCATGCTTCACCTTGTGTAAAGTTTACTTTTCCACTTAAGATAAAAGACACAAATAGTTATTGAAGGAATGAGAAGAGAGAAAGGAGGCAGTGAGTTCATACACACGCTGTGCGCAATGTATGCTTAATTTGATGATTTCAGAGAACTTGAACTTATTTTTCTTCTGTATAAAAGTTGTGCTTTCCCTTTATCAAATTAATATTAAACGGAGTGGTTGCACCGGAACACTTTTTCAGTGGCAAGACTATAATTTAGCAAATATGGGAGTCACTGTTGCTGGTAATGGCATCGGTGAAGAACACATACCAGGATGCCTGTTTCGGTTTGGCCACCACCAAAAGCACCGTGAAGGAGCCACCGCTCTTTCCCTTGTAAAAGACAAAGCAGCTGATCTTCCCTGGCTGTTTGAAGGAAGGAATTGCCATGTGCCTCCGTCTGCAACAAGGGATGTATTTTGAAGTAACTAATTGCATGTTGGCAAAGCAAAATCAGTCACGCTAGACCCTTATGAATGTAGTAGCATGGAAATTAGTCATGTGAAATAATAAGTAGATGAGCAGAAATACTACTGGGATGGAATGTAAAACTATCCGTAAAGAGGATAATAAAACATAAAAGAATCTCGCATCAAAGTAGTGACTGAATCCTGTTCGACTTGTTGATCCTGGCTTAATTTGTTGAAAGTTTCCTGGGATGTGCATGTATAGTATGCTCAGTGATAGTTACACACTTGAGAAAATTGACCCCGGTCTGTCATCTTTTGACTTTCAATTTAGTGTGGTATTAGTTTGTAATAGAGGCAAACCTGACTCTTGTTAGTGAAAGAAACTGTTAACGTCACCCAACACTAGAAGGAAAAAAGTAATGTAAAAGACTTAAAAATTCTTGGTGAAACAATTCGGTCAAAGCATTGTTACTATCACCTATCAATTTTTTTGTCTCAGATATGTTAGTAGGTTTTAATCATGTTATAGTAAACCAAACACCTAATGTAAACATAGTTGAATTTTTCATGGTACGTTTGTTACCACAGTTCGTTGTTTCTGACTAAGCCTTTTATTAAACTTCTCTTTTAAACAGAATAATTTCAGAATTATACAGCTACTTTTACATCCTAATCTGCATTTAACTCATGGAGGAAGATTTGTAGCAGTATGAAATTGCTCGTGAAATTAATAGGCTCCTGTCCTATCCTGGTGATAGTGAACACAAGGAGTTAGCTTTAGCATAGGCTGTCGAATGATGCAAGGTACTTCTGCGGCGTGTATTCCTCCCCTCCCCTTCCCTTGTAGCGCCCAGCCAATATGTTGCAGTTAGTCTTCAGTTCTTAAAGTTGAAGCTCTATGAGTAAGAGGAGAGGAATGGTTGCAAGGAAGAAGTCCTATATAATCTTGTAGATAATTTTTTACAAGGCAACAAAATAAGCTTTTTTTTAAATTGAGCCAACAAGATGTGTCCGTACGGAAGCTGCAGCACAACCCAGTGTTAGTCCTGTATTCCTTGTCTTTCCTCTGAGTCTTGTTTTTCCTCAGCCTACGCCTCAGAGCTGGGCTCTCACGGAAGAGGCTAGTTACCCTTCCTCCATACAAATAATTTGCCCAGGATGGAGTTGTTGAAATAATTTTATTATGGAAGTTCTCCCACCTCTTCGTTTGATGAAACCTAAAGTGCTGCCCTTTTTTGTAAGCTTGCAAAAGGGAATCTGAATGACAAGTTCTCTAGCCTTCATGTGATTTGTATAGCTGATGTGGGTCTCTAATGATTCATTAGATAATTATTCAAAAATTGTTCATGAAACTTATGAAAGTATTCAATGAAGCAAAATACCTGTGCTGCTTAAGTGGTTGAAGTGGGTTTGCTTCCTAGTGTGCTTGAATGATGTAGTTAATTAAAATAACTGCACACTCCAGTCTTTTATATTGTGCTCAGTTTGTCTTTCTTCATTGCGTTTGTTTCTGGGCATCAAAGAACACCTTTCAACTGACTGATATTTTGGTAGCAGAACCGGTTGGCTGTAGTGCTATCGTATAAATTAATTTGCTTTAGTCTGTTAGCAAACAGGTTGTAAAAGTACAGTTTAGTAAAGGTATACTGTGTTACTAGGAATAGCAAGCTTTTGATTAATAAATGGGTAAACGATCTGATTATCAAATTTTTTTTGTGTATCTAAGGCAGATATTATCTCTAGTTCTTATGAATTCACTGAATGTTTGAATAGCAGCTTTTAAAAATTATTTTAAGAATGATCAGAAGGTACAACATTGACAGGTACCCCAACCCTGAAAGGATTAAAAACATTATCTTTACAAACCTTACAAATCTTTACAAACATATCTTTACAAAGCATATGTAATTTTGTATGGTAGGGGTTTTTTTTTGTTGTTTCTAAACTGGAGACCTGTTATGAGAGAGAAATCCATCCTGCTGCCTAGAGTCTAAGACACAGTACTGGCTTCCTGTGCTCTAGCATGTGCTCCCTTTAGACCATGAAAGCTTTTGTAGAAATTGAGTCACAGGTTGCAGCTTTCTATGAAGAAGCTAAGACAAAATTGAGATGAGAAATGAAATGCAAGGAAAATAAATAGTATAATGATTAATCAATCATGTATTGGGGATTTTTTTCCCTTATTGCTTGTTGTATTGAAAAACTGGCTGGTTTTGAATGTAAATAGGTAGAAGGATGCAGGTGTCATAATTCACTGCCTTGGTTAGCTGTTCAAATAGTGTGAAGAAGGTCAATCTAATGTAGGTTTGCTATAAAACACTAGAACTATTGTAGGAAAGGATGTTAGCATAATTACTGCTTTTTTTTATTTCCCAGAATCTTGGATCTAAATCCATGCTCTAGAGTAAAATTATGATGTACTCCAAGGGACTGTTTTGTCACACTTGCAAGACTTCCACGTTTATCTGTTAAAATAATAGATTTAAGTATAGCTTACCTTGTTTAAAAATGGATTATACCGTGAAGTTTCAAACTGAGCATTGAAAGGAAAATGTTGTACAAGTTCAACAAACACGTTCCACTGAAGTTTTGAAGAGCTGTTCTGCTGGGTGATTGCAGCTGCCTCCTGAAGCACTTCTGGTATTTACGCGATGTTGTTGCTTCACTGAAGGAAATACATGTGCAGTCCAAGTAAAAATAAAACCTGAATATTGCCTAGAAATCCTTACAGCGTAAACCACGTTTGTATCAAAATTAGGATGTGTTCCACCTTTTACTAACAGACTTTGCTTTCAGAAGAAATTGGCAGTATCATCCCTCCCCTTCTATAAGAAAAAATTACTTGCTGACTAGTTATTTGCAGAACTTCATCCATTCTGACGTACTACTACTGAACATGTAATTTGTCTTGTAATCAGTGGTGCTTTGGTGATACAACTTTATGTACAAACTTTGCTTCTCTTATCTCTGCACAACATCTAGTCTGCTTTTCCTTTTCTGTTGCCGTTGTCCCAGAGGATTGCTGCTGTTTTGGTGGTTCCAAAATTCATCCTTCATTTTTCAGAACTGTCATCCCGTGTATCTTGACATACTGCACGTGGCATGTTTGCACATCCATGTCTTTCTGCAGAAAATATCTCGTGTTAGAATGCGGTGTATTATGAGACTTGGAAGAACCATAATAAAAATGGCTTTGAAGGCTGATTTCTGTTTTCATGTGGATGGCATCTTCACTGGATGGAGTTCAGTGATTGAAAGATGATCATTGGCAATTAAACTTCCTCATCCTGGATTTTATTTTCTTTCCCCACCCCCTCAAAACTCAGCTGAAACCCAGCAAGTAAAGTAATCGAAGATAACTGAATTCTTTTATCAACACAGCATGCCATTACTAAACAGGTTACCTTGTAGCGTATGACTGAATAAACCATTTCAATACAGTTAGGTTGGCATTAACAATAAGTGAAATAGTTTATTTGCAAGGGCTTGTTGGGTTCTGCTGAAGCAATGTACTAAAGATGCCATTTCTGGGTATCCAGCACTGTTACATGATGTTGAAACCAAACACCAGAGTAATGTTAAGCATAGAGCTTTTATCTAAACGCACTCTGGAGTAAGTTTTGCCTGAACAGTGGCTCTAGGCCTGTTCATAACAACGTAACAGATGTGACCTGGGTAAAACCTTTACGTGATCTGATGTTTTGTTCTTTTATTCTACCACCCTCTTCCCCCCC
>NW_008794431.1:1229597-1235647 GCF_000699145.1 Aptenodytes forsteri | reverse complement strand
TCATGCTTCACACTAAAATCCAACTCCCACACGATAAGCCCCAGAAAGCCGGTTGGGAAAGATCAGTTAAATTTGGTTTTGAGCACGGCTCTTTTGGGAGGACAAGAAACTCTGGAGTTGTTTTCGGGTAGGGAAGTACGGAGTGCAGCGAGATCTCGGGCCTTTGAGTTCAGAAAGGGCATCATCAGCTAGGCGCTGTGTTGCCTAATATTAATTTACTTTTCATTTAGTGTGCAAATGCATCTTCCAAGTCTTGGATTACTACAGAAAGATAAGAGAGATTCCTTAAAACGAGTTGGGTCTCATTCTACTCGATTCAGATAGCCTTTCCTGCCGCCTGGAACAATGTCCCATGACTAAGATAGTGGAGCGACATTGAGTCTTTTATTTTTGAATCCCTTGTTACGCCCTGGTGACACACAGAGCAGAAGTTCTGGCAGAGCAGTTCTTCAGCAGCAATTTAAGTAAAAGTGCTGTGAGATGGAAAAACGGCTTCAGTAAGGTAATTGAACAGCTAGAGAGAGATGTGTGTTTGCAGACTACTGGAGGACAAATGCTATGGCCAGTCAGTTTACCTTTACAGATAATTGGCAGTTTTGTTGGAGAAAATTACAAATTTGTTTGCTACTCCACATCTACAGCTGTTTGTCTTGTTTTGTAAAGGGCAATTAGTTTACTGTTGAATGACAAGTAAAAATTAGGATTACGCGGTCACTGTGTGTTTCTGAAAGCTCTCGGTCTGAAGTTAATGGAAGCTGAATAACAAGAAAGAGGCAGTTTGGGGGTGTGTGTTTTGTCTTTGTTTTAAAAAGCAGATCTGTAGGAGAGGGAAAAAAACCTGCTGGTGAATGGTGTGGCAAAGGTCAAAGGCCGATCAGGATTCACTGAATTCACGTTTTGTGTGACATGCGAGTTGTATATAGCAGTATTAATATAATTTACAGTGGAATGTGGAGTATATATTAGTTTATGCTTCTAACGTTCACAGTATATTCCAGGAAGCAGACAGAGAGGGTTTTCAGAGTCACTGGGGCACGAGGGTGGGGTTCCCAGTGTGAAGCTGCGATAAGGGAGATTAGTCACTGGATGTGAGAGAGATAAGGGTTGAGGAGGTGATGTTATCCCTGTATGAAATAATAATCCACTAGTGATTGCAGTCATGTTCAATGTTTCAACCTTGTCTTGCAATAAAATACTGAATAAGAAGTTTCAAGGAAAGGTTGTGACCACACCTCTATGGGAAAATACATGTTGGGAGAACAGAACCGGGGCTTAACAGCAGGAGTTAAGAGGTGGTTTCCTCTGTCTCAATTGTAATCTCCAAGAAAAATTGCCTCATACTAGTGGGGTTTTTTTCCCCCTGAATTCCCAATGCAAAAAGTAGAACACAGATGAGATGGGTAGGGAAAAATTGCACAGAATAAGAAAATCGGATTTATATGCAGAAGGGTAATTGCACATGTATTAAAAGACGTAGTAAGTTTAAATAGACTGGTTTTTTTTTTAATGTAGGTTATTGATCCTAGATTGTTAGGCCCAATAATGTTGCCATATACGAGAGAGAGTGTTATTTCCAAGAATTACATTAATTCCTGGCAGATATTACTGGTAGAAGTAAGTCTCTTGCTCAGGAGATCAGATGGGATCAGTATTATAAAGTTTAGGTCTTGACTCAGGATGGTTCTGAAAATGGAAAATGTGTGAGTGTCAGCTTCTTAGCAAATGCTCATATTTATCATAAACATATCCATTGTGAAATTTTGTTATTAAAATTTATTGGTCTTAATGTAGTTTTTATAGTTATTTTCTCTTTTTACCTTTCCTTATTTTTTTTTTCATTGCTTTGGCTTGATTATGAGCAATATGGCTAAATTTTATTTGGCATTTGAGTAATTGCTCATAAAAGGAACTTACTAGGAATTTGTGAATATGTAATTGCTTCTAGTTTTTTTCATGCTTGCATAATGATAGATTTTGTAAATTAATTCTGTCTTATAAATATAGGATAATATAACTTTTAGGATATAGGATAACTTTTCTAATAGGATAACTTTTTAAATGTGTTTCAGGGGCTCATTTTCTTTGCTGCTTCTTAGGTTAAAACCCCAGCATTTGAGATAGTCTTGACCTTATAGCTGAACAAATGCTTAACTACTGTGTTATACAGTATCCCATACACCTGGTTTTTCAAGATTATTTACACTCATTATGAATGTGAGTTTTTAAATGTCATGTACTATTAGTTACTTTATGGAAATGTTCATTGACTTTGATACCAAGGCCTCCAAAAAACTTTGGTGTAGTATGATAGATAGTTAAACAGAGTTGTTAAAGTATACCTTCCTCACTTTTTTAAAGTGCAGTCTAATTCTTCACCTGAAAATATTTTTCTTCCTTTTCAGAACTACAAAATTCTACTAAAGTTATAAAAGCAGCGAAGCCCAGGACAAGGAAATGCAGCAAGGTTTGTATTTGCCGGAAGGACATTTATACTGGACTGATTGTGTTAGAAGTCCCAGTTAATCTAACCTGTTAATCTAAACTGGCATTTAGCTCAGCGGATAATATGGTAGGAAAACGAAATAATTTCAAAGGAGTATTTCTCGCTGTAAGTGTCCCATATGGTAAATAGCTGATATTACTAAAATAAAAAGATAGCACGGTATTTTGAAGTTACAACCAGAAGTGTTATGTTCTGCCTTGGTAATGGTTAATTTTGAAGACAGAGAAAAGTAAAAAAGGAAGGGAAACTTAAAATTAGAAGGGATGATAAAGTGGCGTATGTATGAGGGATAAGGAAAGGCATTTTTGTTTAAAAAAACAATGGGATTATATAAAAATGTGAAGGGGCTGCAAAGAAACAACATCACTTGAGCACAAGCGATGCTAGATTGGTTTTGGAAATCCTTTTTGCATATTATGTGATGTGTGTCTTTATGTGCTGTTATAAAGTTATCATTATGACAACAGGAGACACTGAATCCTTTTACTGAAAAGTTAAGTTTCTTTCTAAAATTTTGTACAGCCACCCCTTTTTAGGTTGAATAATACCTGTGCTCAAAGGTATTCCAAAAGCTCAAAGACTTTTAAGCAGTAGATACCTTTAAATCACATAGGAAGCTATGTGTAAGACAACATTTAATCTGACAGTTGTTTTATGTGTGCTCAAAAGTCATAAGCCCTTCTAGTTTGTTTTATAATAGAATGTAGAAAATTTTGCTTGCTTGCTATCTTTTTTTGTCTGTGCCCACTAAAATATTCTTCATGAAGGCATTCTTTAGACAGTTATACTAATTACAAGCTAAGATGTATTGGACCTTGATTTGGATGTAACTGCAATGAAGAGTTGTTTCTACAATTGATCATATTCTGTTTTCAAAAGTTGTGTGTTTGTTTTATGCTGTATTTCTCAGTTTTTAAAAATTGCTACTTCTAACAATTCTGCTCAAAGAGGTAGTCTGGCCATCTGAGTCATGACTAACATCTTCCATGTATTAAAAAGGACTAAATCTAGGAAGTAGTATAAACTGTTTGTCATCTTTGCAGGCTGGTGATTTTGGTGATATCACAAACTGGCCAACACCAAGCGAAATAGCAAACAACGAAGTAAGTATCCTTTGTTATCTTCGGTATTATTTTTTTAAAAACCATATTGACTTCTCTGCTTAATACCGTTCCCCCCAGAATGTGCTTTGGATGTTACAGGGTTTCAGCAGAAATTTTGTCAATAATTCGGGATACTGCTCTGTACTTAACTGTCTGCACTGGTACTGAAATTTCTGAACCCTTCACAAGCCCACAGGCATACACTCCATTTATCATTAGTGGTATGCCATGGACATGTAGGTAAAAATGTGCCGTATTGACTCCACCATTTTAAGACTTGTATTTCCCTTTTCTACTCATTGGGAAGTTTATGCACAGATGAGAAGGCCTTTGGGGTGGTGAACATGCTGCCTTCCTTTGTGGCTCAGAATGCTTTGTGCAGGTTGTCTTAGGACAACTTAGTTATCCTTGCCCTATTCCTCTGATACATTTTCCCCTTGCTGGATCTTTAGTTAGCATCTATTCCATCAAATTATCTTCCTTTCACTTTATCTCAAGTGGTAAGTGCATAATGTATCTTACACCTCTCTTACGCTATTTAAAACAAGAACAGAGCACAGATTATTGCAAGCTATGAGGTGCCATTTCACTCTTTGCTATAGCTCTGCAGCACCCCTGTGATGCTTTTACTGTTTTCTTGGTGAGGGAAACCAGAAGATTTGGGTTCAACAATGTGCATTGTACAATTGAAAGTGCGCAAATGAAAACTGAAAGAGAGTATTAAGGTAGTTTGGCATGAATCATTTGTCCTGCGGGCTCAGTTTCTAACACCCTTCCTTATCCCTCAACTGATTGTCATAACTTTGTTGTTTATGTCAGCAACAAAACATTTTCAAGTGTCTAACCAGGCTTTTAGCATTGCAGGTCAAAATTGTAGATGGCTGTAGATTTGACGCAACATTATGTTTACTGCTAGGTAGAATTTGCCTCCTCTAGTAGCTTGTTCTACAGGATCTCTCAGAAAATCTTTGAGATTGCTAGAAGAATCTTTCAAACCTGAATAGATTATATGCCAATAAATTCATGCTTGTTCAGTTGCTCACATACCAGGTAGAATACTTTAGTGTGTGCATACATCCCATTGTGGTTTAGGATTTATACAAGATCCTTGATTTGACTTTTTTTTTAAAGTATTTATAAGCTTCTCCATCATCAATATTCCTGTCAGTTGCTGAGATGATGTGAACGGAAGAGACTACCGCTTCAGAAGGAGAGTGGTGATATATTTAACAATATCATGAAGGACAACAATATCATGAAGGACGCATGACTTGCATCCTAAAGCTGCTAATTTATCTGGTGGCATTAGAAGTGTATAACTCCCAGCTGTGCATCAAACTCCTTCCTTAGTTACTCATAAGATTAGAAATAATTTCACCTGTGCTTTTTATAACTCAGATGCACAGCCTCTTCGTTTGCTGTAGTCTAATAACTCAAACATGCTGTTCTTGAAGATTGTGTGGTCAGTTCCACTATGCAATACTTTTTGTTTGTAACTTTTCAGAGACTACTGTTGTAACACATGAGATACAGTGCAGAGAAACTCTGTAACTGTGTCCAAAAAATAATGATGTTGTCTATCATGTTCTGATGCTCAGAAAAGGAGAGGGTCTGCTGAGCTTAGATCTGAGAGATTGAATAGCTGTGAAAGGATTAAATTTTGTATCCTTTAATAATATTTGTAAATGCTAGTGTTGATTTGTGACGTAAGTCTAGAATATGCTTACTTTAGCATCTTTTTTTCTGTTTTTGGAAATACCGGTTTTAGTGACTTAAGAAAACATGCACCCGTATCTTATGCATTCTCTTTAGTACTGTAGGTCTTTAGAATCTACTTGGTTATTATGTTAAATTTTGATATGATTAATGATGTCTGTACAGTACTAATCAGAGTGGCTGAGAGGTACGTATGTAGTGTTTCATAAGAATATATACACATTTGATGTTTTCTGTCTGAAATAGTCTGCTTTAAGAGTATTTTTTTTAATTTTTTGGTTTACCAGATGGTCTAGATTGTATTGCACAGATGTTAATTAACCTTTTGCTGACTTAAGTATGTGAGAATTTTAGTACACAAATTCATGTAGTGTCTGTTAAAGCAAATAGCATTTAGTTTGTATTTAATCTCAATAGACTAGTCTAAGGGAAGGTTTTGCGTTCAAATTAATTACGGCATAGTACTGCAGTATCTACTGTATGTACTTGAGCAGATTCAAAGGTATCTCCACAACATAGGAGTATTCTTTCTGTTTGGCAGAAATGTCTGCGATGCTTAATTTTGCAGGTAGATATCGAATCATAGAATAGTTTGGGTTGGAAGGGACCTCTAAAGGTCATCTAGTCCACCCCCCCTGCCACAGCCAGGGACATCGTCAACTACATCAGGTTGCTCAGAGCCCCGTCCAACCTGACCTTCAATGTTTCCAGGGATGGGGCATCCACCA
>NW_008794431.1:1213511-1229545 GCF_000699145.1 Aptenodytes forsteri | reverse complement strand
TTATAAGCCCCCTTTCAGTACTGATAGGCTGCAATAAGGTCTCCCCAAAGTTCTCTAGGCTGAACAACCCCAACTCTCTCAGCTTTTCTTCATAGGAGAGGTGTTCCATCCCCCTGATCATTTTTGTGGCCCTCTTCTGGACCTGCTCCAACAGGTCCATGTCTTTCTTGTGCTGAGGGCTCCAGAGCTGGACGCAGGACTCCAGGTGGGGTCTCACCAGAGCAGAGTAGAAGGGGAGAATCCCCTCCCTCGACCTGCTGGCCACACTGCTTTGGATGCAGCCCAGGATACAATTGGCCACCTGGGCTGTGAGCGTGCATTGCTGGCTCATGTCCAGCTTTTCATCCACCAGTACGCCCAAGTCCTTCTCGGCAGGGCTGCTCTCAATCCCTTCATCCCCCAGCCTGTAGTGATAACGGGGAAAAATGAAACTTTCCACTATTTGCTAAAATGCTGTTCGTTTGCCTTCTTTGAAACCTGTTATTCTGTGGGATTTCCAAGAAGTGATGATCTGCAGGATGCTGGCAGTACTCAAAGGCACACAGTTCCCAGTAAATGCCATATTCTAATGTGGGGAAAAAAAAAATCTGTAATCATACACCTCCACATCCTCTGGTCTTTGGTTCACGTTCTGATTTAGTGGAACAGAACCATCAGAGTTAAGACTTATGGCTCCTTATAGTTTACGTGAACATTTGGCATGCTATTGAGATTGTACAGCATCTTGGGAATTTCTGATTTACTGTTCAGTATTCTGTAAACACAACTTTTTAAAGATAATCAGTCTGAACAGTAGGTACTGGTGAGTAATATTTCTTTCTTATGAAATAAATTTCAATTATGAGGTATTGAAACATGATTGTCGTGCACTTTGCAATTCTACATCTTCAGTTAAAAAACAAACAAAAACTTTCTTAATCTAAAAATTCTTTTTATAGTCTTGCCAAGTTAGCAGAAAATAGAACTATTTAAAATGAGACTTTACAAAACAACACAATTCTTAAAACTCACCCTACTGAGGAGGTTGAGAACAGGTAATAATAAAGGAATTTTAATAGGTAAAGGAAACTTATACCTTTTGCTATCAGCAGCTGTACTGTCAGAAATAATTACCAGTATCTCTTGCAGTGTAAGACTGTAAGTCACAGTAAGAAGCCAACAAATAGAAGAGAAAAGGAGGAGAAATCTGATCAAAAAAGCAATAATGGAATCAAGGACAACCCGGAGGCAAAGCCAGATGGTCCGGGAGACAATATTAGCGAAGATGAAGCTCAAACTAATAACCAAAGGAAAAAAGGTCAGTCTGCGCACTATGTATAATGCAATAGTCACCATTGATACAGTTACATTAATTCCAGTTGAATGACTTGATGAAACTTCTTGGTTTGCATTTTCTAGGTGATAACGGATATATTGCTTTCTGCTAGGAAGCTTAAAACAGGCTTCCTTTCTCAGGTTTTGGAGTGTTCTGTTTAGTCAAAAAGGAATTCTGGGGGAAAAGCAGCTTGTGTCCTGCTGATGGTCTGTGGAGCTCTGACAATTTCTGGAAAATTTTAACGTGGCTGTACAAACCATTACTGTCTCTCATGTCTTTATTTCCCTAAATAGCACTACGTTAATTTAACTTCATATATGTATGTGTGTGTGTGTATTTGTTACTATATATACTAACACTTTAATTTTCATGTTTTACTATTAGCTTACACCTTGAAGTGATCATGTGAAAACTAAACCAGGTTATTAATTTCCTTTTGATCCAAGCTGTTACATAAAAAATAGGAAGCAACCCTGTATCTCATTTGGTCAGTAGACTGGAGTAGGCTGGAGAAACAGCTGAGAGGGTTTTAAGATATTGCTGCTATCAGCTGCTTTTTTTTTTTTCTTGCTTCCCTTCTGGTATTTCTTCAGATCCTAAAGACCTTTGTTGTTTAGATTTGTTAATCTTCCTATGTATATATTTAAAAACAAATCCTTTATTGCTTTTAATTTTTTCAGTCTAAGTGGAAATCTAAATCAAAGCATTCCACAGGTACAACCTATTTTTTTTTTTTTCCCCCAGTGTGGATAACACATTTTATGTATTTGCTTATATTTTTTTGGCTACAGAGGTATGAAGCCCACAATACCAATCAAGTATAGAACAGCAAATATCATAAATAATTGTGCAAATATCATTAAATAATTGTTGTAGGCTGGCCTAAAATACCCATTAACCAAAATACAGCTTTGCTAATAATTTTTGATGCACGTGAATGAACTTAATCTGAGTATCTCAAGGTGAAAATACAGTACCACAGCTAAATTCTCAGGAAAAATTTTATGGTTTGTGATTGAAATCTTTATTTTAGTCGTTAACTTGATAAGTTATGTAGTACCTTTAAGTTTCATATGCAAGTTGTGAAATTATATAGCAATGAATTTACTGTATATATTTAACACATATAGCTATAAATTCTTGGTAATGGAGCTTACATCTAAAAATTCATTAAATAAAAAAGCTCACCTTCATTTCATACATTTAAAGCTTAGGTAAGGTTACCTTTCAGTTTGAGAAATTCCTGTTTACTGCATTTATTATTGTTCAGTCATTCATCATATCTTAACATTTCAATGTTGAGCTTCTCCCAGTTTTTAAACTTTGAAATTAACGCTTACTAGTTCTGCAAGAAGAATTCTATAGAATCTTTTCAGGAGCTGAAACCTCAAGCAGTGCTATGATTAAGAGTAGTATATTAACTTTTCAAGGTAACAAGCAGAAATGGGTGCCGCTTCACTTGGATGATGTAAGGTCAGACAGTAAAGAAAGACCAGGCTCTCGAACTAGCTCAAGATTTCTGCTGGAAACAAACAAGTTAATACCTCATAACAACAGACGGAATGAGACAAGGAGTAAGTAGTTTTCAATCTCTGGGTCTTTATTTGTGGCAAATAAAGTATAGTACCACGTGAGTAGGCATTAGATTGGCAGTTTATGTTGAAACTTGACTTTGGCTATACTAAGTAAAACCTAGTGTTAATATTTGCCAATAAGCAGCAAAAAATAAATAAATTGTACTGTTGTTTAACAAATTTTAAATTGGAAAGTTTTGTTTAAAAGCTTACCGTCAGATTTTTTTTTTTGAACCTCTTCATCAAATTGATCAGAGTTGTAATGTCTCAATCGCTGACTCTGCTGAGTAACTGAGTTTGGAAACAGTCGATCTTTACAGCGTGTGCTGGTGCTCTGAATCAGAGCAGCATATATTTTTCTCTTCATGGCTCCCTACAGAGTCTTGGGCCACAGCTTTACGATGCAGAAAGTTTGGAAACAGTCTCATAAGGTGGCTGCTCTGTCCTGCTCTACTGCTATTCCTGCAGCTTGTTGCTACCAGAGCAATTGCTTGTGGACCTACACTTTGAACTCTGCTTTGGCAGTTCTACTGATGTTGGGTTTTCCTTTAAGTTGGACCAATTCCCTCAGTTCCCCGACCTATTTCTCAGCTTGGCCATGCAAAAAGTTGTTCTAGCACAACAGAGGGAGAAATGCACTACAGCTGGTACTGTTTCTGGTCCTCAGGTGTACTGAATACAGCTTGTCAGATGGCAGAAATCTTAGGCTGAATGTAACTTTTTGGTTTACATATTTGCCTTTAAGTTTTAAAATCACAATATACATTAACAATTTAAATGTTTGCTCATTATAATAAGTGCTGGATGCTACTGCGATGGGATTTTTGAAGTCATTTTAGGAACATGGATGTTAAGGGTTTGATCTGGATGTCTGAGGGATGGGCAGGGGGAGGGTTTTTACTAGCGTATCACTTTCTTCAGCAATTATTCTTCAGGATGGTCAAATGACCAGAAACTTGTAGCATGAACTCTACCTCAAGGCTCTGGTGATTCAAGACCAGTTTCAGTGTGAGAGAACATAAAACATCTCTTGCATGTCAGGAATATTGGCTGTTTAAATAAAAACTTGTTTCAGGCTTAAATACAACACTAGCTCATGAAGGTGTTACATGTAGGACTTTTGCATGTGTCTAAGCCACGCGTACTCCAAGTGCAAAAATGAAACTGATTCGGGGAAATAGTTCAAATAATGCCTACGCATTTGAGATCTCTAAGGTTCAGGGTAGCGAGTGTGAAGGCTAAGGTCCCAATTCCCAGTGAGAGACACGCATACAGATTATGATATTCATAAATTCAGAGTCCTATTTGACGGAAAAGAAAGTCCAGGAACTTCAATGTATGAGCATACATATTTTGTTGTAGGGTTCATTAAAAATAATCGCTAGTAAAACAAGGTTTCTAATACGAACAAAGAATCATATCTTTAGTCAGTCCTTTGTTAAATTTAGCAACTCTCAATTTGATCAAGTAGGGGCTGTATCCCCAGGCATTCCTCTGACAAAGAGGTCCCCCGGCATCCAGAAGACTATTCAACTACAACTTAAAGAAACTTTAAGCAAGGGTGACTGACTGAAGATGGAAGTCTCTGAGAGTGTTAGGAAAAGAAAAAGAAATGGTGTGAGAGAGGGCTTCATTTTCTCTCATGAGTAAAGTGAGAATTACACCTGTCCTTAAGTTTTGTGGTGAGTGGAGCCAAGGTCCCTGGGGTCTGGTTTGGACCTGCTTGCTTTCCTTTCTTCTTCTGCTTCTCTCTTGCTCTCTTTTGCTATGTGCAGACCACGTATTTATATTAAAACCTTACATAGATTCTTACAGAGTCGTCTTAGATTTGCATGTGTTATCAAAAAGGGGTCCTTAACTTAAAAGCTCAGTTTGGGGCACGACCAGCAGAGAATAAACGATTGCTTGTTAAATGGGCAGAGTCGGGGGGGTGGAGCGGTAGATGGCTGCTTCTGGGAACAAAAGGGAGGCTCCAGAGAGCCATTGCTGTGGCAATCCCACCCCGAGCAGGATCATCAAGAGCTAGCAGCTCTTCCTAGCTCACTCTAGGTACTGGGAGTTGTCCACAGGAGGAGACTGTATTATCATGCCTGAAAGGAGAATTGCATGATCATTCCTTCCCGTCCCAAGCCGATCATAGATATTGTGATCCCTGAGCTGGCACCAGAGTGTCCAGTTGCTTCAGAAGCATTTGAGACTTAACTGCCAGTCAATCCCATTTACTCTATTGCTAACAGCTTCTGCCCGACTCACCCTCAGGCATGGCTGGGCAAACCTCACTGTTTCACCCTTGCAGCTTCAGATCTGACCTCCTGCTTCAGCCAGCATGACTTGAGTCAGTGGATTGCCTGGGTGCAAGCTGAGAACTCTGTGTTACAAGGGACTTTTTGGCACTGTGATATTTAATTATGCTTTTTTCTCTTAAAGATTGGCGTCGTGATAGAGAAAAGAGAGATGATCATGATGAAGTGTGCAGCGTGAGAAGCGAGGGTAGCAGTGTTCGAGGATTCTCCAGAGGCAGAGGAAGAGGTAGAGGCAGAGGGAGAGGACGAGGCAGAGGAAACCCTAGAGGTACGCAAGGAAGTAGATGCTTAGCAAAAACTTTAAAACGATGTTTATAATGTTATGGCTTGCACATGAAGTAAGAGTTGTCTCAAAAAACATAACTTTTAATATAATTAAGTAGCTTGAGTCTTTTTAAAATCAGATGCTGAAAACCAACAGTAAAATAGCAGTGTGTATCATGCCTTAAAATATTTGTGTGCTAGACTTAATATTTTTCACTATCTTTCTTTTATGTTCTCCTTTATTTTGAAGTGAACTTTGAATATTCAGTTGGTTATCAAGAACTGTATGGTGAAGGAACTGACCAACTATTTCAACCTGAGCTTAATGCTAGTGTGATGTATTACTATGGTGATGGAACAGGAGTGCAGATGTATTCTGTGGATGAAGCACTTCTCAAAGAATATATAAAACATCAAATGTAAGTAGATTGTTTAACGTACAAATATTTTTAGAGATCTAGTTAAGATAAAATAACTCATTTCAAACAGTGTTTAATCCTTATTATCCATATAAAGATGGAGATTAAGGCATTTCAATTTAACTTTTTGATTTGTCCATTACCAGTGTCAGTTTGAACTGATTTACTAGTGGGGTGGAAAAACTTGAGTGATGGGCAGGAATTTTAAGGAAGCTGTTCTGCATCTTGTGCTGTAGTCTGGCTCTAACTTGTATACCTGCTTTATTTATGGTACATAGCCCTCTTTTTATGTTGTCATGTAATTGAGATATGGATGTGTCTGAGCTTGTGCTTTTGAGTACTGTTGGTCTGTTTGCCTATAAAGCTCTTCTTGGGTGATGTAGCTAGACGTTTCCCTTATTTGCTCTCAATTTCATTTTGAGAAGTCTTGTTAGTTTTATGTTTTCAGTGTTTCGCCTGAAACATTTAACTGCTGAAAGAGAGTAGTTTTGCAATGATACTTGATTTTTCAATAATCTGAAATGTTTACTTTCTCGTGTACACCATTAGGCAATGAGAAACCATCTGGAAGACTGATTATCACCAGGAGACAAGTCAAAAAGGGCCTGGAAACCACTAGTTCATTTTAAAGAGACAGTTTCCACCACTGGCAGATATTTCATCTTCTGTACTTGCAACGGCATTTCTCTGCGATGCCTTTGTGGTGGTTTTTGATTGCCCTTGTATTCCATAAAGCAACTTGCTTATTTTATTCTTGCTTCTTTTGTTACAGTTGACGCAAAAAGGAAGAAAAAAGCCTCTTTAAGGGCAGAAAGTATCTGGCATGTGGCTATCAACTTCAAAACTTCTATTGCAGTCTTTTTTGTTACTCTTGCTGCCAGGCCCCTATGAGACCTGACAGTGGACATGTACCCCCATGTCAGGATAATCGGCCTGCACTGTCCTCAGACAAGTGAGGGAGGAGCACAGACACTCCACTGTTGGCCAGATTTCTGGGCATGCAGTGTAGAATCCAGACCTTCTAAGGTAGGACATGATGATGTCCCCCTCTGCTGAGAAAAATGTCAGTTACAGCATTGGTCACATCTGACTTCTGGTTATATTTGTATTTTATTTTAGCAACAAGAGGTTGGCAGGTGTCAGTAGAAGACTTGGCATGGCTGGCTAACCAGAGCCATTGGTTGCTTGTCTGATATGAACTCCTAAGGCAGTTTGATTACGGAGTTTGCTTTCCATGAGAGAGAGGGAGATTCTTGAGCAGGTTTAGAACATAACTTCACTATTTTTAGTCTCCTTAAAATATTTTAGCAACAAGAGGTTGGCAGGTGTCAGTAGAAGACTTGGCATGGCTGGCTAACCAGAGCCATTGGTTGCTTGTCTGATATGAACTCCTAAGGCAGTTTGATTACGGAGTTTGCTTTCCATGAGAGAGAGGGAGATTCTTGAGCAGGTTTAGAACATAACTTCACTATTTTTAGTCTCCTTAAAAAAAAAAAAAAGGTGTTTTTTATCTATTCACTTCTTTTATCACATTAAAAATGATGGGAAACAGACTTTATTCATCAATTACTTGTTATTAGCTTCTAAGCGGGGATGGTTTTGTCTGCCTTTCATAATTTAGTTACAAAATACTAAAGTGACTATGCCAAAGAAGGAAGTATATGCAGAATAAAGCTACACAGAACTGTTAGGTCTCAGAGTTCCTTATGGAGTCCAAGATAGATCAGGATATATTAGAGAAGTGAGATTGGTTTGAATCCTAGTGAATTGATGAATTTTAAAACACTTTACCTGCTTAATAGGGAAAAATCTTAGAGACTGTGTCCAACTGAGTTGATGTGTAATTACAGTAAGAAATACACTGCTATCAAGCAGTTTGTGCTTGTCCCAAGAACCAGCTTGATGTACAAGAGAGAGTAATATTTGTATTACATACAAAAATATCTTTTAATGTTTTTAATTACAGGCTGAAGTTGTCAGCCTGAAAAGTTTCGGTGCTTAGCAACTCCTCAGTCTGCAACATGCAGTAGAACTCTATTTAAAGTCCTCTTTCTTTAAAAAATAAAGAAATAAATAAAAGTTCAGACATGCATCCAAGTCTGCATCAGTTCAAGAATAAGTAAAGGGACTCTGAGGAAAATGAAAAAGAACAGAAAAGTTGGAGGGGGTGTGTGTGTTTAGGTTTGTCCCTCTACTTGGAGCAAACTTGTGCGTTGTCTTCATTTATCATTAATGGTCTTTCACATTCCTTTTTCTAGAGTGATGGACATCAAGTGAGGCAGTTTGAGTCAAGTTCAGTCATTGTCCATTTCTGCTTGTGGAATTTTTAACTAGGTGAATCGTTACAAGATTTTACCTTTACTGTATGACTGTAAAGGTAACGCTAGCAAAATGTTGATATATGGCTTTTGTGCTTGCTTATCTTCTAGATTGGGAGGGGAAAAGAAATGCAGCAGTTCAGAACAGTAAATAGGATATTCTTGAAAGAAACCTTCTCTTTGTGCACAGTTGCTTTCACTGATCAGTTTACTTAGCTCTGAGTAAGAGCTTAATTCTCCGAAAGCCTTATTCTCTTCTCTGTTTGCTCTGATTTAATGGTAATGTTTTCATTTGTCGTATGTCTTATTGTCCAACTTTGAGACTTTATATTCATTCTGTCTTGGAGCTCAGTGTTTCACATAGAAAGCTTTTGCTTCGAATTTCTTTAGCTACCAAAAATTAGAGAAAGAAATGGTATCAAGCTTCTCCTTGGGTCAATGATGGCATCAGAGTCCTCTCCTCTTGGTAACTTTGGCTTTGATCCCAACTTCAGTGGAGACACTTAGCATTTTACACTTTGTTGAAATTAGAATTAACTTTATTTACATTTGCATGTGGGTTTTTTCCTCAGCATTTTAATGCTCTTGTTTTATTTTTGCACTACCTCTATTTTTGTGTCATAGAATTTTAATTGCTCTCCATTAAGTATTTCACTACCTACATTTTCCTGAACCTGATGAGGAGTAGTATTCCTTGGATGTAACATGCAAAATCATGGTATGATGTGTGAACTCTGAAAGGCCTAGATTTTAGTCGTCATGATTAAATTGGGTTTTTTCCATTCTTTTTCATAGGATGTTTTCTCGTTCCCTTGCTTTGTGTGACAGATCATGACTTACTTTTTCTCTTCACTAAGTATAAAACATCTTGACACCCTGATCATTTCATAGAGCAGCTTCATTGTTTAAGATGATTTGTCTTTCTGCTATTTCTTTGTCCCTCGTCTCTCTTGTTCTGTGGTATTGTCAGATTCCTGAAATGGTCCTTGTCCCTCTTTATCCACTAAACATCATCTCTTCTCTTAGACTTTACCTTTCTCCATGAACTGTTGTGCCTTTTGGTACAGTTTCATGCAAATACAACGTTACTATTTTTGTTTTCTCATCTTCCCATAAGCATGCTTGAAGTAATGATTCAGAGTATATATATGTTCCTCAACACTCAGATAGGATACTTAAGCCTTCTAATGTACTGGAAACTGGGAAAAGAAAAGATACAGTTCAGGACGAAGGTGCACTGATACTGCTGTGTGGGAAATAACTTTATGCCCTGACTGTAAGCAGTAGTTGTCCTTCATCTATATGGAGGCTAAGAGAATGTTGTTTCCTTCTGTTCATGTAAGTAATAAGGGAGGGGATGGGTGAAAGAAAAATTGAGCATAGTTTTTCCTTATGCAGTTCATATACGCAAATGTAACAAGGCTTTGATTTATCCCCCTATGTACTGTACTGGATCATAAGTCTTTCTTAACATGTCGAGCGTGCATGCTGTTCTGTAAGTCTTGCTTATAACGATACACCTGTTGAAAGAACGATTTTGTTGATGACAAAGTATGCTCTGTTTTTAATGGAAGACTTTAACAAGGAATCTCTAAGTTGCTATTGTAGGATTTTCTTTAACCTATAATAGGCTCATATTTGCATGTTTCTTTCTGCAGTGAGTATTATTTCAGCACAGAAAATTTGGAAAGGGACTTCTTTCTGAGGAGAAAGATGGACCAACAAGGATTTCTGCCTGTCTCATTGATTGCTAGCTTCCGTCGGATGCAAGCTCTGACTACAAATGCTGCACTCATTTTGGAGGTAAAATAATTCAGAAGTATGTATGTAGAAAGTTGCTGGGTTAATTTTGTACTGCCATTTAAAGTCAGTGCTATGAAGTTAAGAAAGATTTCTGTTTGCAGTGACAAGGATTTTATAAAGAGGCTATGAATGGCAAAGTTTGTGGTTTTTTTCTTTTTTGGATGGTGCTGGATAGGTAATGTTTTTAAAGTTACAATATGCTTGTCACATAGGCCCTAAAGGACAGTACAGAAGTTGAAACTGTGGATCAGAGGATAAGAAAAAGGGTTGATCCAGAAAAATGGCCAATTCCAGGCCCTCCTCCATGCAGTCTGCCACCGACTGACTTCTCTCAGCTCATCAATTGTCCAGAATTCGTACCAGGACAAATTTTTGGCTCACATACTGGTAAAGGATTTATTTTATGGAAACAGAAGTTTAGGACTGTCTACCCAGCTTAGGAAGTTTGCCTCTTGATACCGATTTCATAATAGAGGTTGTACATTTGGTAACAGTTTGTTCAGCTGATATGCCCGTCAGCCTTGCGGTTGCCAAGTCACATGGCTGGCACGGCTGATGTGAAGTAGATAAAAATGTCTCTTATGTGTTAAGGCTGTGACCGTTCTCCAGAATATAGTATGATGGACTACAGTCCTTTAGTAGTAGAAGTAGTAATAGTAATCTTAAGTTAGTCATAAAATCTGCTTCATTTTGGTAGGAGCTGAAAGTTAACTCTTTATTTGGTGCATCCTGGTTTTGGATGGGGATCTCATTCACATTATTAATAGGGTTTGTTCACTGACAACCCTTGGCAAGGAAGTCTTTTACTAAAATGTTGGCTGGAATTAAATGGGAAGAATGAAGACTGAGTTAGGCACCCGTCCATAGAGCTGGAGGATGGTGTGGAGAAAACATGTCCCTAATGACGCTGCTCTTGTTTTCTGAATAACACATAATTTCTCTCAGGCTGTTAGAAACTTTCCATGTAAATAAGTTGCTAGAATCGATCTTTTCCTAAAATGTTGAGTGAACTGTGAAAAGCTATCTCCGAAAAATGAAAATAAATTCTGCCTATCAGTGTTATATTTAACCAGAGAGGTAGAAAAATGATAGCTGTGGTTAGAAGAAAGACTAGTGAAACAATTAAACCCCAACAAAACAACCCGCAACAGGAACTGAACTACTGTTTTCCACTGCTAGAGTCTGCGCCAAGTTCTCCAAGAATGGGAATCCCGCTGAGTCCAAAGGAAAACACTGAAACGAGTAATTTTCAGACAATGTCTAAAGGATTGTCTACAAGTTTGCCTGATTTGGACTCTGAACCTTGGATAGAAGTGAAGAAGAGGCATCATGCAACCACGGTCAAACTAAAGGTAAAAATCAAACCCCTTTAAGTTATGCTTAAATAAACAAATGCAAATCCTGCCACCTTTCAGATTATGCTGTAAACCAAGATTTTTCACGTTTTAATGTATGTGATGCTTGATAATGCAATAGAGGTAGCGTGCGTACTTCTCACTCTACCAGACCTAGAATAACTAAGTGCATTTAAAATCCTGATCCAAAGCTCACTAAAATGAAAAGGAAATGCTGGGGGTGTTTTTTCTGCTGAGGGACAGTTGTACCTGTTGATTATTGAAAAATGTATTGAAATGTGCATTGAGAATTGTTCTAAAAGCTTATGGCAGAATTTAGAACAGTAATTTACTTAAACATCTGAAAGTGGCTGTATTGTTTCTAATTCCCATACATTTGTTTACTGAAAATGTTCTGTTGTGTTCTGTTTGTCTCCTGTTTGGATAATCACTATCCAATTCAAACATAAAATGCATCACCTTTTCCAACTTAGGAAAGTGTTCCTATACCTGATCAAATATCAGATCAACAACAGCCGCCCCCACCTCCAGAGGAACAAGAAGAACTTGATTTTTTGTTTGATGAAGAGATGGAACAAATTCAAGGACGGAAGAATAAATTTACTGATTGGTCAGACAGCGATTCCGATTATGAATTTGATGATCAGGATGTAAACAAGATTTTGATTGTAACACAGACACCACCATATATGAGAAAACATCCTGGTGGAGATCGTACTGGCAACCACGTATGCCGTGCAAAAATTACATCAGAACTTGCTAAAGTTATTAATGATGGCTTATACTATTATGAACAGGATTTGTGGATGGAGCAGAGTGAAAATGACACTATGATGAAGGTAACTCTCTTAATTTTTGACCTGAAAACCATGCCTGTCCAAACAGTTCCAAAATTAACTTCAGCCATCTGCTACGTAATTGTAAAATGCTACACTTGTTTGAAAGAAAAGTGACAGTAGTTGAATTTACAGGTCTATTGAATTCTCTTTATTTTGATAATATTGTAAACAGTTGAAAGCAAAACCAGCAAGTTTTTCTTGTCGCAGATTTGACCAAAAACATTGAATGAATATTTTTTAGAACTATTTTTGACATTTTGGACATGGTTTAACTTTTTCAGTGTTTTCTTGTTCTATGAATAGCTTGTTTCATAACATTTGCAAACCCCTGCCATAGGGGAAGGGGGCACATTTCTGAGGTGAGATAATGAGAGGAAGGTAATATGGTCATTTTAAGGTAGTTTTATATCGAGGTTCTGTTCACCTTGTAGCTTGTTAGAATGATAGCTCTGCGAGCAAATGGAACTTTGGATCGCACACCTTACTTTATTATAGAAACCCTTTTATTTCCTAGCCTGTACATGGGCCCCTGTCTTTGAGGCTTTCAAAACTTTGGAAGGAGATTGTCAGCTCTGTGACTTTTATTTATTTATTCATTTACTTCCTTATGTATTTATACTTTTTTTTTTAAATATACTAAGCAGCTGTAAAATTACAGATGAGTTGAACTCCAGCACTGCATAGGCAGAGGTCAACATGGCATGCTGCAGTCCTGTCACTTGCTGCTCTTGGTTTATTAAGAAACCCTTTCTTTTGTGCAAGCGAGCCCAGCGAGTGGCATGTCTGTAGGCAATCCCACCGTATCACTAGCAGGTATTATGTGTACAGAAATACAAAATTACCTAGACACTAAGTGGTGAGGGGAAGGAGCTTTATCTGTGCATAAGGGCAAAGGTGGAGTGGGGGGAAGGGGGAACGTAGCTCAAAGGACAAATGGAGCATGTGGGTACAAAAAAGAACTGACAAGGTAGAAATGAATGTTGAGAATAAGAGCAAGAAATAAAGGTAGAATTCAGAATGTGGAGTTTTTATTACAAAGCAAATGGACCAAGAAAACCAGCAAACTGGAAGAGGACAGTGAGAAATAGCACACAGCAAGAGAAAATATTTTCTTTGTCGTTGTTATGTTCTTGACAATGGTTTAAACAAGATTTTTCACACACAGCATGCACATGCACACGTGTCCCACCCCACCTTCAGCTGGGTAGGGGCATGAGTGGTTTGCGATGCTGCCACACATCTTGGAAAATCCCGTCCTTTCGCAGTTTAAGCTACCAATCAAACAAACAAAAAAAGCTGAACACTTTGTTTACAAATACTGGCTTTTCTTTAGATGTAGCCTGGGGAAGGGAGCAGGTCCTCTTCTGCTCCCCTAAATCGCTAGGACCTTCCTCAGCACACTTACTGCAGAAGGAGGATGGTTTTGGGCTTGGCAAGGGGCAGGATCTCAGTCATTTCTATTTCTTAAATTTCTGTAAAAATTTGCATGTAGATAGCCTTACCTGCCTCCATTCGCCCATTTGTTGGCGTAATTATTTCTTTGAGCTAGCGCAGTGTGAGCTGTGTTAGGTTATATACAGTGTTCACGGCAACTTTTTTACAACGTGTGCTAGAGACTCCTTCCATCTTCCTTAAAAGAAATCTGTACTGGCTGTGTATGGGTACTTGTGTGTCAATTCTGGCCTGCTTATTTTTTCTTTTATGAAATTCACCTGTTTCTCAGGATGCTATCCATTATCATGCTTTGCGTTTACAATTTGCTTTCTCTAATTCAGCAAGAGATTGAGAACTTTAAGAAGCTAAATCTCATTAGTAAGGAAGAATTTGTTAATCTTGCACCAGAACCAATTGCTGATCCAACCCAAGAAGTTCCTCCAGGACCTCCAGGGTTACGGAAAGGTAAGTAATACGTATTTGTTTTTAGAATCTCTGTAATAAAGAACAAATTTGTAGGTGTGTTAACTCTTTCTGCCTGTGTAATATTTTAAGTTTGGTTCAGTCAGCAGCCTGAGGGGCTTTGTCTTTGCTAATTTTTCAAATTGTCAACTGTTCATCAGTAGCGTGGTTTCCATTGAATTAGAAGAAGCTGGCACTCGTACTTTTCAGGATATATATGAGCATCAATAGGCAGTGTTCTATTTTGTTGTCACCATATACCCACACCAGGTGCTTTTTGTGTAACTTGGCATTTACAACGCGTAAAGCAATAGCTAGTGATGTTGCAAAACATTTTCTAGAAACCAGTATTTTTATGGGAAATGGGGATAGAACAAAGTGAGATTAGAAGAGTTTTCTACTTGTATCATAACCTTACTGAGCAGTCACAATGTCCAAATCTTATCTTTTGAGGTATTTCTGATACAGTAGTAGTATTAACGTTTACTAGGATACATGCTAATAGCATCTTTAAAGTAGTTGAAGAAAACCACCTCACCAAACCCACCACCTCACCAAAAAGCAAGAATGTGGTATGCTTTCAGCAATGTTTATTTTCCATTACTTTGCTAGCGTAGATACACAAGAACAAGCAGGTAGGAAAGAAGCGGGTTTAAATTTTCTAGCAAAGACATGCTTGAAACATTATTTCATAGTTTTGAGCGGTTTGTACTGCTTCTACGCCAACTGCTTTTGTTAATTTGATTATCCTTTGGGGATGATGTAGTTCACTTGAAATGAAACAGGCCTTTAAGATACTAGATACTGGGGGAGCCTAGGCTTTGAAATCCTGTTTCTTTTGAAAACAAATGTTTTCTCCTTCCTGCCTACAGATTTAGCAGAGGAGCTAGCTTATAATTTAAGTATTGAAGTACTTCCAACAGCAGCAATAGCTCGATCACTGCCAACAGCAGTTCCAGATTCCCCCTGTGTTCACCCTGCCTTCACCCCGCGAACACCTCGCACCCCGAGGCTACAGGATCCCAACAAAACACCCAGGTTCTACCCTGTTGTTAAAGAAGCACAATCCATTGATGTAAAGGTAAAGGGAAGGACGTAGTATTTTTTTCTTTAAACCAGAAAAAGCCTATAAAACTCATGTCTGCATACGATGTAACAAGAATGAAAAGGCAAAAAATGAAACACTTGTACTTTTTTTTTATTGTTTATCTTAAAAATATTTACCATCTTTGTTCTCTTTTATTTCTACAAAATGGTTTCTGAGTTTCCTCTGTAACATTTCTTAAAAGTCCTTGCTGAAAAAGTGCAATGTCTAAAGATTTTTAATTTGTTACATAAGACTAATCTTTAGCTTATGAAGCTGGAGTGTTGTGACTTTATAATGTGTTAGATAGAATATAAAATGTTTAGAACTTTGTTTTAAGAGGGAGAGAATGAGTGAAATCAAATTAGGGAAATAAATACTTCATTTACTTTCTTAGACTCCAAGAAAAAGAAAAACACGACACAGTACAAATCCTCCCTTAGAATGCCACGTTGGTTGGGTGATGGATTCCAGAGACCACAAGCCAAGAACTTCCTCTGTGAGGTAAATTTTTTTTGTCATAGAAAATTTGTTTGCAATGTCATTACTTCTCACTGCTAATGGAGAAATAGGCTGCGATAAAAAACAACTTATAAATACAGTGGAAGCAAGAAGAGAGTGATCAAGAAAGACAAAAACATAGAATACAAGACTATCTGGAAGCAAGCTAGCTAGACTGACTATGTTCACAACATTGTTTGTTGATCCGTGATATAGTAGCAGTAATATTACTTGAAGTACTGATGTTCACTTAAGTGATTGCCTTTAAGTGGTCATTTTTTGGCGTCCGGTCACGAGCAGTGTTCCCCAGGGCTCAGTTTTGGGGCCGGTCTTGTTCAATATCTTTATCAATGATCTGGACGA
>NW_008794431.1:1189893-1212775 GCF_000699145.1 Aptenodytes forsteri | reverse complement strand
TTAGTGGACATGGTGGTGTTGGGTCGATGGTTGGACTCGATGATCTTAGAGGTCTTTTCCAACCTTAATGATTCTATGATTCTATGATTTAAAATCAGGCATTACAGTAATGTTTAATTATCATCATCCAAAACTGCCTGTTTTTTGACATTAGCACAGAATCTGATTTTCTTGAGGTGCACCCGAAAACAGATGACTGGGACCCTAGGCATGCATTGTAGTGCTCGTCAGGTGACTGTACTACGCTGACAGCTCTTGCATAGATCAGAATGGTTGAAAATTGATTCTGTAGAAAAGCACTGTTTATGGGACAGAAATAAGTTCGTTTTTGTTTTTTTTTCTTCAGCAGTTCCAATGCTTCGCCTTCAGAAGGAGCTCCACTAGCAGGAAGTTACGGGTGTACCCCAAATTCTCTTCCAAAATTTCAGCATCCCTCTCATGAACTGTTAAAGGAAAATGGCTTTACTCAACAGGTGTACCACAAATATCGTCGAAGGTGTCTAATGGGTAAGCCCCTAAATGTGCTTCCTCAAATTTAGGTAGAAGTTACTAGGTGTCATCTGATACCTGTTTTCTCCACATTGTTCCTCATCCTTAATTTTTCTTGGGAAAGGAAAGCAAAATTTATTTGATGCTTCTATTTTATGAACTCTGCTTTCCATGTAACTTTACATTCCCTGACAAAAAAATTACCCTCAAATATAAACTTAAGTTACTGGAAGATCTTGTATGTGTATTACTCATGGAAAAGCACTTGAAAATATTCTGCTGAAAAATTAAAAATAGCTTTTTTCCCTTTCTTTTTTTCTTCTAGAGAGGAAACGGTTGGGAATTGGCCAGTCCCAAGAAATGAACACACTTTTTCGTTTCTGGTCCTTTTTTCTGAGAGATCACTTTAACAAGAAAATGTATGAGGAATTCAAACAACTTGCTCTAGGCGATGCAAAAGAACACTACAGGTATTCGCTTTTTCCTGGAAGTTAAAGACTGTTGAGGTCTTACCATTCATTTTAATGACTGTGAAGTTTACGTGTATCTGAAGTGAACATTCTTAGTATTGGCTATGACTCTTTGTAAATCTTTAAAATAGCAGTCTGTGTAAGTTCTTTTAATAGCAAAAATCTGTTTGTATCTATCTGTGCTTTGCAGATAAATAGCTAAACGTGCAGCATTTCCTGACTTGTAATTGGTCCTGAATTCTACAAAATCCGGTAACTTGTTGACTGTGACAAGTTGGCTCTATACTTACTAACACTCATAAGATTCTTCCTTCCGCAGGTGAAAACATTCTTAATCTCATTCAACTTGTTCAAACTGCTTCTTGCCTTCCAAAAATGCTGGAAAAATGACCACAAAAGGAAATTACCACTACCCCTTTGCTCTTTGATATTATCCCCTTCTTTTCACCCAGTTCCCCTCGCCTCTGTTTCCCTTAGCCAAAGAGACAAGGTAGCCCAGCGTTTTGAATGGCGAGCGAGGAAGTACTGGCTATGGAAATCCTGAAGTTCGGATATGAAGTCCGAGACTGCGGAGTGATAGTCCCTAGGGTGCAAAGGTGGCTTTAATAATACCTTGTGTCTCTGCTCTGAGCTTTCTTGATGCTCTGCGATTATCCAAGGATACATTTACCAGGAGAAACTTCAGAAGGCTCTTAAGGGGACTAAGGTGGCAGCAGATGGATGCAGAACAGAAGGGAGGTCCCAGCTATCTAGAGGCCCGAGGCAGCTCTGGTGACGGTGTGGCAGCCAAAGCCAGAGTGTGACTAAATACTGAGACAGAAACCCCAGCACTGGGGTGTGCAGGAGCTGGAAGAACACCGAGTCCTGCCCTACACATCGGGTTTTGCACTGATGGTGGGTTAGGCTGACTTTTGGTCTGACCCACTATGGTTGGTTTTACGTTGAAGCTTTTTGTGTATACAAACATACTGAAAACATGAAAGTGTGCGTCTCCATTTTGTACGTGTGTATGGTGTCTGTAGTTCCTAAGTTGAAACCGTGGGACAAACCTGGTTTTCCTAAGTCAGTTTTGATTATTTGTGAAGATGTTTCAGAACAATATAAAAACTGATGTGAAAAGGAAGTGTTTTTTATGAGAAGGGTAAAATGAGACTATGCCATTTACTTAAATGCAAGGAGAGACTGAAAACTTGCATCCTTCTGAGGAATGAGGAGCGTATGTATAAGACTTTCGTACCTCTCTGTTCTGTTACAGGTATGGATTGGAATGCTTGTTTAGATTTTACAGCTATGGCCTAGAAAAGAAATTCAGGCCAGAAATATTCAAGGATTTCCAAGAAGAAACAAAGAGAGACTATGAAGCTGGTAATTATCATAGGCCAGTCACTGCTGACACCGGGGTAACTTTAGTTGGGAGATAATCCCAATTCATTGGCACCGACTTGTTAACTAACCCAAGAGCAGCTTTTGTTCATGTTCCTTGTATCTTACAGTTCTTTTAAACATACAGTTACCAGTGAATAACTAAGTTTTCAATTAAGTCTTTGTAAATTGGTAAAATTATCTTTTTCCATTATTAGGTCAGCTATATGGACTGGAAAAATTTTGGGCTTATCTAAAATACTCTCAGCACAAGACTCCAGCCATTGACCCCAAACTGCAAGAATACCTTAATAAATTTAAGAGACTGGAGGACTTCAGAGTGGATGTAAGTTTCCATGTCTACTTTAAATAAGTATTTGGTGTACGAATATTTTTACTGCAAGGTAAACTGAGAACGGTACTTCATTTCACAAAACAGCAGCTTTACAAATCCTGTCAATGACTAGAAAAAGCATGATTAAAAAAATTAAATTCAAATGAAAAACACAGTTTTATTCTAGACATTCTTTTTTGAACCAAAGTACGGTGCTGAGGTGTGGTGCCTAAAATGTAAAAAGTGTTGATCTGTTTTCATTGTGTAATGAAATAAATAGCAAAAACCAGCGGATTTGTCGCCTGGTAAGACTGAGGACTTCTATACCATTTAAGAATTTGGCAAATGAATTAATGCCCAACTGGTATTTCTTAATGAACTGTGACAGGCATTGTCCTTGCCGAGACTTCCTATGCCAAATTCAATGTATCCTTCCTGTAGAACGCTGAATTCTGAAACTGTGTGACTCCAGAGTGTAGTGCTTTTCGTAACTGGGCTATGGTGCACTACGCTACCATCGTCCTCTCTAATCCTCCATTTTCTGGGAGTTGTGGCAAACATTTGAGCAGTGACGATTAAATAATGCTGTAAGACTGTTTAAAGTCCTTAATATGTCATGCACTTGCACTTCTAGCTAAATGGCCAGGAAAGCTTTAGAATATCATCAGTGAGCTGTGAATAACTAAGATTACTAGGCCGAATTATGGAATGCTCTGTCTTTTTTGCTCCTTTAAGTGTACGAAAAGGCAACTATCTGGCCTTACAGAACAACATTTAACAGGTTGCCAATGTTTATTTTCAGCCTCCTATTAGCGAAGAATCTGGCAGAAACAGACCAGTTGCTGCAACAGGTGAGGATTCAGGTCATCACAGACATCAGTCTAATTCTTCTAAAACACTTCTTGCCACTAAACGCACGGCTGCCTGTCAGTCCCAGGCCCTGGGAAATGTTACCAGTGGGAATGCTGTGCAAGCGTCCGGAGGCCATAACAATGCTGCCACAAAATCTATAGAAGGTGACGTACCAGAAAAATAGACTTACGATGAGCTTGCGCCCTTGAGAATCAACTTTATGTCACTCTTAATTTGGACATCTTCAAGGCGAGCCAATCTAATACATGATTAAAAACGTATGGGAAGACAAAGGAGTGGATTCTCTTTTTCACAGGATTTAGTTCCAAAACACTTACCCTAGGAGAGTTGCTCTTGGTTTTGGGATCATCGGAAGGATCCTAGGGAAGATTCTTTGGCTTCAGTATTGCTTTCCTCAAGCTTTTGTTTACAAAGAACTGCATTCCTTGCATATGCAAAAAATACTTTGGGGGATGCCTTACATTTCAGCTCATATTTCTTAAAAAAGGTATGACATACCCATGTTATTTACTGTGCTTTCTTTACCCAGATCTTCCCATTATTTGTATTTTACCAAAGCAAAAAAAATTAAGTTATATGTAGAATTTTAAATGTAAAGGAAGGATCTATGTGATTGGTTTGCTCTTGAATCTAACTATTAAAAAGTATGTTTTTGTGCAAAAGCACACTCGAGAATGTGCAGCTATCTATGAAACGGCATTTCTCGATTCTATTTAAAGACATAGTTTCTATTTTTTTCAGGGTCTCCATAGTTAGCATTTTAAGTACGGAGTTTGAGTGGACATAACTGGGATAGCTTTGCAGATACTTCCTTCGGTATTGGTTGTTAATAACTCAAGCAACAGAAAAACACAGGGGAAAATGGATCTGTTGATTTCAGTGTCTTAAATTAACATACAGTATCTACAGTTTGTGCAGGCTGTTAAAATAGCAAACTATTCAAATTATTCTCAGCTTGAGGGGTGTCTTCACTTGAATTCTCTTACGATTATGAAGTACTCTTAACAGGAGAGGCGTAATTTTTAATTATTTTTTTTCCTCCATATTTCAAGAATAAAAATGAGTTTGGAGGGAAACAAAGTATTCCTTGTAAATTTTTTTGCTTTAGTTTGCAATTTCTGAATGAAGTTCTGCTTAAATTGTGCTAGCTAAGCCTAAATAATTTCAAACAGGTCTAAATACAATTTCACTGAATGTAAGTTACTCAAATAGAAATCCGTTTCTGTAGCTGAAAGATGGGGATGTTCATATCCTGTAATTTCTTACTAACTTCATTACTTTGTTTTTAAAGACTCAGAAAGAACCGAGTGGGTAACTTCTCTCTTCTAAGGGTAGGTGAGAAGAATTTCAGCTTTTTGTTAGCCAACTGCAGAAAAGACTTCAGTCAACTTCTAAAGTTAAAAAGTTATGTCTAGCACAAATGCCTTAATCCATGAAGGTGTCCTGACTGCACAGCCACGTATGGGGTTTTAAACTTGTGTGAGATCTCGGAGGTTATAACAGGTCCATTAATTTTTCAGTCATTGTCTTGCGAATCTCAATGGAACAAATTACGAATGTTTGCATTGTAAAGGAGCGTATGTTAGCAGTGGCCTTCCCAACAGTTAATACAATTCCAATACAAAATTGAGCCTTTTGTAAGTGGCCTGTTCTACATGAATTTAAATGAACACATACCAATATATTAAGTAATTTCCTATAAATATGCTGAAGTGACACATCTCAATCCTGTGTTTGATCCATGCCTTTTGCTATCCAAGAAAATGATGCGAATGTAAATTTGGATTGAAATTGTATATACAAGTAATAAATTTAAGATTATTTCCTTTCCCTTTTTCATTGGAAAATGTGCGGATTAAGCTTTTAGTGTGTGTAATTTTGTGATATCTTGACAAATTTTATAAAAACAACAACAAAAACCCTAATAGTGTTGTATATCAACTTTTTTTCCCCCCAAAGTGTGAAGAAAAACACCTTGAAAGAGCGTAAGGCTGTAGATTTGCAGGTGAACTTCTGTTGCCTCTGGTGCACTAGGGTGTCAGGGAAACCCAGCCCGTTAAAGGCTGAAGTGGTTCTTGGAATGTAAGCCAGCTTTCTTAAAGTTCAATATTGATTTATTTCTTTCATATGACTGGGTATTTGTCAAAGAAAAATATGACAGGAGAATGATAAATATGGCTGAAAGCAAAGAGAGTGAATACTTTACCTGCTGTCTGTCCTGTGGGCCTCTATGAATGATAAATATGGCTGAAAGCAAAGAGAGTGAATACCTGCTGTCTGTCCTGTTGGCCTCTATAGGGCTAGTTGCTTAGACAGTGTCCCTTTATTTAGGTGGACAAAAACCCACCCAGCTCTGGCTACCTTTCAGGAATGCCCCCTTTCACTTCCCACGGGCTTGAATCTTCCCTATCTCCCCTTGCAGACAGGTGGAAAACCCAGTAACTTGCATTACTGCTGTTTGCACACAGAGCTGAGAACAAAACCACTGAATTTTAGAATAAATCCTAAAGACTTTGCTGGCTAAGCAGCTTGTTTCTCTATATGGCTTGAAGTGGTTAATCACCTTTAAATAACTGACATACCTGTTGCAGAGCCATAAATTTGTCTTTGAACATGCCTTTTAGGTCCACTTAAGCCAACCTTCAATTTGTCTTAAGACTGGTTGTATTCTAACAGTAGTCTATTACTAAACACTTAGCAAGTCTTAGACCTTTCCTTGTCTAAAAGTTCTTCCATGTGCTTATTAAAGAATTTTTTTTTAGGTTTGTCTTCATTTCTTCTGTTGAGAAATGACTGTACAAATATTTCAAAACGCTACCCTGCCTAAACTCAGTCAGATTTTTCTTTTGTCATGCTCAAAATATTGGATTCTAAAGGCTTTTAAAAAGGGAAGGAAGGGAAGACTCAACATGGCTCTTGCTCCTGATGGAGACCAGATAATGTTTTCCCATAATGAGCAGCAGTAGCCTGTCTGCATGACCGATGCTCCTGGAGTTTAACAGGGATTTGGGCTTCTGTGGGAGATAAAGCATTAGAAGGAACTGAAACCAGTTTGTATTCATAGCAGCCTCTAACCTGCAGACTTTGCTTCAGGCATCGCTGCCCTAGTGAGGTGACAAACTACACTCGGTTCCAGACGGAGGAAGAGACTAAGCGTTAGCCAATGTTCTTTTACTGACAAATCCCACAGCTCTGCTAGGCTATACCTGTAATCTTAAAAGCTTTATTCTCTGCTGTCTTCAGCCTAGAAGTTTTGGGGGTTTGTTTTGGGTTGTTTTTTTTTGGGGGGGGGGGAAGGAATGCAGTTCCCTTTGCAACTTCCACAAACTCCACTATGAAAATGCAGCAAACAGACCAACCCCCATAATGGACCTACAGCTTTTAACTTGTCTTATTGTTGTATGACCTAAGTAACAAGAAACTTCGGAGTAGAACTTAAATGGCAACATTATAACACTTTAAAGAAGTTTAATCATCTCTGTTACCAGTTCTAAGGTAGTGCCTTGGGTAGTACCTTCGAAGCTGCTGAGTTGGGGTTTCTTTCTAGTTTAAAAAAAAAAAAAAATCGTACCTTCAAATATGTAAAAGCAAAGGACAGGGATTTCACTCCTGTGAAATGGGCTGGAGTCAGTCAAGAGAAAGGGAGTCTTTATACAAACAGTAATTGAATACTTGTGGTCAAGTGACAAATCCAGACTTGCCCCTGGAACTTCATACCTCCAAAAGGCTTTATTTTTAGACACTTACAGAATGTACACTTGTAGGCTTTGCCCAGTTACCTAGAAAACATGACAGGTCGGTAAAATGATTGTCACAAAAAAAACCCCAAACCACCAACCCCAAGTAAACTTTGTAACCAGAATGGGGACAATTGATTTGCTCATGAATTTTGCAGAAAGGTTGCTGTGCCAGACTAGAAGTCTATGAAACACATTAAAGTTGCTGCCTTCAGGTACAGGAAAAAAAATACACAAAAATCCTCAAAGAGAAAGGGCAAGGAACACTAGTTTGGGGGTTTTTGTTTGGTATTTTTTAAGTTTTCAGTTAAACAACCCTTCACCTGCATTTGAACCAACCTTGGCACATATGTTCTATCAAAAGCAAGCTTAAAACCCAATCTGTAACCACCTATTAGTAAACATTCACCTTTAACCATAAATTAGAAGCCAGTGGAAGGATGTGCCAGTAACATTCATACTTAATTATTTATTTGGTTTCCACATTTAAGTAAGCCTTCAAGGCCAGAGTTACATTATTACTAGCGTTAAGTAGGAAAAGGAGTAAAGAGCCAAATCTGCAGCCGCACTTGCATCATTCCATTCATGCCTGAAAGAGCAGTCGGACGACAGTGATGGCGGGGTTTCTCCCCACAGCCTACACTTCGGTCTGCAACATTAAAACGGGAGAGAACCAAGACTGCAAGAAGGACTCTAAGGCCGCAGGACTTCATCACAAACGCACTCTGAGCTTCATAAATGAACTTCAGCAACACTTCAGTACTGAGCTGGTGAATTACTGAGTAACGCTTCATGGAAAAACTACACAGCTTTGTCCTAAAAAAAATAAAACCAACCCCAAAGCAGAGCCAGGAAGACCATTATATTCAAAGTACTAGGTCTTGATCTGTATTTTGTCCTATTCTGCACAACAATGCCTGTATTTCCTGGAGGAAATAAAACCCCACAAACGTTTCTTGCAGAGAAAACAATTATCAGAGAGACTCAAACAAAGCATAAGTAAGGTTTAACTATTCTTTGACCTTTACAATGAAGATAGTAAAATCAAACTGATTTTGCAGGAAGAAAAAAAATGTTAGAAAATAGCCTTAGAACTAAGATATTTAAAGTGAAACAAGACCAGAAGCAGAGTGCCAAGCTGCTTTTACATGCTGTGTCCAACTCTGAAGGATAGAAAATTTAAACCTTAGCCAAGGAAAAGTAGATCTAGCTTGATAAAAAGATACAAACAAGTACAAGCACGTGAAAGGATAACTCTGTGGTCCTTAGTGGAAATTCAGGCTGTTCAGATCAAGTAACAACATGGTACTTTTTTTTTTCTTTAAATCAAGAAGGTTTAAAAAGAGATTTCCTGCCATAATAAAGCATTTTTGGGAAGTGGTGTACAAATGAGGCAGAAGTGTCAAAACAAATGACTACTCAAACTAGTTTAACACTAAGTCTAGCCTAGGAAAACAAGTCATATATTAAACTGGAAGTGTATTTTGTTTCTAAAGATGATAAGAAATAGTCCCTTTGAGTCCCTTATGTTGCTTAAACAAAATTTAACACATTGTCAGTATCAACCTGCCTGTCATTTTAGTTAATAGTGAATTTTGACCAAATGATTGACACAAATGTTACAAGGATGAACGCCTCCATAAAATTATTAATTGCACTGAAGTTTTGAGGGATCTGATGTTATTCTAAATTATTCTTCGTATGTGTCAACTTTTTATAAAAATGAAAGCTAGTGTGCTTTAAAGCACTTTTTTTAGGTTGTCAGCTTTAAATCACTAGTGACTTTGTATGTAGGATGAATGAGGTTAATTTAGATCCACAAGACACCAAAATACAGGATTAAGTCTACGCAACATACTGCTGCCATAGGACGACAGTTTTGTATTCTTCAGTTACCATGAAGTTGCTTCAAAGCAAAACTCATCCTTTACCCATCTTGCTGTTCAGCCAATCCTAAATCATAAAGGTAAGAATTTGAGTATTGTTCTTTTAAAACAATTCAAAAAACCCAACAAAACAACAAAACTTCACGTAACTTCACTGTGATGAAGCTTCACTGCATTTCTTGCAGCAAGGGAAAGGAAAAGGCTGCACTTGGGTTAGGAAGTCACGGCATATGCAAAACTACCCTTCTTTCTCCAGTAGGAAGTTTCTACATAAACCAGATACAAGCATGATAAACAGCCAATGCTACAGCTATGCCAGATGTAGCAACACTAACAGCTGTAATGAGAGAAGAGCAGAGTAACTCACGGCAAGCGTTAAAAACCTCCAGCCATGATTTTGTACAGTAGAAGCTGTAACACATAGTACCTGTATTTTTATGTGGAAGCCTGGGAAAAAAAAATATTTATCTATCTGGTTGTCCTATCTGATTGATAGTTGGGTAAGCCTTCTTTTCCTGCTCTGCAGCTATACACGTCTTGGTGCCATGATGAGGTGCAACAGCTGGTGCGAAAACTAAAAGTGAAAGGCATACTGTAAGTGAAGGGTAGTGTAAAACCTTTTATAGCAAGATTTAGTTAAAAGAAAAAAAAATCCCTAGTGGAGCATCAAGATAAAGAACTGGTGCTTACGTACTCCTAGCTCCTGTCCTATGCAAGAAAGCTTTTCTTTATCCCTTGGTAGCTTCCACTGTTCCATCTAAAACACATATTTTTGTGGTTAGTTACACTAGCATGCCCAGCATTTCAGCAGTGTTAGATGATTAGCAGACACTTCTTATAGTACTAACGTGCAAACCAAAGTCTGGACACTTGCACCAACGCTCAGCTTATAAGGATGTGACCTAAGCAGAAACCAGTGCTTTACTGAATTACAGTCAGCAGCTGAACAGCCACACACCGAACTGGATTGTTCAGCCTGTACAAGAACCTGCAAGCGTAACCTAACTTCTATGGAGAAATGGCTCCAGTTCCGCTACTTCTGTGATAAAACTATTCTTTTCCAAGCTTGGGCACACAAGGAACAGAACTCAACCTGCTTTCTAGGACACGTGAGTTACACATGATTCAACGGAGGATTTCTGTTTATTTGTTTCATTTACATCAATATAAATCTCTTTCAGTCAAATAGTAATAAAAAGGAAGTAGTCCCTGGAATTTCACAGTTCAACAGAATGTATATATAGAAATCCGTTACTGTAGACTGATCACAGGTGAAATCTGCAAACAGAGGTACAGATGTAAGCCATAAAGCTGCAAGTCATGAACTTAATAGCGTCACCGTTAGGAATTTAGCAGAACAGACGGTGAAATTTCCCACGTATAGATCTCCAGCGTTCTTGTCCCATTAGTGCCACGAGACATACTCCTTTTACTGTATGTTACACAATTTCCTATAATGCTTCTCCTTCCTTTACATCACTTACTTTTTTCCCACCATAAATGCACTGGCATAGGTTTATTTTTTTAAATACAGCTTACCTAAGTAAGTCTTCAAGATTCTTCAAAAGCTGGAACTTGAAAGGAAAAATAACACCACGAGGACAAAGAACAGTATTAATAGCGGTGGATGTTTTATATCCAAGACTTCTTCCCCTTGCTTTGTATTCCATCATATTCCAGCTCTGCTTAACAGCTTCTACATAAAGTCTGACAGCACATTTGGTATCGTACATGCTTTATTAAAATGGTACTCGTATTTACAATATCTGCAGAAACAATCCCTCCCAAGTCTTGCATTCAGACAGACACGCACACATACACACGCGCGCACGCCCCTTCCCTCTACCGGGGTGTGAAGGCTATGCTCCCAAAAGTTAGGCAGCTTCTGGAAGAGGAGGAAGGGTGACTTTTTTGTGTGTTTGTAATTACTTAAAAAGAAGCACGGGAGTATGCATTTGGCCATCACAATGCTAATTTAAGTATATGTAGTATTAACATATGGCAGTAACACTGTGTATTCCTCTTTTACATTCTATACACAGAATGACATCCAAGGTTTTCCAGTCAACAGAACATTCTAACTTCAGTCTCAATGCTGCTTGTAGTGACTATGAAACCACAATTTTGGGGCTGTCCCTTAAAACAATTCAAGTCTATGTAAGCGAAATAAGGCACAATTAATATTTGATTTGATTTGATTTAGAGGATGGGAAAAGGGGGAAGAGGCAGGCTTCAGATGATAACAGTTGTTGCAGAGGAAACAGTTTTACTCAATCCTTTTGGGAAAAGGATGAATTTTACCCCCATCCTAATCTACATGGACTTCTCGTAGAGAACTGAAGGATTCTGCCAGGGCTACTAACGCCCACATACGAAACAAAATTGGAAATCCACATTTCAACACCAGTTTCAGTAGTCTAACCTACTGATACTGATGTACATGAGTATGTCTTTCTTTAATGCTGAAGGAGAAGACACACATGAAACAAGATTCAAACCTTCCACTGAGCTTGAAGACTCACGTCTTATAGAGAGCTTGTAACATATACTATTTGAAGGCTTCAGCTTACCGATAAAAAGGAATAGCGATTTTGCCTTTAAACCCCTGGCCCCTCTTCACTAACGAAGCCTAACCAGACATTACAAATAAACTGCAACAAAAAGTTTGGCAGCACAAATAATGTCTAGTATTCAAATCTTCATTTGTGAGTATATTATTTTCCTTGTACAAAACCTGTTGAATGTTTTTCGCAGCAGATGAACTGTACCCAAAGATGCAGGACATTCTGTGATGGGGAATAAGAGGTTGCAGTTCCGAAGGCCCCTGACTTTGGTTGTTTACAAAGTTCATTCCTGTTTAGTGTGATCCTTGGTATCTTCCTCATCTGTGTATTCTGATGGTTCTTCCCCTGGTTTTAGGAGTCTACCTACGTAGTCGTATTTTTCTGAAAAAGATTTATGATTCCATTACAATCAAATACAGCTGCATTTGCTAGTTAGCCTGCACTGCTGCAAATTCACTTTTTCTCCTATACACTACAGTTCTGAACCTGAATCACTGAAATTGATGGCAATTTATCAGCAAGCTCAGCCTCCTAAAATAATCTTGCTACCATTGCTGCTCACTACTTTCTCTACTCTGAGTACTTTGTTTCAATTCTCCCGTACCTAACCAGGCAAGCTTTATCACACAATGGCTGAGAACACTGCTATTAAAACCGGCACAAATTCCCTCAGCCTGTTTTGATTTCAATTAATGTGCCCCCTCCCTCCAGAGGCATACTTCCATGCTTTTGAGAAATCATTTCAAGACAAACTTGTTCAACCCTTCATGCCAAAACCACTCTTAGTCCTCATAGTAATTCTATGGCATCCAAAGCCAACAACCTGCGAGCAGGAACTCGATCAGCTAAGCTACGCTGAGATTCGAGAGTGAGATTCTGTGCTGAAGAGCTGAGAGGAGAACAGCTTTCTTGTATAAAACTAAAAGGTTGAAAAAGCTATAGCGGGATATAGTGGAATCTTCTCTATGGGAGAAAGGCCTGAAATCCCATGTCTTTTCCTAAGAAAGTTACATTGCATTGTTAACGTTACTGTCAACATCTCTTTAGAAGCCGCCCCAAGCCCAAATCAGTCATTTTTATTAAAAGCATTTCCTTAAGCTAAAGATGTGCTGCTAATTTGAGAATTTACCTTTAAATTGCATTTCCCACTCTCTTACACTTTCCATCTGTACAGCATTTAAGTCCGATAGGTCATCATATTCATCTCTGAGTGCATCTTTATCTAGACAGAAAGTTGCTAGTCCCCTGGAGGCATCTCTGCCAGCAAATATTCCATATGGGCCCTCTGAAAACAAAAAGACAAAATCGATACCTTCAAGTCTTTGTTTATGGTGAGCAATCTCAGTTCTTTTATATAGTCTGCCAAAGCCACACATTAAACTTCTGCAGTGATGGTAACAGCAGTAGTTTCAACGACATGGCTGTTTGACATTCAACAGCACTGCAATTCAATCTTAAGCATCACTAGGAGATAAAGTCTGCTGAGAGAAGCAGAACCAGGAAAATAGCTTTGAAGGGATATCTGGAAAAATCCCTGTCATTTGATGCAAGTCAGTTGATGTAAATTCCAAAGGGACTGGAGGCTGGAATTCAAAAGAAACGCACTTCTATTAAGCAAAACATAGAATATCTACAAGTCAGGCATGAATAGAAGCAAATTGTATAGACATCTTAATTAGAAATCCATTGACTTTCATCAATAAATAGAACTTAAAAGTGAAAATTAATAATTTCACTTCACTTATAGAACCACCACAAGTTTCTACATACTTGACAGTGCGTCTTTTCACACATTTCTTACTTCTGTGGAAACAACCTCATTTATTTTGGGTAGCAGATCACCCATACATCTATCCTGTATTGTTCTTGAAAACTGCACAAATCTTCATGTTACAAATGTAAAGCAACTACCTTCCTTGTGCTTTTTGACATGCAAAGCAGCACAAATGCGCTAATAAGATTTTGAGCAATGACTGTCAAATAAATATTACTACAAAGAGAACTGGATGATTTGCAAACCAACAACTTTCAGGATAAGGTTGGTAACCGGCTTTCCCAAATTTTAATGAATCTAAAGAACTTCAAAGATATTGTTATCTTAGATTTTCTTGACCTAAAAACAAATACTTTAATTCAGCTCAATTAAAAACAAAACAAAACAAAAAACACTTTAAAATTTTCTGCATTAACTGCAGCAGCTGAGCAACAGGGAAACGCCCAAGGCATTATAAAGAGTGGTCACTACTTGAAGATAAATAGGCCAGAACCCTTCTCTGGCTTACCTCTCAGAAGACGACAGCGGCCGTCAGCCTGAAGAAAAGGCAGCACCCATTGGCAAGAATGAATACAAGCAAGTGGCAACACACTGTCCTTTACCCCCTCTATGGCCTGCTGTAGCACCTCAGACCTCTTCCGCACCAGGACGAGCCACAGGAAATCATTCAGAGAGGCTGGCTTCCTCCCAGGCCGCTTGCTCCAGCCACCACACCTATCTGCTCTTGCCGGGCATTGACTGCAGGGTTGAGACAGAGGCTGGATGCAGCGGGAAGAACTCCTGAGGCAGGGAACCTGAGTACCATAGGATTAGAAGAAACTATGTCCTCACCAGAACTGGTGTCGTCTCTCTACCCCAGAGTGCTTGGCATTGTAAGTTGCTTATAGTCAAACCTGAGAACAGAAGGGTGTCTTGTATGCCAAAGACAATTCCCTGTCTCTCTGGAAATAAACAACTCATTTAAAAGCAAAATTTCACAAGAAGTACACATCAGAGAAAGAACTATCAACCGGAAGCTTGCACTGTACAAATCTGGCCGCAAGAGACAACCGTAATGATTAAGAGCATCTCTATGCTTGTCCTTTCAGATATTTAGCTCCAGGAACGGCATTCATAATAACTACCTCTGGGATCAGGGACCACATTTATGCCACTTAAGAGAAACAAAGTCAAGAGGGCTTGTGAACTCTCTTTTTCCTATTTGCATCCTGAATTAGATGTTTATTTGAAAAACAGGATTCGGAGACTGAAATCAATCCTATACCAAGATATTTAATCTATGCATTTTGCATGCCCAGTCACTTCCCATGAAACAATGTAAAAGGTAGTGATGGCCATCATTTGCAACATAACATAGAGCTGCTTCAAACAGGAAGTCTTGCTCCACTCCAAAACAGCTATCATTCAAGTGATCTAGTTTTTGATGTTCTGCATGAAGAACACAGGAGCTATAAACAGCTCTTACTAAGACCACACACAATCAGTAAATCCTTAAGAGCAACTACAAATTGCTACTTAACCTCCTCACCAACAGTATTTTGTTCCCAGTTTTTCCTTTCTTGGAAGTGTTTAAAACAAATATTTCCATAAACCCTACTAGCTATTTGCATAATGCATTTTTCAAAATTCTGGCTAACCAGAGTTAGAGAAGCACACCGTTCCCCTTCCCTTCTACCCTGCATTTAGTGGTTTATGGCGTTTTACAGCACCTGCTGAGATGCCAACCCTTGGTCCACCAGCCTGATTCCAATTATTTCTATTAAAAAGAGAATTACATTATATTTATCAGTATCAAGCCCTGAACACCCTTACATCTCAATACTATACTTAGCTGAAAGCATGAATGCTTTTAGAATATATCAGTTTGCATTAAGATTAATGGATGCAAAATTTCTGCAAATATATTGTAATGGCAGATGCTATTATACCAATTTTTTTTTTCTTTTCTAAAGTTGAATTCAAATGTTAGCATTCCAGCACGTTTACTACAGAAGTATTCAGGAGTCACAGAGAAACCATCTAGCCAGGTCCAAGCACTCAACAGAATGCTAACTAGTAAAAACCAGCCTTTGGATTTAGTAGATAGCATCTCAAATTCCAGCTCTGCAAATGTAACTTAGAAATGTGTCCCATTCTTTAATCCTTTACTAAAAGGCAAAGGTTGAATTAAGATTGTTTAAAAAAAAGCGCAAGCCTGGTTTCACCTTAGTTGCAGGGTTGCTAAAACAGAAGTTCAGAGATCTCAGTATGAGCAGTCTACTTCAAGATTTAAAGCTTCCATTTAGGTACTTTTACACAGAGATTAAGTACAGTATTTTATGTTAATATAGAATATACAGGTCTGGGGTTTTGCTATAAGCCCACGTCTATTATTCACTTTTATATAAATACTGGTGCAACAGTCTTAAAACGGTATTTTGCACATCAGTTCTCGTTGCGCTTGGAGAAGCAACCAGGAAGGTGCCAGCACCAGAACCCTGGCGAGAACAGGATTCTGAGGTAGAGGCATGAGTGCAATCCTAGACATGCTCCCACAGAGTTCTTTCATGACCAGAGGCAATTTACTTGGCAAGCCCTACCCATAGTCCTGCCTCTCTTTCCTTTTGTCTGCCTACCTATTTAGACTGGCTCCCGTTCTAAATAATTGATTGCACCGTGACATGATATACATACGGAAGAGATTGCAAGAAGAGATGCTATTAGCATAGGTATGTACACCAAACTGATTTTTCAAGACCCTATCACAAAATTTCAGTGGTTTTCTTTTGCTGTACCCCCAAATTAGCTATTTCATAGTCAAATATTTATTTGAAAAATTCTCCTTCCGCTCCTATTTGGCATCTCGCAACCACAAAAGGAAAGTCAGAGCAGTGTCAAAACCCATTAAAACATGTCTGCTACATGTTACTTGGCTACACCTAGCTACGAGCCTTACATGAAGGAAAACTTTGTTCCTTGAAGAATGCTGCTCTTCCCATCATTGCTTTCACATATTAAAACACTTTGTTTCAGAGCCTTTGTTTATTTTAGCGCTGAGACCAAACATTATCAAGACTACATATTTGCCTACGTATCTCCACATCTATACCACCACATTTATACACTGCCTTTTTCCCCTGTATAAAGTCCTCATTTACCTTACAACCCTACCTTGTGTTAAGTATGCCCTTCTCTAAGCTGCAACGCATGCAAAATGTTGCTACCCACCACCTGCAGATCCTCACTTTCTTTCAGAATCCAGTTAAAAATCTGGCCGCCTTGATGAATTTGTCATCTTGTTCCAGCCTGACATTCATCGTTATTCACAAATGAACTGGGCAGCTTGAGAATTGGCAAAATCGAAGTCTCTTCAGCCAGTAAAAATACCTTTCCAATTCCTGCACTCAGGATTTCTGCACCTCCTAGCCCCGTTTTGGTTCTCAAATTAAGATTTAATTTCTCTTTGCAGACACCCTAAAACAACAGCAGGCAAGGAAAAATAAATTTAACATTAAAGCACTGTATTTAAAAATTTGAGATATGAAGCTGTCCAAGCTGAAGTTTTTATTTGGAGCACTGCTTCTAGTCACTTGCTCCAAAACAGGTTAAACTGGATCTTGAAACAGCATGTGTTTCGATTTTCAACCAGTTTGGCCAATAGTTCCCCCAGCAAAACCTATGCCAGTGCTCAACTTTTGAGTAGATATTCTTGGGTTACCAAAGAGACTATCTGTCCATTTCAGTTCTATACTAGCTTTGCAGAACATCCCAGACTATTGCTCCAAGACTAGTAACGAAGGTGGACACTGCACACTGAACTTTGGATTGCTCCAACTATCAGCACAGGGACTGCACCACAGGTAACCGCATGTGGACTTTATATCTAATTAAGTGATTTGTAATCTAAGAATTGTATTCATTCTCACAAGGCCCATAGAAGTTCTCGGAAGAAGCCACACACGCTAACAAGGTTCAGTTTTAAATCAGCTTTGGTTTCTTCAAGTAGTCAAAAAACACTTCCAAGCAAGCACCAAATATGCAAAGCATGCCAGATGTTCTTTGCATCTGTGGGCTCCATGCAGCCACTGGAAATAAAACCCAGTTTTGTCTGAAGCTTAGAAATTCATGGACAACATTTCTTAAACTGCAGACAAGAATAAAGACTAATGTCTCCTTTAATGTAAGTTAAAGGAACAAAGGGAGACAGACCACGAAATTATTAACAGCTGCACTATTCTACCACTTTGTCTACCTTTTCCACTCCAAATCAAAGCGAAATCTCCACTGCCTGTTTAAAATTTTCCATCTGAATCCTGACAGGTGTTTGTTCAGTGTTGCATCTTTTATGAGGGAATGAAAACGCTACAAATTAGACAAAGCCATTTTGAGATGCAGCTTGAAAGCAGCAGCTTTCTAATAACATTTATCACTGGGAATTCAAGGTGACATAATTTTAACTTTACTGCTCCAGATTTACGTGAAAGGAAAGATGTGGGTCAATTTTAAGTTACAACTTGCATGGAAGGTAAGCGTTCTTAGGAGAGCAATCCACAAAGTCTACATGCTAAGATGGGAACTGCTTAGAAAGAGGGGTCTAAACCTGACTTCTTAGGCACAAGACCAGAGGGCCTCACTCTCTCTTTTGCTTGCTTCCTTTTTAACTGTGAAAAAAAGTGCAAGAATCAATGACCCAATTTTGACTAAAGGGGCAGACAACCAGCACTGCTAGAAGAGCCTGTAGTTCAGTAGTCAGGAGATTCCTGGAAGACAGCTCCATACTTGAGGAAGACTGAGATCCCGTATCTTGCTTTAGTGAGAAGTGCTCTGGCTACTAGTTTGTTCCATAATAAGGCAAGCAATGCTGGCCAGGTTTTTGATTAAATGAAAGAGAGCTACACTGCTATGTACTGGATTTAACATCTATATGTCATTAACAATGATGCCACTATCACAACCTAATACATCTGGCTTTGAGCATACCTGCTCGATCAGGCTCCTCAAACCTCAGGTGACTGGAACCTGAATGGTTTAAATAGGAACTAGGGATTTACACAGACCTTTTATCAAACACGCAGTTGTTCAAGTTTTAAGGAATATATTCAGGTTATTAAAAAAGGAAAAAGAAAAAAAAAAAAAGACAGAGAGCTGACAGACACAGAGCAGAAGCAGAGGAGGAGACTGAATAATGCACCTTCCTGCACAAAACCACTTTAATGGCCCTTGCTCTCCATGAACATAGACTGAGGGCTTAGAACAACCCCTTCATCCTGGTGGCAAGGGCACTACTCCCTTTAATGAGAAGTATGGAAACAATCTCTCACCAATACGCATGTATACACCTTTTCATTTTTACTACTTCTGGCAGGAACTTAGTTTCTTTATTGAGAAACACTGTTTGAAAAGCTGAGTCCCGGAGCTGGAGACACCTCCATTACACAGACACCAAAGAGCTGACAAACATCAAAAACACAGAGAAGATGATACACACCTTACAGGAAGCACTTCTTCCCTCCCAGTCTTATCCTCTGTACTTATCTGTAAACCCTCAGCCTGTTGTGTTCTTAATAAAGGCCACCCTTAATGGAATTCTCCAGATACAACATACATGATGTCCCTCCTGCAACATTTCACTCTAACCATACCCTTTTAAAGGTTGTACTGAAAAAGTCAGTGCCATCTTTTATAGAGACACAATTAAGTTTACTACAAAATTTTTCAAAGTATTTAACATCAGAAATTGCGGTTCTTAACTGTATTTGCAACATGAAATAAAGCTAATCTTCCCCTCATGAAAAATGAACTACGATGGAAATTTTTGTGGAAGGAACTACTGCTACCTAATCTATTCCTCTTGGCAAACTGGAAAGCAGAAATCTTCATGACACTTTGAAAGACAAGAGTGGGATGAGAAATGAGCTGACAGTGACAATGTATTGCAGCGAAGGAAACTCAGGAAATGGATTTTTTTGAAATCATGAAACATTAAGAACCAAGAAGTGACGTGGAACAGTTGTAAACACTGGATTGCAAATAATCCTGCTTTGTCATGCTCAAAGCCGTATATTTTTCATAACTGCACAAAGTATTTGATAAATTAATCAAAACCTGTTTACAGCATTATCTTGGCATGCCAATTTAAATGCTAAATACTAAGATTTGCTAACATTACTTTAACTCCTACTGTGCCCTTCTATTGACCAATATACTACCAGGAATATTGATACAAACAAACAAGAAATTAAATGTGATAAATGAAACAATTGATACAAACAAACAAGAAATTAAATGTTGTGATAAATGAAACGGTAAAAACTGTCTCTCATTATAGGGATATAAAACCAACATGGCACACACTAAAGGTATTAATCATTAGACTCTAAGTCATGAGATGTGAGTACAGATGGGGAAATCACCCCAAAACAGCTTCTTTGAAATTCTGGTTATGTGGTATTTTTAACAGTGAGCTGCTAATTGTTTACTTTATTTCTTTTAGAATTTGCGGGGGATAAAGGAAAAGGTAATTAATTAAAATTAATAACCAAGCAAAGCATTCTAGGACACTTACTCATTTGGGCACAAACAGAGGTGGTATTTGATACAACTAAAAGTGAAGTGTTGAAACAAAGCATATACTTGCAGGACAGAGGACTATCCCAGGAAGCAGTATTTTGGAAAAGAACTTAACAAGTAAAGTTTTAAATTAAGAGTTCACTGTAAGCGAAGTGATTTTTGGAGGCACAGACAGTTAAATGTGTGATATAACCTTTTCTTGCTCTTAGCTAAAATGCATTAGATATACCAAAGACTAACAGGATAGCAATGAGAGAAATTGTGGAAGGCTTAAAGGAGACAACGTGAGAAAAACGTTTCGATTAAATGTTCAAGAAACTGAAGTTTCCAATCATGGCTGTTTGAAAGGATGACTTGAACAGTCTATCCATTTTTTAAAAAATCTTAACTGTGTATATGCAAAGGGCTCCTCAATGAAACAGACCAAAGTGTAACAGGATTCAGTGGATAGAAACTTAAACAGGAGAGCTTCTAATAAAATCAGAAGCTTGGTGGGAGTTTTAATGGAATCTCAACTGCTGGACAAAAATCTGGACTAGATGACAATTCCATGCATTTTTAGCCTTCTGCTGTAAGTAGAAAAATAAGGAACACCTTTGCATCCAAACTACAGTGAAGGAAAAAAACCCAGACCTTAATTTCAAGACATCAGAGGCCTTCTGAGACAACCACATTACTCAACGTTAACCCAACAGTCAAGACATACTTCAGATTTAATAGTGAGCCCTCAGCCAATGCTTTTTGCTGCCTTCAAAGCTGAAGCACTATTTCACATCAGTATCTCAACAAAGTACAAAAGGCTCACAGTCGGAGCCTGCAATGTCAGCAAAGCCAGTGGTGCCCTCAACTGTTTCTTCTGTTAAACAAAATTTGGCCATGGCTCTGTTGATATGCTTTGCACTTCTTTTACTATACTCCAGCTATGAGGTGTAAAATTACCAAGAGAACTGCTGTGGACATCTGGCTACTCTGAAGTCTTTCTGAAAAGGTCTCAACCAGCTGTAGAAGACTTTTCCACCTAACTCTTCTCAGATCTTTTAAGGCCTGCAAACCACCTACTAGCTTTTTTTCTTTTCAACAAGACAGCTGCAAGAAAATATTCCCCGACATGCATCCGTACAGGGAAACCACATCAGCAAGATTCAAAAATCAACACGTTTGGCAGAAACACACAGCTGATGATGCACAGGTTGAGCATCACTATCCTAACGTGCATGGTCCCAAGTAACAGAGATCTGACAAAGATTATGTCAGTTCTGTTATAAAAAGGTAATCTTTCACTATAGGGGGAAAAAAAAAAAAAGCCTTTGTCCCTCTCCATGAAAAGCTGGAAGCACTGCTTAAGGGAAACCAGCTGCTGCCAGTTATCAAAAAAGCAGACTGATGTCCTAGAACATAAAGCTTTAGCTTCCTCACAACAATAAACCTCCAGAGGTTGACGATGTGAACCAGTGGTGATATCTACAGTGGAGAGTCTAAAATTTAATTTATGTTTGATACACAAAAGAGTTAAAGTGAATGTTTAGATTATGGCTCAGTATTATTTCATGGAGTAATTAATGAAGCAATCTGTCAGCTTACTGGAGTTTTAAGTTTCATGTAGCATATGTATTACCTGCATTTTATATCAGCACATAGGTCTCGGTTTAAAAACCCCTAAAGTGAGAGAGAAAAAAGAACTAGCCCAATTAAGTGTCATGAAAGCTGCAGCACACCAGACTGCATTTTCTCAGCTTTACTGGTCAATAAACAAAATAAGGCATGACAAGGTGGTTTAGATTCCATTGTTAACTTTTGCAGTACCCAGTCAGAAAAGCATTTTGATTCAATTATGGCAGGTTTAATTTCTGCAACTGGTAGCAGAGCTGGTATTACAAACTTTGAGGGTAACAACAGTTACAAAATACTAGCCCAGTTCAGCTGTGCAACTGCTTGTCACTTCCCTGGTAAGAACCAAAGACTTGTAACATGCCAGTTCTGTATTTTTCTTTTTGTAACCTAAGATTATTAAAAAATAATAATTACTTAACTTGAACTATTTCGATGCGGGGTGGGGGGGGGGGGGGAGTATCCTCTCCCCCCTCCACCTCTCATACAAAGACACTTGCCATACCTACTAATGAAAAATCCAGCATAATTTGATTAGATCAAGTTTTCCAAGCCACCATTGTTTAAGGAAGAAAATTATCAGCAGTCATAACCCTCATTTCCTTTGGCATCAGATGTGAACACAGTGTTCACTAGTAAGTTTATTCACCTCATTATTAAGAACACTGTTTATTACGAGAAAATATGCTGCAGTTTCACAATCTACAATGTGAATGTGGAACCATAACATTGCCTTTGAAGCATACTTTTCTGAACCTTTAAAGTATACATTTCTGCTCCAAAGAACTGTATTGTCTGTCTTTCTATTTAAGAGATTGGGTTGATTTCTGCACTCTTCTCAATGGCAGCAACGTATCAGTCCCTGAGCTCTCCCTGTTTGCCTCTATCCTGATTAAAATTCATACTCAGTATGACATTTCCACCTAAATAAGTAACCAGCTGGTTTTTTTCTTTCCTGAACCGTTAAGAGCTAGAATGAAGGAAGCATTGCTCAGCTGCACTTGGGAAACCTACTAGAAAAGACAGAAGGAAAAAAAAAAAATAATTAAACAATGCACATCCAAATCTAGGCAACTGGAAAACTGGATGCGTGATGGAAGCCCGAACAGAACCCGTTTTGCACCACCTATTTAAAATTCCCGTTAGGCCCCAGGCAGGCCGGCCGGCCTAGTAAGGGGTTGCGGGCCGCAGCGACCAGGGCCAGGTCGCGGTTTGCACGGCTGTTTCCCATCTGAC
>NW_008794431.1:1172835-1188790 GCF_000699145.1 Aptenodytes forsteri | reverse complement strand
AAGCTAGAGCGCGGGGAGGGGGGCTGAGGGCGGCGGGGCTCGACGCGCTGGCTGGCGGCCTCTGAGGGCGGCGGGGCAGCGCGTTAAGTCCGCGGGGTGGGCTGCAGGACGCGCGTGCTTCTGCCGCTGGGAAGAGGGTCGAAGGCTGGCGGCGTTGGCCACCGTGGTCCAGCCACGTTCTGCAGCGCCCTTTCAGCGGTGGTTGAGTAAGCGACAGGTCTGCTCAGAGCTCTGGTGCGGAGGCAGTTTTGCTGTGCGCTTGGGTGAACGCAGGCATGCCCCTCAGGTGACACAGCAGCCAGTCTTGGAGGGAAACCTTTGGAGGTAGCTCAAGGGACTGCTTGGTACGCTTTACTGCTTAGGGTAAATATACCCTTCCATTTTTTGCTGTGAGAAAACGGGTTGATTACTAACAGTAGGCTAATCCACTGGAATTATGCCCTGTGCTGTGAAATGTAGCGGTGGCAGCACATAGATGGCTTCAGTCTTTGGACTTATCAGATGGATTTATCTTGTTAGGTACAACCCATGCCTGGGAGTGAGTTTGCTCGGTTATGTGAGGAGAAAGACTTAAAGCTTTTATTATTTTCAAGGAGAGAGTGGGTGCATGTAGATCATCTCAGGAGGATGACACTTATCTGCAGAGAAGACAAAGACCTGGGTGGAATTTAGCCCTTCTGTTCCTCTTGTGAATGTGTTCCCAAGCAAAACTGACTGTCTCATCAGATGATACTGAAGAGCCACTCTACAAACGTGTAACTGGGCCTAGGGAACGGAAACTGGGCTCAGCTACTCTCCCTGCAGTTGGAATGGGGCACAAGGAATACTCTGGACTTGAGAAGTCCCACGTAACTGAGCGGTGCTGAAGCATCCCTGCCTAATAACATCAGCCTTAAGAATAATTTACAATTACGCCAGTCACAAAAGTTGGAAAACTCAAATGTTTTCACAAAGGCTGGTAGACAGTGCAAGAGACTCAACCCAATGGAAAATAACATTAATGATACTTAGCATTTACATAAAGCTCTGTGTTTTCAACACCCTGTGTAATGATTAGGTGTTTAATCTTCTGCCCTCTGAGCCAGTTCAGTAATGACTACCTCTGTCAGGAAACAGGATGAAGTTCTTGCCAGTTAAAAGACCTGCAATTAAAATACTACTACTATTCCTCTTAACCAAGCTTCATCTCAATATATGTATAAGTAAACACTATTAAGAAAGTCCTTTTATCTCAACAAGTCACAGCTTGATTGTGGTTAACAACAGTTTTTATCACAGAATCATAATATGTTTGGATTGTTTGGGCACAGCTATGGTGCAGGTCAGAAAAAGGTGGAGTTGCGCACTTACATCCGGATTTCCTTCCCTCATGAGTTGGATTTAGATTTTCCACATCATCTTAGTATGTTCTCTTAACTTCCTTTATATTTTAAAGCTGGGTTCAGAAAACAAAAACAAGTAGTAAGGGATATGAAGTACTTTTGCCCATCTGCCTACCATGATCTTATCTCTAAATTCATACAGACTGGCTAGATTATTCTAGACATTTCTTTGAAAGCACATGGTTTTCCACTGTGTGAATGTGGTGTTCTGCTATATTCTGGAAGGAATTATTTCAGAAATCAGTGTGGCTACTGTAAGCATTCTAGCCTTCATTGTCTGTTCTGGCTGCCCTCTTAAGAGATTATATTGCTACCTGGGCTTGGCTAGAATACCTCGATTGATTTCTGTGAGCCTTGGATCTAGCGCAGCAAAATGGTGGCTATTTTTGATCCTCAGATAAGAGCTAGAAACCAAGAGAAGTTCCAGGAACATGCCCCAAGGAAATTAAAGTTTAGAAGAATTTTACTTGAAAGAATTCAAACACTAGAAAATAGACAAATACATTAGAAATAATATAATGCGAATACTAATTATACTAAGTATACTTGGATTATTATATTTCCAAACCTAGCAGAAAGAAACTACTGAAAACACGTAGGTTCCGAACTGGAGAAACACTGGCTGGTTGTTAGTGTTTCTAACAAGGGGTTGTCCCCTTGTTAGTGGTACACCTCAGACAAGTCCAGATACAAAGTGCCAAGGAAGTGAAGATCCCAGTGCTGCTGCATCCACCTTCAGTACCAGAACACCGTCATTAGAAGATAGGCAGTCATGATCTGCTAACTCAAATATGACAAGCAAATGTCTTCCTGTCTTGGGGCAGACTAGTTTCAACTTCAGTCAAATTTTGTTACTCTGCTGTTAGCTTTACCTGCCAGAGAAAAGCAGGAAAAGAGAGTTTCTCCACTATGACTGCTTCCAGTGTTTCTTCCTCACCTGACTTTGGTTTGCCAAGACAAAAAGTCTGTCCTGTAAAGTATAAAAGTTATGTTCTATAAACCTCCTACAACTGGTAAAAGGTCCCCCAAAGTTCCTTAGCATTACTGTGTTGCTTCCACTGTTCTTTCTCTGCACTTCTTGGTGGTTCTTTTGGTGTGAACAAATCTTACTTTGATCTAATTGGCAGCCAGCTGCCATAGATCCTGATCCATGACTGGGGAGCCCAGGTATTGCTAATGTATATAATTGTGAGTGTCAGTGGAGTAATTACAGCAATATGATAAGAGGAGTGAAAGGAAAATCAGGCGTTCTGGGTTACCTGTGGAAAAAAACCTCAGAATTTTCAAATTCTGAAATTAATGCACAGCTAATTCATTCGTACGGATTTGATCTGAAGAGCAAACAAAGTAGTAATACTTGCATATCACAGTTTCCCATAAAGAGCTTAGTGAGCCCTGAAAAAACATATATGAAAGAATATTACCAAGTTTCTAATTACATATGTTATAGCTTTTGTTGTTCTTGAATAATTATTTAGTTTCCTGGTTTTTTTTACCTAACAATTTGAAGAATACCTAGAAAATTAATAATTTCTTGCTATATTCATATGCAATCTCATCTGTTGTTACTTGTTTATCCTCTAGTTCTTGGAGGTTAATAGCCATTAACTTTCCTAGCAGTCTCTCTGCCATACCTTACATGATTTGTTCTAGCAACAAGGAAAAAACAGTAGTATCTTTTAAAGTTATTTGCTCACTGGTGTTATATGTTCAATATTTTTTTACATCAGTATACATTTTCTTCTTCAGAATAGAGGCTTCTGTGTTATAATGTGTCAGATATACTATGGCTGACTATTGCACCTTTGTCCTGAGAATTTCACAAATAGATCAGTTGCCACCTACTTTGTTTGCTCCAAATATGAAATAATTCTCTAATTTTTTTTTTTAGAGAGAAGCAGGTAGAATGCTTCTGGATGACTTTTCCATTAGGAGGTGAATGCCTCAACTCAGAGTTATGTTCTTCACTTTTTCTTTTCAAACACTGCTTATTACAGTCTGTGGAAAGAAGACTGAACTCAGTGAAAAGCACAATGAGAGCACAACTTTACAAACAGAAATTGAACTCTGATACAAGCCACTATCGTGGCTGAAGTTTATTTTCCATTGATTTTGAAGCTGAAGAAACATGTCATGCAAAGACAGGCTATGTTCAGGACAGATTAGGAGGTGAACTGTGTGTGAAGGAATGTGGGGATGTCTCAGTAAATTTGGAATAATAGAACAATCAATCAGCTCCATTGATTTTGGATATTTTTAAACCCAGCTTAATGTATGGGAGGCACTGATGATTTTGTTTTAAGCTGATACAGCTTGGAAATGCTTACTGTTGAGGTCAATGCAATGCTTGATGTCTTATTTCAAACTAGTATCTGCTTACATTCCTTAGCACAGCTTTATTTCATATTTAAGTGCTACATGTAGACCTATCTAAAATTTTTTAATATCATGTCATAGGGTCTTTTAGTGAAGGGATGCTGAACGTATACCAGTTATTCAGAAATTTCTTTCCAAAATTTGAAAATATAGTATGAATAGCCTTATAGTGAAATTCATATCAACACATTGTGCTGGTTTTGGCTGGGACAGAGTTAATATTCTCCGTAGCTGCTGGTACGGGACTCAATTTTTCATTGGTAAAAAGTCTACTGTTGTTTCTTAGTCTTTGTAAATGGTGTGATACCTGAAGTGCCTGGTCATAACATCGCAGAAATAGATTAAGTTAAATCTCTAACAAAACAGTTTGATTTTGTTCATCCATTATAAAGTTACTCTGTCTAATGGTGTACTTCACAGAAAAGTCTCTCTCCCTAGTCCAGACTGGGACCAGCAGAAACCCATGAGCACCAGTCAAGCGCTGACCAGGTGAGTAACTGGTGGTGCCTTGCTGCAGAGCCAGAGGTGGATTTGCTGCAGCTGGAACTCAGCTTGGTGTAGGAGCTGAGAGCAGCTTTCCATCTTTGAGGTGGAAGGTGGATTTGCTGCAGCTGGGCTTGGTGTAGGAGCTGAGAGCAGCTTTCCGTCAAAGATGGAAAGCTCAGGTTACTCTGGCTCTCAGCTCTTGGTCTCACAGTGGCTCTGGTGTATGTTACTCCAAATCTGGTCATTGATTACTGACTTGTATTCTAGAGATATGTTTTCAAAAAACATATGCCAATGCATTTGCAAAGGCAGGTTTTTAACAAAACAACTTATTTGGGATATTTGCAAAGGTATGTATGTGGCTGTTTTCAAATGGTAACTTCCGAACTGCAATAATTAGTCTGTAGTGAAACAGCAGAGAAAGTACCCAGGCAGGCCTTTGGGCATGGCCATCTGTAAGGAAGAAGGTAGATTTTTCAATATAAATAGGGCATGCTTCTATACTAAGTAACTATGTTTTCATATTTGACTGTAGATGTTTATAGGACAAATACTAAATGCCCAGGCCTATCATGAGATTATATAACCTCACTGTATTGTGGGATATGTCTGCAGAAAGTGTGGACGCTATGTAAGAGCTGCAGAAGAATATTCTTTAGCAGGTCTTCATAAAGGAACACAAGACAAAATTAGCAAGTTACACAGGTAGAAGAGTGTAGCAAGGAGATTGGGGATAACACCTGTCTGGAGGGTTGGGAAGTAGACTGTTTGCTGGTAAATTGCGGTTCATGAGCTCAGATATGGGTATTTTTGCCTTAGCACTAGTAGTGTATGGCACTATAGATAATGAAATAGTGTATGTAAAATGTGGAATTAAAGTCAGAAGATAATTTGAACTCCTTAATGCAGTTGAAAATAATTTTAATATTTCTATTCTTCCAACTCAGTTCTCGACCGTACAGGTATGACCTTTTGCATGCTGGGCAGAATTGTGCTGTGTGTATTTTACTAGAACACTGGCAAACCAAGCACTTAAGTAACTGAATTATGTTTATCTGTGCCGTGATATAATTAAATCCCATGAAGTCAATGAGAGCTTTTCCAGTGGCTTTAATTTCACAACTTTAATAATACTAGTAACCTTGTCTTGGTTTTAAAAAGAGCTGGGCTGGTTGGTTTGTTTGTTTGTTTCCCCCATAGGAAACACCACTAACATAGACACTTTTCATTTAGTTTTAAAACTAATAGTGATTTAGCCCAATTTCAGTTGATGCTTTTTTTGCATTTTAACTCTGTCTTGGGATTATCTTTATAAGATACTGCTGTGTTTACATGTGCATTTTGTTCTGTAGCGTGATATTACTTACGTTAAAAATTCCTATGGTAATTTCCTTGGTTCAGCACAATCATCATCTGCTAGGTTGTCCACAGATGTCTACCTCAGCTGCTGTTCTCTCTGTAAGTGTTAGCGTTAATAACACAACGCTGCTAGCTGTGAGTTAAAGATCACAAACAGAAGCAGGCTACTACTGGCACTCCTCCTGTTCTACATTCTGGTATCTCTTTGTCCTGCTTACCTGCCTTTCCAGCTCAGTTCCATTAAGTCTTTGAGGCATTTTATATTCTATTTAGTCTTCAATCACAATTTTTTTTATGGTCTATTCCAAGCTACTGTACAGAGAGACAGCTAATGAACCCCTGTTTTGACAAGCCAATGATTCATAGTAGCTGACCGTAGAAGCAGACCTGTGTCTGATAAGTAGTGGTGGGAAATAGACTACACACCCCAGTTTTGGGTTCATTTCAGAAATGGTCGCTAGATATCCTAGGAGATTTCAGCAATGAATTCACAGGTGCCCCCACAGGATCAAAGTGAAGGAACCAATGTTTCAAGCTAATATAGGTTTTTTAGCCATACCTGTTACAGTGTAGGTTTTCCTAGAGAGATTGGCTTCTGTTAAGGGCAAAAGCCATTTAAGCAGCTTATGCAGAAGTTTATTGCCTCTCTTCCATCCCAAAGTCCACATCATTATTGAGGGGGGAAAATGGTAAATACACAACTAAGTGTGTATGTGTCATAGTAGTAACTTAATGATTTTAAATAGGCATACATGACCATTCATACAATTAGATGCCTTTTCTTTAGTGTGTTGTCATAATCTGTAGAACTACATCATTCACACATAATGGGAAACTGAGATAGAGTTAAGGCATAACTTAGTCTGCTGATAATAGACCTCTTCATTGGACAAAATGTGTCAGGGTTCAAAGTCACCAAAAGTCAGTCTGTCCTTCTGAGTGTTTTGGGGTTTTTTTGGAGGGAGGTGTGTGAAAACTGCACACATGCAGCTCCTGTTCTTTGGCAAGTATTCATAGTGAGGAGTAAATTGCTGAAGTCCTCTGTGGCAAAGTCCATGTTTTTCAGTTTTTGCCCTTTCTTTTTCTAGTTTCCTATTTTTGATGAGGAAAGGGGAGGAAGCTGCAGAATACAGCCAGATTATACTTATCAGGTAGCAGCAATTACATCAGCAACTCATCAGTAGCCTTTGCCACTTTCTAATAAATAATACTTACAAACTTATTATGCAGCCAGAATTTTGGTCGATTTGTTTAGTTAATAAGGTGAATTTTGCCACGTCACTTCTGTTATTAACACTCACATTTGCTGATACGTGGTATTGTCACCAGGGTCTACAAAATCTTCTTTTCATTGGCTGAAGAAATTCCTCTAATGGAACAGAATACTTTCTCCTTGCTCAGAAAGACAGCATAGCCATTGTGTTAAAATTTGTAAACTGGGGCCTTTATCACAAAGAAGCTAGGCAACATTTTTCTTTTGAATTTCTGATTAATGAATCCTCTTTCTTTAATTTTGCAGGTACTCTGAGTATGGAAGGGATGGTTAGGAGACTGAGCAAAGCCATTGCTACAGATAGTGAACAAGTGCATCTCATTACCAATGACGTCGCTGTGGAGATACAAAAGAGGAACACCAAATTCTAAGACTTGCTGCAGGTACAACAGGAACAAGGGATAAGAAACTCTGACAACTTGATGGCATGAGAAAAAATGAGGAAAGAAGGTGCTTGTTAGAAGGGTAATGAATAGTTTCCAGCACCTAAAGTTTATGTGCAGATACAGATTCTACAAAGACTAATGACGAGGTCCCTGAGCAATAGCCTGTATAGTATAGCACTGAACACATAAAAATTATGACAGTGCATTTATATACTTTATTTTCACAGATTTCCCTTTAGCTTTAGTTTGCACTTGGTATGCCAAACTGTACTAGATAGTTAAAAAACATTTTTTTGTTAGCTGACAGAAGGTTTGATAGCATTGTTCTTAAACATTTCCTTTTCTATGTTTCTAATATTAATAAAGTTGTTTGTTTATTTAGACACTGGTTGTTCACTTAGTCATAAAGAAATGGCTGTTATGCCAGAATGTTTTAAAGAAGGGTAAAGCAACCAATCTGTAAGATCAGATACAACAGCATCCCATGCTCAAGAAAAGTACACATGAAGATTTATGTTTAATTTGACATATAATTAAAAAAAGCAATCAACCCTTATCTCATGCAATCCATACAATTAATCTGGCACTATACAACTGTACAAATTTATAGTCGCCTAACCTAAAGCTTGTTAAAGAATAAGCACCACAGGCCTCTATAAAGCTTCATAACATACTTGCGTGGCATGTTCCAGAGCATTTTTCTAGCCAAAAAACCACCCTATATATTAGCAATAAATTACTCCCTAAAATGGCCTCATCTGAATAAGTATAGTCTTTCTAATTTTAGTCTTCCTGATTTCTTGTGAAAGGTATGGATGCTTCCCAGAAGTGTAAGTCAGCTCAAAACAACTAATAGCAAAAGTTTACAGGATCCAAACCTTGTCAGAATCCTCACTTTCAGTTTCTCAAGTAATGGTGCAAAATGAAGGATGTCACAAACTTGCTTAAACTGTTTGCAGTATAAAAGGGAATGTTGTCTTGCCTTCCAAATGCATGTTCTACTTCAGCAGAGGCTAAGAACATCATAGCTGATTTTTCTGTGCAGGCCTCACATTGTCTGGGACTTGCTTCTGAAATAATGTCAGGAGAAGGTAAATGAGATTTACCCAAGTATGTTAGCAACTTCTAACCCATTACAAGCAATGCCACTGGTTCTGAATAAGGTTCCAGTTTGTCTAGTGTCTTGTCAGTGCCTGCCACTGTTAGGTAGTGTTTTTGACATAGGTGTGACCAAATTCCTCAAGACATTCAGAATCAGAGTTATATTTCTTCTGGTTAATACAAGCGTTAAATCTTTCGGGAGGACAAATTATGGGCCCAAATTTTTTTGTGGAGGAGTACTCCCTATGCTAGATTATGAAGGCAAGCCTTACGTGAGAAGAGACAGTCATATCCTTTTGGTAATAATCAACATCCTGTGATGAGAGGAACGTAATTATTTTGCATGTAGTAAATACATTAAATATTTAATGATTTGAAGGACAACTGGAAAGAAGAGGAATGTAATTTTTGTGTTATAGTTATGTTTTCTTGACCATAACATCAGTCTGAGAGTATCTGAAGCTAGATTCAGAGTTTCTACTTCATGTAAAAAAGCAGCTGTAAACCTGTTAAGCCGGCAGGTTTAATTGTTACTGAAGTACTCTAGAACAGGTGAACCTGATCCTTTATATTTTACAAGGAACATTTTCATGAAGGGTAGTATTAACTAGTTCTCTCATTCCAATTAATCTTTTATTTATATATTATAAGGATGTGGACCTTTATTCTCTACTGCCAGAAAAAGAGAAAGCACCAAACGAAACAAAATGCTGTGTAAGCAAAACACTCCAGTGCATGTGTTTTACATCCCTCTCCTTGGAAGAGACAGATATAAAGACCACCAAACATATGGTAGATGATGGTAACATGACTCAGTCAGGGGTCAGGTGCAGCTACACTAAGGTGACAGAGCTGCTCAGTCACATGGTTGCTACTATATCATATGAGCAGGATCATGCCTGCCAAGCTAGCCTCCGCTAACAAGGAGGGGGAGGTTGAGTGGGAAGGGACTGAAGTCTTTTAAAGCTCGCCTTCCTGTTAAATACACACTTCCTCAACACGTTCCTGGCAAATTTTTAGATACTGTAGCAACAAGTGAGTTAGACTAGAATACCTTGCAAATCTTTAGTTATTAAAACCTTTTGAAAGTAAGTGTATAATGCTAACAAATCAAAATAGGAGCCCTTGACCTGTGTTTTGCACTCACCTAGCAGGGGTGTGTATGACTAAATAAAACACAAGACACTGGAAAAGCAGGCTTGGCGTGTATGTATCCACAATTTATCTCTTTGCACCCCTATCTCCTCCTTTTCATTTTGAATAATGACCAGGGCTAGGCTGAATCTAAACGGGAAATCCACGTTCCAAAGAAGCTAATACAATATTATAATTTAAAGATCAGTTTGTTAGAATTGGAAGCTGGAGAGGCATTAGACAGAAACAGCCTGAAGAGAGTCAGAGAGAGAGGTTGTCTCTAACACAAGTAAGGATTTGGGAACTTTCCTGTTAACATCTATGTTCAGTGCAGTCTCGCAGAAGTAGTCTTTAGAGACTAAACTTTTCCTCCAAAGGTAACAGCAACCATGTACTTCCAGTAATTTGTGCTGAATAGGGATTCAGCTATGCAGACAGCGCAAAGTGTGCATGAGAGTTCAGACACAGCATAAAGCTTGTGCAGGACTATTTCGCATTGAAAATCAGGGTAACCTGTTTTCTCTGTTCCAGTGCTGTTAGTGGCTGCAAAGAGGTGAAAAATAACGCAAAAATTTCTACATTGCACATGAGTGTATCTCCAGTGGTGCAGACATACTGCCAGTCCAACATCTTTTTTACAGCGGGGTGTTACAGCCTCTTTTGCCTTGAGTAAATTAATTTTTGTTTAGACCATAAAGGTACAAAATCATGCATGCCAGTGTTATGAAAGAGACATTCGTGCTGTCTGGAGATCATGTTTGGAGAACCATTATACTACAGTAGGCTCACTCCACACAAGTATTTGTCAGGGAGATTTCAAACAAACCTCTACTCTTTATTTGTGCCTATAATAAAGTAATTAAAAATCAATTAATATGCAGAAAAAATGAAGCAATATAAGGCTGTGGTTCTGCATTAAGTAATATAAAATCTGTGCATGCCGGATTTCCTGGCAGTAAAACTTTGATCTGTATTGGCGTGAACACACGACTGCATTTTTATCGAATCAGCCAGAGCATATGTTACAGTGTTTATTCAGATTTTATGCCAGCTTTCTGTCAGTTGAGGAGGATAAATTATGCCTGATCCAGCATAAAGTTAGAGTGGTACAAACAGACAATATCTCATCTGATAGGAACTCTCCTGGGGACAAAATTATTTCTTCAAGCTATTTGCTGTCTCACAGAATGATAGCCTACCACCCTAACATGCTGTAAACTCTACGTAGTCCTTAGACAAATCTTTTTCAAGTCTGAGCATGTCTTTATCTGATTAGCTGTAAATAGACTGACAATTTTTTCCTCAGAGGGAAAGAAGGGGAGAGTCACAAATTCAAATTATATTTTACACCTTAGGCAAATACAGAAATGTTTCAGAATATGATTTGTATAGAAATCTCAAGTGTACTCATGTATAAATATAAATAATGAGATGGGAAAAACTGAGTCATAATGATAATTAGGAACACAATTCTTGAAATTATGGGGTTAGGTTTGGGCCCATATTATGAAAGAAAAAGGATTTGATTTTGTGCTTCCCACCATGTTTCTTCTTTTAAATATGCAGCTGCTGTATCATATTATGGATCCTTGGCATTTCATTCTGAAGATGAATTGTCATGACACTAGTTACTGGAGGTGAAGATAGTAAACGAACATTACAACGTGAACCAGATGATTTTTGAGATTTCCTAAGCTGAAGGGCTGAATCCGTCAATAGGTGTATGCAGGTTTTACTAACTTTGATATAAAATTGGCTAAGGTTATTTAAGATTTTGTTGGGATTTTGTTAATTGTCATTTAAATTGCATTAGAATTTATGAATTTACTTTTGTGACTGCAGTGTTGTCTGTCTTTGGCCAGGGATTGTAACTGCCTGCAATTCAACATTCAATGACACTACTGCTTAACATTGTTCAGGCAACCCTGGCTACTCATTTCTGCACCTGCACTGCAGTCTTTACTAGGCTAACACAGCAATTTTTTTGGGTGCATAGTGGACTAGCCCATGGAACTGATTTAACTGAAGAATAGCAGGGATTATGAAAGCTGGCACTAACACTGAATTTTTTTTTTCCTCCAAACCTCATAGTGTATGAAAACAAACGGAGCTGGGAACTTACAGCAGACCTGGCAAAAGGGTATGGCGGTGTGGGATAAACTGAAAGAAGGATTATTCCCGAGAAACTCAAGGTAAGAGCATATATGTACCTCCATTCCAGGGAATATGTTAAAGCAGAAGAGGGTATCCTGAAGTAGCTGCAGTCATATGAATACAGAAATACTTTTGAAAAGTACAGCATGTACTAGGGGCTGTAAGTCAGCTTTGGTCTGGTATGACTACATCTATACCAATTGTGCTGGTATAACAGTGTTAATAAAAATGTTCCCCTAACTGACAGTGTTATGTTAATAAAACTTTTACAGGTACAAGACCCCTAAAAATCGGAATCATCAATAAATAGCATACCTATCTAATGTAAACATTGCACCCCCCAAATTCAGCAAGAATTCCTATTATGCGGATCTTAGTTAAGAGTTTGTAGAGCTGTAATTCTACTAAGCTAGCACTTTGGGAGAATGCAGAAGTTCCTTTTTAGAAGTTGAAGAGCCATTCCATTTCTCTTGATGTATTTTGATGAACTTTCCAAAATCATTCTCGGCACAGCTGAAGCATCTTCAGCATTCTTCTACTACTATTTCTTCTACCACCACCCTCTCTTAAAAGCTTATGTTTGTTCTCAGCATGGGGCCCGATTGTACTGAGAGATTGGTATTTTTAATACAGTTTCCTGTGGAGGAATAACCTAGACTCTTGGCAGCATACCACTATTCAATTCATACAAAGCACTCACACATTTACTGGAGACACAGGCTTGGGCTCATGACCATTCCAATGTAATCTGTACTAGCAGTGCTATTTTAACTGCAATCACATTACATTATATGCAAGTACTAAATGTATACAAGAAGAGAAGAGAACTGAAAACATGCTTTGGGGTTGAATTTTGCAAAAAGTGATGCTTCATAAAAACTCATCAATAGAAAACACTTCCAAGAGAAAGTTGATTAAATACACTAAGTTAAGCTCTGATGATACACAGCAGTTTGCTACATATGTAGATAATTAATCCAAAATGTGATTTGTGTATTTGACTTCCACCTGCAAGAGAAACAACAGCCATCCTATGTGTGATTACAGGGCACTTGGGACTGAATGGGTCCAGCCACTGAGCAGCAAATGTTATAGAGGCATTCTCTTAGATAGGCTGTTTTGGATGCTCAGAGACTCAGGGGTGACCACAAATCCTAAAGCAAAGACACTACTGAAGACTATTGAGTATGGTCGGCCCAGATACTACAAGGAGGGTCTGATCTCCTTGAATGATAGGGCCTGTTCATTTGTGGTAAACCAGGTGGGAACGAGAGTGATGTGAAAAAAACATGTATGTGATTTCTCCTGATGCAATTTCTTATAAAATAATGGCAAATTTGTGTAATACCTTTAACTATTAAAATCATCATTCATTTCATCTTATACTGTTACTTCATTATAATACTCATGTAACTGTACCTACATAGGAAATTTTTTTTGTATTCCCCCAACTGCCATGCACACAGCATCCACACTTGTCTAAACATCCTGCTTTTGTTTGCCACTCTGAAGTCACAATGGTTGGATTAAACGTTAAAATGCTAGTTTACAGCCAGGTTTACTATCTCTATGTACGCACACCCTAGGAGTCAGCATTTTGCCCTAGCTCTCCTTTGTGCTTCCCACAAGTGCTGTGCTGAGGTCCTAAGTCTTCTTGCTCTATGGAAGAGGCAAAAGTACAGGAAAGACTAGAATTCAAACTTTTTGAGGGAACTTGTGAATTGAGCTGGGTCACAGGCAGGCTTCATGCAACATCACATTAGAGCAAAAGACGTGAAGATATCCAAAAAGGAAGAGAACTGATACGTGCTGGGCTTTTAACAGAATTCAAACTAAATAGGCTATTTTTAAAAGACATTGACAACTTACTCTTCCATTTTAGACATGGACAATGTTGAAGAGAATAGTTAGTGTGGTGTGACTGAGGAATGCTTGTACAACCATGTCTCCAAGGGATCTTTGGTACACAGAAACTTGATCCCTCAGGTATGGACGTAGTCCTGTGTTTCTCCTCCTTCCTGCTTACCTTCCTCCCAATGTCCCTGTTGCTGGCCAGTCTTCTGTCAAAGAAATACTCTCGCTCTAAGCTGCACTGTAGAAGAGTTTGTTAAGAACTGTTGCTCTTACCATTGTAAGATATTGGTGTAAATATGATGTTATGTACACATAGTATTTATTTTCATTTCTGTAATTTGGTGCTCTTAACATGTCATGTGGATAGGTTTTGTGATGTGGATTAGCTTTTGTGAATGCTGCTTACCCCTATTTAAGTTACTATCATCCTTACATGCTCCAAATGACAGGTTCTTTCCCAGTAGTAAGCCAGGAAGCCACAAACTTTTTTCCCTCTTTCATTCAAAGTTCCCTCTTCAGCCCTCTAGGTGACTGCCCGTTCTTAACACGTGCTTAAAATGATGGTGGCTTCAAATGGTGACCTGTAAGAGCCAGCTCATTTGCAGGTAGTTTCTGCAGTGAACTAGCCACTGTTCCTTATGCTCCCATGCCAATCATATCAGCCTCCAGAGAACATGCCCTATCATCAAAACGTGTATGAGTAAGAACATTTTGATCACACAAGAAATAATTCATCATTATACAGTAATGTCTATAAAACCTTACCAATGTATTTTTTTAATCAGTAAAAACCTAATTAACCTTTTTTAGATAGAAATCTTTTTTAAAAAAAACTTTTACATTGCACTAGTAAGGCAAAATGCACAGAAACATTTTACACAACACAATTTATAATTATATACAATTATTATAATTGTTATGCTGTAAACTCCCAGTGTGCTTAAATCTCATTGCACAGCAATGATAATGGCACACCTAACTTAGGATTTGCCCACAGATGATAGAAAAAGAAATTCCCCCAAACAAAAAATACTTGGAAAGGCTCTAATGCAAGGCAAAACCACTTTCTGATTTCCTGAGTAGGTCTCTAAAGCCTTACAGAAGATGAGTATAGTAATGTTCTTATCAATAAGGATTTTTTTTTTTTTTGGCAACATAAATCAAGGTCTTATACCTATCCCAAGGCTTTAACCCTCTAAATGATTCTTGAATTGCACTTAGTTATGGCCTTGTTTTCCCCATGTCAAGGCTTCACATGGGCTCTGTACTGTTATAAGCAATATTAAGAAAGAGTGAGAATATGCCCTATGCCACAAACACACCCCCATTTCCCTCACTGCTCTGATGCAACTACTAAGAGTATCCCAGCTATGGACATTTCCTTAATTTCCAAAACATATGAAATAAGAGGTGGGAAAAGACATACCATCTCCACAGTCTGGGAAGAGACTCAAAAAACAAAATCAACACCTTCTTTGCTACTATAAAAACTGAAAATTGAACAGTAACTCTTCACCTTTCAGGTTTTGCTTCTAGGCTCTGAGCTCCTCAAAACCACCTGTATTATCTAGTGCTTACACAGCAAACTTAAGTGGGGAATTAAAATTTAAAAAAAAAAGGAAAGTTTTTGGTGACCTTATGAAATACTTTAAGAAAGGAGAGGGACGAGAGAGAAAGAAAGAAGAGCTTGGGGAAATGGATAAGTGATAAAAGGATAGGCTGAGGGTTTGCTTTGACTGCTGTTTGGGATTAATCCTGAGCATTACTCAGTTTAAACCACGTTGCCTTTTGCACTTAGAGTCTCATCAGTCATGCACATGGTGCTCCTTGGTCACAGAATCACAGAATAATTTAGTTTGAAGGGATCCTGGAGGTCACTTGGTCCAGCCTTGGTTCAGAGCAGGGCCATTTGAGATCAGGTTGATCAGGGCCTTGTCCTGCTGAGTTCTGAATATCTCCAAGGACGGAGAGTCAGTAGACCCCCTTGGACAATCTGTGCCAGTGTTTGACTACCCTCGTTACGAATTGTTTTTTTCACAGTATCTGTTCTATCTGTCCTACAATCTGTCTATCCTACTATCTGATCCATGACCAGGACGATTTTAGGAAGTATTTTTGTGTCTTCTTCCAGTCTTGGACTCTGATGTTAGAGGAGCACAAAGGGCAGGAAATCGTGAGTCAGGACATCATAGAGTTAGTTTGGGAAGCCTTCTGGTTCTTACAGCCAGAGAGGATTTTGTGCAGTGCTTTGGACATGGTCATAGAATAGAATTATAGACTCATAGAATCGTTTTGGTTGGAAAAGACCTTTAAGATCATCGAGTCCAACCATTAACCTAGCAGTGCCAAGTCTACCACTAAACCATGTCCCTAAGCACCACATCTACACGTCTGTCAAATACCTCCAGGGATGGTGACTCAACCACCTCCCTGGGCAGCCTGTTCCAATG
>NW_008794431.1:1168623-1170978 GCF_000699145.1 Aptenodytes forsteri | reverse complement strand
TTAGCCAGGACTGCTGATAAATGATTGAAAGTGGCTTGGTGAGCACTTCTGCCAGCTCCCTCAGTACCCTTAGGTGGATCCCATCCGGCCCCATAGACCTGTGTGTGTCTAAGTGGTGTAGCAGGTCGCTAACCATTTCCCTTGGATTATCGGGGTTTCATTCTGCTCCCCGTCCCTGTCTCCCAGCTCAGGGGGTTGGGTACCCAGAGGACGACTGGTCTTACTATTAAAGACTGGGGCAAAGAAGGCATGAAGTACCTCAGCCTTTTCCTCATCCTTTGTCACGATGTTTCCCCCTGCATCCAATAAAGGATGGAGATTCTCCTTAGTCCTCCTTTTGTTGCTAATGTATTTATAGAAATATTTAGTTTCTATAAATAAGAACTCTATAATAGAGTCTTAGTATAGCTCCCACTGAAGAACTGAGCTGAGGAGTATCTTTTGCTACAGTTAGTCAGGAAGGTCAAGGTTTGCATGTGTACTTCAGTGGAACACAAATTTGGTATGTTTTACTTTTGTTTTCCCTAAGGCTGGTGATTTGCAATCAGGTGCTAAGAACACTGCTGTTTCTCCGATCCCCGCTCTGCTCCCAGAAGGGCAGGCAAATTCCCTCACAAACACTGGGAAAGGATTACTGGTGCCTCAACTTATTGCAGTACATAAAGTCATGGACCGTAGCCCTGGAACTGGCCAATGCACATGCAGGTACATAGTGCCAAGACGGACACAGTATAGGCATTGTTCCGTGTACACTTTTCCCAGCAGCAGCCTGTTTTAAGGCATTCCCAGGACCCACCTCAACTGCCAGCTGCTTGTTCCTGACACCCTTTCAGCTGTGCCAACACAGCTGTTTATGTGTATGTTTGGGAACTGAATCATGAGACTAATTCAGGTTAAACTGCCTAACAATGCTTTTTTTGCAGAATTTTTCTTTAATACCTGTTTAATTCCCTGGGCCTAATTCGCAGTGTGGCCTTACAGACCGTTGTGTTGATAAAAGTCATATGGCTGTCAATCAGGAGAACAGGACAGGCAGGAAGGAAGGAAAAATTGTTGGAAGTACCTTAAGTCAATATTGCTGCCAAAGGCAATGTATCTTCAAACTTACAGCTTTGTGGTGTTGCTGCTGACAGCTGAGCTAAGCTATTGCTGTTGCTCAGAGTCCAGTGTCCGTCTTACAGTCAACCCCAGCAATGCTGACACATCCATAGGTATACTCCTATCAGTTTGCTCATCAACAGTGATAAGCTAAAGGTTAAATTAAAAGAACGTAGTTGCCAACTCTGCAGTATGGATACCTACTAACTTGAGGGCTAGTAATCTTGCAACATCTTCTGTCAATTCTCACGGTTTCCACAGTTCAGTAGAAAATAGTTTCCAGAGTGGCATTGAATGAGGTGCAGTTTTACCATACACTTAATCCAGAGTAACAACGGGCAGCCAGTGGAAAGAGCCGATTCTACTCTTCCCCCAAACTTGTGTGCCTCAAGTGCTGGCACCTCTTCTCTTGCACCAGATCAAATGGTCGTGCAATGCAAGAAAAGTCAGTTCCCTTTGAGAATCTGATGGATAACTAATAATATTTTTGGTGGGAACTCTGGCCTAAATTGAAGGGATTAGGAGAAGCAGAGGTAATGAGATAATTCTTCAGTGAGGATGTAGCTACAGAAATACTTAGAAGGGGATCCCTCATAACCTTGTGAAGTTTTTTAAAGGGAATTCCTTGCTCTTTGCAAACCTGGTACTGCTGAATTTGCAAAGCAACACTCTTTGGAGTTGTGGAATAGAATCTGAATTAACAGTGTATTTACAATTGAAGTTCTCATTTAAATTTTTATGTTAATTTTAGTCTGCCACTGATGTCACACAAGTGTACAGCAGGAATCATTTTACTGAAATCACTGACACTGCTGTGTCTCTTGTGAAGTAATTTCTACCTGTGTAAAATACATATGAAATGTTACTAAATCAAGTCAGCATTTTATACCCACTTGACACTCGTATTGCAGCGATGTAAATTACTGCAATATGAGGCATCAGTGATTAAAACTACAGTAGAATAAAAGTCTTGTGTCAGGATCTGATCCCATGTAAGTGTTTTGTACTGTTGTTTTAATGGAACATTGCAAAATTGAAAAATCATTAGTAGTCCTGCCAGTGCTTTAGCATTTAAAAGGTCCTATTTTCCATTTCCCCATAGTCCCTTTATGCTACTCCATTAGTTTAAAAGGGCCATAAAGAGAGCACATTTAGCCACTTGGGAATATGTTCATTTTTGTGTTGCTCTTGCCTTTGGCATAGTAGATATGTTAGGTTGTGGCTGAGGAGAAAGGGTCACTGAGGAGAAAGGGTCAT
>NW_008794431.1:1144103-1168606 GCF_000699145.1 Aptenodytes forsteri | reverse complement strand
CTGCCCTGCCTCTCTGTTCCAGCTATTCTTGGTTGCTGGAACAGCTCCTAGGGGCCCCAGGCTGCCAATTGTACTAAAATTGCTGGTAGCCTTAAGACTATTCAAGGAGTAATTAGCTACCAAATGTGGGTAATTGTGACAGAGTCTAGCTAATACTGCTTATGTCTGAACAGACTAATTAAAGGCTCCACACATGAGAAGAAGAGAAAAAAGCCTCTTTTAAGGAAAAGAATTATTAAAAGAGGAAATTTGATCTATTATTAAAAAAAAAAGTTCTGCTCCTTCTAGTAGGATCCTAGCAGGTTTTGATAATTAAACTTGGAAAACGAAGTACAACTAGAGTTTTAAAATTAAATACTTTCACTGTGGGACCCTTCATACTCTGCTTTTGATTTCATAAAAGCCATTTTATGTTTTTTACAAAAAGGTTGTTCAGTGCAAGAACATTTAAAAATTATTCTTGCCTATGAAAAATCAGGAGTTCTATTTCTGCTATCAGAGACATTTCTAATTTGAAGAAGCCCAGTTGGAGATATGTCATCATGGGTACATAAGTTCTGTTTCTCCCTCTGTACAAAATGCTATGGGGAGGAGAAATAATCTTCTGCTGGTCTGACAAGACTACAGTCCTCCACACATCAGTATAGCTGTGTTTGTCGTAATTTGTACCTGTGCTCCTCCCTTCTGCTGCTCCTACAATCAGTAGTTCCATTCCATCCCATTTATGTAATGTGTGTCTTCAGTGGTACTTAGATATTTGCTAATATGATCATAAAATCTCACATCTCAGCTAAATTTTCTATGCCTCTAGCTGTGCTGCAAGAAATAGCAGATTTCTTAACTGCAGGAGTCCCGTATATAGCTGATTATATCTACTTCTTGGTCTGAAGTAGATCAGTTAGGAGAGAATAATCAGAAAGAGGCCCTCGCAAGAGCAGCAGATTCAGAAGAAAACAGCTCCCTTTACTTCCTCCTGCCCAGCTAAAACAGATTATTTTAGAAGACACTTCCTTGTGTTCTAAGATGCTGCAGTATCACTAATACCCTCTCAGCTGTTCTTAGGGTGCCATAGCGCTTCCCAGCCACCAGCCAGCCACCTGGCCACCCTCAGCGGTCTCTGTTTCTTTCTCAGACTTAGACCTGTAAAATGTCTCTCAGATACGGCAAACAACTTGTAGTGTCCTGCCTTGTGCTTTAGCCATAGCCACTAAATTTGGGGTGTTCTCTGTCTGTCTTTCTCCTGCTATGCTGATGGATTGGCTGTAAGCCTAAATTTAAGATGTAGTACTCTGAAATACACAAATCATCTCTTTAAATACAGCAGAATTGCATCAGGCTTGGTAGCTATTTATGGCTGTAATCAGTGACCAAATGTGGAGTCCCAAGCTGTCCATTAATGACAATTTTGCTAAGAAGATAGGTAGAAAAGTTGTACTTATTTAGAAAGAAAGCCAGTTCCTCTTCTAACTGGAAAGGGGAGCAAGCCATGCTGTCTTGGTCTGTCCAGAGAGCAGAGAACTGTGAACTGACCCACATATGCAAACACTCTGCAAAGTTCAAATCTGATTGAATTCCAGACATTTTACAGCCAGGAATACAGGTATAACCTCATTATGGCAGCTGCAATTCCTTTTTTATAGACTGCTTCAAAGAGCAGCTGATATAACCTAGTCTCCCTGCTTGAGTATCTTCTTACTCTATGTTGTGAAAGTGGATTAGAAATAACATATTGCAACTGATGTTCACTCTCCAAAACAAAAGGAAACAAAGCTCTGTTATTGAATGCAGTCTTTAACTAGAACAGGCAGTTTATGATTGTCTTTTCAATACAAATCTGGTGATCAGCAGAGTTTGTGGCTAATACTTGCTCTTTTCTTCTGTATCCTCTCTATTGATTTGCACTTGGGAATTCATGTAAGTGAGGTGTTCTACGTTGATGTGAGAGCTCTCGTGGAAATGTGAGGACATGGTAGCTGATTCTCCTGCTCTTTGAACTGAGAATTTAGGTGACCTGACTGGCGACTCATAAAAAGACTCTTAGGTAAAGAGCAGCAGCGATACTGGTTTAGCAGGACAGTCCAATCTGAAGTAGTCTTCAGGTTGCTTTAATTGGTTTTAAGGCTGAGGATGAAAATCCTGTGCATGATGTATGTGGAAAGATGTCAGAAGGCCCGTGACACAGGATTTCAAGAAGTCTCCTTGTTTACAGTCTTTATAACAGCAATACATATTTTGTGCTCCTTGGTATTAACAATTGGAAGCATCTTAAAAATGTCATCAGTGCAGCCCAAAGGAGGGGAAAGAAGTAGAAATTGCTCTGCAGCCTCGTCACTCTTTTGTACAATTCAGGAAAGAAGAACCCAAAAATAGGAATGGTGAAATGTCTGTACCTTTTCAAGAAGTCTGACAGATGGTGCTATGGCATGCATCTCTGCTACTTGACCTGGAGGCATTCTGGCTGAGACAGTGAAAATACAGTCATGTAAGCTACATTTTAGAAATACCTGCTATTGTTCATCATTATTTACATAACTTTGCATAGATGGGAGTAGGGGCTTCTGTGTTAGTAGTACCTTGCAGTAGAAACTGCAGGCTTGATAAAGTAAATTAATGTGTGACACATGCAGCTTCCATCTGGATGCATGAAAAAAAGACCAGACTCTTAAAGTTTCATAAGACAAATCTGTGGTTTGGGTTGGGTTTTTTGTTTTGTTTTGTTTTTAATTGACAGTAATTAGCAGCTCACATGTAAGAAAACTAAATCTTTTTTTCCCCCCTACATTCAGATGCAGAGCTGTGTTTCCCATACCTACAGTTGGTCATCATGTCATTAAGATGTGTTCTTTCTTTGTTTCTTTTTACACTAAAGGATTAGTGTCATGTTTCCTATCTTGCCCAATGAGCCTGACTACCGTTTTCTCTTCAAGTGACACAATTTCAAGTACCACAAATGCCTGACCGTTTACTCCAACTCTCATCCAAGATCAAAATGTTAGCCTGATGACCAGAGCACACCTCAGAGAGATCTGTGTTTAACTGCATTTGGCCAAGGAAGGGATTAGGCCAAATTTCCCACCTCTGACCAAGGACTAATACCATTTTGTAAATTGGCGTGTTATCACCATGGTGTTCTCCCCTGCTAGATCACGTTAGCAGAGGACAATGATCTGTCCTGACTTCCTTCTGGAAATTCTGCATGGTGACACACAAGTAGATGGAACAGAGCACTTACAGCCCTGCACTGAGATTTCCCTCTTGACCCACTGTAGGCAAGTACTTCTTAAGACAGTGGCTTCAAGCAGCTTCCTGATCAGCTCACTAGTTGCTTTGGATTTCATGCATGAGGCATGCAGGCATCCACTGTGCCAGGAGTTTAAGCATGAAAATGGATCTCTGGATTCCATACTCGCTCACAGCTCATTAATATCTAACTTAAATGCTACCCAAGACCTCTGTACAAATTGTCACTGAGTTTGAGTGTTCTCTGAGCTGGCCAGCTGTAAGGTAGCTTATGGCTATGTGATGGCATGGTGTTGGTTTACAGCATAGTGCCCTGGCAAGGGAAGAGCAGAAACTTACAGCCAGAGATGGAGGAGAGGAGAGGACAGGACGGCTGCTATCCACAACTGTGCAAACTTAGATTGCCTTAAGCTGCTTGTTAAACCACAGTTACAGTCTTTAGGTAATTCTAGGGAGAAGCATTTTTCTATTCTTAGATTAAATAACATTGCCACTCCAGTTTATCTAAGTAGTGCTGCTACAGAATACTGCTATATTTAGAAATCACTGAACTCGTTAATGCAAGAACAATATATTATGAAAAAGATCACAGTACGCTTCTCCGTTCTATTAGTACTATGAGTTTTGTAATGTATGCTAGACCACTATATTCCTCTTTAATTACCCCACACATGAATGTACATCTTCCCTATGCAATTGTGGCATCCATTTTCATCAATCTTTGTCTCAAGTGTACGTATAAAGACTATTCCCCTGATTTTCAGAGTCACCATTAGCTCTGAGCTCATCCAGAGGCTCTGAATCATGGATAGGGAAAATGTGTACTGGTACATGAAATTAGTGTGCATATTGGTACATACCAGTGCATATTGGTACATGAAATTAATACCCTGCATTGTTCTCCCCACTCCTTTTGAAGGAATCCATTCCCTCATTAGGGTTGGATTGGATGTCTAATGAGGGTGGATTTGTGGCATGCAATCTGCACATTAGCAAGCAGTGCGAGACTCACATTTCCGAGTGAAAAGTACACTGTGTAACACGGTTTCACATCTCACATCTCATTTTCATAAGTTTAAATGGGGAACCAATTCATAAAAAGACATACCTCATTATGAAGCAGTGAGGATCAAAGTCAGGCACAGATAGCTGGGACATAGTACAAGGAGTCTTAAAGCACTGAAGACTAGCAAAATAGGGGTAGGGTTACCTCTGGATCAGGACTTGTTTCGCTGAGCGTGCCTCTACTTAATTGGTCAGCTCTGGATACACATTTGCTAGTGGGGAGAGAAGTCTGTGGTTACCAACTTCTGGCTTTGGAATTTGATTATACATAAATAAAAGCAGGTGTTCTCCAAGATAGAAGGTTTATCAATTTTTTCATCTGTTGTTCAGGAATTGCAAATTACTATTTTTCCTTTCAAATTCCATCTTCCTTCATATTTGCATGTATATTTGCTTTCAGCGAGCAAAGGCTGTGTGTGGGGTGTCAGAAATTAAACTCTGAATTGAGTAGAAATAGGTTACAGAACACATGGAAACATGTACTGATAGTCTTTATGCGTTTAAAAAGCTAATCTGAAATCAACACTGAAATGTCAGAAGAGAAGAAATACCTATCAGCATGAGTACACGCAAGCACTTTGGATATGCAGAAAATAATTTGGCACGAGGTTTAAACATTTCAAATGTCAGGGTTGAGCAATGTGAGTACTGTAATCTTTACTTCTTCATTAAAAAGCTAATCTGAAATCAACACTGAAATGTCAGAAGAGAAGAAATACCTATCAGCATGAGTACACGCAAGCACTTTGGATATGCAGAAAATAATTTGGCACGAGGTTTAAACATTTCAAATGTCAGGGTTGAGCAATGTGAGTACTGTAATCTTGTTACTTCTTCAGAACAGCACACACGAATGCCCAAAGAGAAATCAAAGCCAATTTTCTAAATTTTAAGAATATGCTACTAAAATTTTTGTGTGTCAAAGAAAGTACATGATGTTAATTAAGTGAGGGGAATTCATATTGAATGTCATATGTCACCCACACGTACAGTGTTCCAAGCTGTGCTTAGCCTGTGCTGCGACATAATATACACAGTGGCATTGCACAGAACAGGTGGGAATCCACAGGCCTCAACACACACAAACCAGGCAGTCTTGGCAACATTTTTTCTGATATTTGTCATTTGGCTGTAATAGGACAGATTTGCTATTACACTTTCAGGTGTACAGTAACAGGAACAGATTGGTTACTAATTTGAATGATTTTAGTAGTGCATCCAACGCAAATAAAGCAATTTACCAAACAATCTGTGAGTGAAAAGATTCAGAGTTTTGCATCAGCTTTGTCATTTGTGGATCTAGCAACTAATTGCCTGGCAGAGCTTTAATTAAAAGCAACGTTATAGGTATAGATATTTGCTTCATATTTTCTAACTAGAGTAGGTTTGAAAAGTTTGACATAGTGGTAGAATAATGAGATTATCCTGCAATTCTTTGGTTTTAGAACTTTAGACAAATATTCTCTTTGTAGGAATAAACAGTTTCATATTCAGTGGTTCATCTAGACTAATAAATTACTTACTTAGATTTTCTGTCTGAAGGAGGACCACTCCCAAACTAAGTATGTGTCTTTAAGTAGCTTGAATTGTAACATGTAATTTAGGAGCACTTTAAAAATCTAATTCATGTGAGCCAGTCCACCATTATATATCCAGTATCATATGTGTGTCTGAGGCCTGATAGACCAGTAAGGTAGATGATTCACTTGCTTTGCTTATGTAGGTGGTTAGATTAGTGGTACTAGTAATTCCATAGGCTCTGTCTACATTGTCCTCTGTAATATTAGGATGCTGCCCCACCCAGTTTACTGTCCTAGCTTGGAGCTGGCAGCTTATGGTGCCACCTACCCTGGAAGGAAGTCTGTGACCTAATCTCTGTATCGTGGAAGATTCCCAGTGCAGCAGCTTAGCAAAGGCTTTCTAAATCAGCACTGGTATGAGAAGATTGCTGTTTGGTTGGTCTGGTGTGATTAAAAGCGGACCAACACCTAGTTCCAGAACAAGGTCAGGAAATTAAAGGAGGTCAGAACAAGCCAAGAATAGCAAGTCGTGCTCAGGGGCTTTGCAGGGGGAAGCGTTCTTGGCTGAGGTATGATGTTTTCCGGGCGGATTTTAGCAGGGAGGCGCACACCTGTGACAGGACACTGTATGTAGTGGGGAGAACAGGGAGGGGATCTCATTGCCTAGTGAGAGGTACAGGAGAACCTGATTTGTCACAATTTTGCTTTTAGGCAATGATATATATCAGGCAGGCTCTAGAGTTGCCAGCCCCATTCCTAGTCTCTGACTCAGTTATTCAATATTCTTGTAGCCTGACTTCATTCCTGCAAGCTCACTGTTTTTGTAATTGTCAGAGGGGTAGGGTGGGAAGTGGGGAGGGAGAGACAGGAGCCTGCAGTGCCAACTGCAGGGCTTCTATACCAGATGGTATTCCCCCATCTGAGGTCAGGACAGCATATGGCATTCAGGAGCTCTGGCATGCCAGAGACACGTTGCATGCATTTCGTGTCCAGTGATGGGCACCACAATTATTGTAATTGTTAAGAGGTGTCATTCCATCCTCTTCCATGGACTGTGTGATCATCACAGGCAATTAATTCATGGATATTAGCTCCTGACTTAGAATGGTGTTAAAGTGCATGCATAACTTTAAATGCGGCTGCTAAGTTAGTTTGTTTTGGGCCTTATATCAGGCTTTGTTTGCTTTTCTAAAAAATAACAGGAATTTACAGAATATGGTAGAAAGCAGCAAAATATTGGTGAGATCCAGAGTGATTTTTCTGCAGGTGTTGTTTTATCCACAGAGTTGTTGTATATGGTTAAGAAGTGAATTAGGACCGGGAAGAGGTTGTTAACTGAGACATGTCTATAGTCTCCTTTCATGTCTTGTTCCGGAAGAGGACTGAAAGCAATAGACAGTAGCACTGAACCTGACCCAGCCTTCCTTCCCTGCTCGCATGCTTTTTTTAACCGTTATCTCCTTCATCCTGGCTATAATAGGTACCCAGTAAGACTATCCCATGCAATTAAATAAAGAGTCAGAGAACGTTCACTCACTACAGACTCTGCATACGACCTTCACAGTACAAAGACAAAAGAAATTCAGGATTGCGGAGTAACCTCAGCTATAGTTAGGTTTGGTGCCATCCTGAATTGTTTGGGACAGAATAGAGTGATGGCAGTCAGATAAAATGATAAAACCATGCGATCCACGTTTAGATCCTGTAACTGGGTGTATCTGCAGAGGGGGAGTGAAGGGGCTGTGTTAGTCACTGTCACTGCCCACAGATTTAGAACATCAGGTATGGGGAGATTTATGCAACAGCTCTTCTTTTTCCTAGGCTCATATATGTATGCTTTCATTCCCCAACTTCACTTAGTTCTCCCCACAGCAACCCTATTTACTTGGACTTTCTTTGAGGTGAATTTGCTGAGTTTTCCTGCTACAGCTGATGCCTACTACTTCTTTTAGCTACACAACAGCAGAACACAGGGTATGGAAGCACAAATATATTTTATCACTGCTGTATACACTGAAATGGTAACTGGTCCAAAAAAATGCATTAAATAGATTGTACTATAGTTAAATATAATACACTCAAAATACTCAGAAGTAATTGCAACAGCCAGCTGTAATAAAAAAGGACATAAAATTTTTATATTCGTGGATGATTGTACTCTTACTTAATGCAGGGCTTGTTTTACACTTGCTATGCAGAGTGATTCAAACTTTCATACGGTTCCCATTCCAGAAAAAGGTAAGATAGCTTGAGCAAATACTTTCCTAATTTATTCTTAAAGAATATGAGCATTTTAAAGTAGCATACGTTTTAAAAATTAAGCAGAACTTTAAATAACTATGATCTGCTTTTGTTTGCAAACTGAGCTATCAAAAAATCCCCTAGCTTCTTTTCAGTACAATTTTTAGTGCTTTTACCCTAAAACTTTAATGCCAGATAATCACATTTGGAACTGACCTGTATGTTCTCCTACAAACTAATTTTCTTATCACTCTGTTTGTTTCATTTCCACAGCTTAGTTTTTCTTAAACTAATTGTGTTGAAAAATAAGGATCGATTGAAGAGGAGAGGCTAAAATCCCTTCTTGTACCTTGCTTTTTAGGCTCAAGCCTTTTCTACAGAAAAGTTCTTCTACTGCCCAGAAGGGAAAGTTCTTGCCAGTTGCTCACCTAATTGTGCATCTTGTCTACAACCAACAAATATTCACTGGCTCCGTAAGTCCATCCAGTGGCTGCATATGGGAATTGCGTATTTTAGAAGGTAAATTCCCATTTTGTGCAATTTAGTTTATTGAGTAGTGTAGTTAATATTATTACTGGAAATAAACATGAACCAAAATGTACAACTGGAATACTCCCAGCCTTTGGTGATAAGTAGGTCTGTATCTGTAAAGTACCCTTTGAATAATACTGAGAATTGGTTTGTTATTGCAGCAACAGGACCAAGATAAAAGTTGACGATAATTTATTAGTATTTAAATTAATTACCTACTAGAACGAGGAACAGAAATCTGCCAAGTGAAAAGCTTTAGCTTATTTTCATTCTGAAACTGAGACAACTGAGGTAATTGCGAATACAAGGTCTTGTGAGAGTTGTCCTCTTAGATGTCAGCATGCTTGTGTTTCTACTAAAGCGAACCTGTACAAAATTACATCTTCTGATCATTAAATATGTTCTTTGTTAAATGCCATAAGATACTACAAAAAGTAATTCAAAAACTGAATGTAAAGAGGACAAGATCTGAACAGTGTGTTCCAGAAGTCACATTAAGAATTTATATACAGATTATTTCCAGAAAATCCTACTTAAGTTCAGTATTGAATCTTGATGGATCATCAGGCTAAAACAGGCTAGCTGATTGTTTGAGAATCTACAATTAGATGTAGCATTTCCCCTTGGTGATGACAGCAATTTGAGCCTCAGTGCCTTGAGCCCTACTTCTAACATCACTTCCATTATTGCTACCAGTGCTGGAGTTATAACTGTGGAGAATATCAATGTGATACTTTTACCAGTTAGAAAAAGTCCATTTGCTAAAAGCCTTTTAATTCTCTGTTCTTGACAAATACAGGCTTCTAAAATCTTCACCATCATTACTTGCTTTTTTCTTCCCATGAAAGTAAATGTATCTTTAATTTTGCCTTCTAGAGGGAATACATTATGATACAGTGTACAATTACATGATAGCCTATTATTTGCCTAGGGGTGCCCTGCTTCAGTTAGTGCATAGGGTGGGAAGGCATAAAGAGAGAATGACATTTATAACACCAGCCTAAATCTAGCTTTTCTTAAGTTTTAAGTGCTTTATTTTTCAATCTACATAAATAAATTTTACCCTAGAAAGTTTCAGAAGCATGTCTAAGATACTATCATGGTAGGTACTTTGTACATGTCGAAATAACCATATAGTAACTATTGCATGCTGTGGTACAACAGTTGCCTTTATATTCCTTTTGAGGTTTTTACACATTTCAGATTTTTGTTTATTTTCAGTTTAAAATTGCCACTACTGAGGTTGCTGTGGTTGTAAACTCTTGCAGTTTCTGTCCAACATGATATCTGTTTTTAGTAATAACATCTGAAGTTAGAATATTACATTTCTTTCTTGCTGCAATGATTACTATAAAAATGAGAATGTCAGCGTTTTGTGGATATAACGCAACTCAAATCTCCTGTTCTGCTACAGAGATTCTACTTTCAGGTTTGTTTTTTTTGTTTGGTTTTTGTTTTTATGAACTAAAAAAAAAACAAGCAGAAAGCATTCAACTCATCTCTGGACCCCATTCTAGCAGCTTTTTGCATGGTTCCCGCTTCACAGAATTGGCTGAGATCTTATGGATTCACTTTCCTCTGTAAGGGTAAAGAGCTGAGTGATATAGAACCACTGAATCAGCTCCTAACTCTCCTTTCCTTGTAAGCTGTGACTCTCAGCATATTTTGAGTTGGAGCATAACATAGGTTTCCTTAGAGCTGGGTGTTTATTTTGATACTACGTGTTTGATCAGCCCTCAAAAGGCTGTGGATTATAACATTGCCTTTGTTCTATCCTTCCTTCTGAGTACAACCAGAGGACCGCTTGATTATTTTCTTTTATCTGTATTTGCCAATGTTAGGATTTTATTATTCATGTGTCAGTTATGACTGCATCATTTAGCAGAACCAAAAAGACTCAGCTTCTTAGTACATTACAATAGCTATAAGTCTTTCCAGAGGTGTCCAGCATATTGTTTTGTTTTTGTTTATTCCATTAAATATATAGGAAACGATTTTCCCCTAATGATATATTATTCTTCGTGAGCTAGAAGACAAGGAATAAACAGGATGTGTTTCTGATTTGTTCTGAGCTCTTCACTGCAGATGGGAAAAGAACTCAAAATGTGGTAGGCCTTTTCACTGGCTGTAGTAGAGCCTACTTTTTAAGCCTGCCAGCTTCCACGCTTACTGTCTGAGCTATATTAATACTGCAGTATTCTTCTGTTAATGCAGGACTCTGCATTTTATCATGACCTGTGCTGTGACTGATCAATAAACCCCTATAATGGGGAGATTACAAATAAAACTGGAATTTACACATTTAGAAAATTATTTTCAAATCAGCCATAGTTTTTTAGCTAAACAAAGCAAGATTAATAAACACCTGCATACCAAATACTTCCCATGAGTGTTCTCAATATTTACAAAGCCCATGGATTCTGCTTAGAGCTTAACAGGTTTTGCAGTACAGCCTTAATCCTGTACTCAGCTGATGAGTTGTTACAGAGACCTCAGTATGGAAAAACCTGTCATGTTCTCGTTTCTCTGTCAAAAGGTCTTTAGCAGTTCCAGAAGTCATGAGATCTATTGCCTACCTCAACTCTGCCCTTCCACAGCAAATGCAAACAAGGAGAAACAGTTTTCTGGTGTTGCAGGCGGCCTATTTTTCTAGAGTGAACCCAACTGAATGATTGGCATTGCCATTTTTTGGCATATTTCTCATTAATAGCATTCTTGCTGAATGGAAAGACTGCCATTCAATGTGTGTTTACTTCAAAGTGGAAAAATGCAAAAGGACAGAAGAAACAAAATTAGAAGCCTTTCAGACAAAATAATGGTCATAGAATTGAATTTACAGGTCAACACAAACATTACAGGCATATGTTAGTCTGTCATAATAATGAATGTCCATTTGTTCTTGCCTTATGAATAAAAAAAAAATGTAAAAATATGCCATCTAGATTTCTTAGGCCAGATTTTCTTTCATCTTCTTCTAAACCAAGCACTCCTAATCTTTTAAATCTTCTCCTGTGCACAATAGAGCACGATTTAGTAAGGATTGTAAAATGTCATTTCAAAACCGGGTTAATTTAATGCCATTATGTCATTTACTAGTGTCTTTCAAATTCTAAAATAATTCTAAAAATGTCTAGTCAGGGTTTATGATGTTATGTTCTATATTTCTTACACTTACATCCAGAGATCTGTTTCAATTATATTTTCACAGAGGTTTATCCAGTTAGCGTTCGGTTATGAGGTTACAAGTTGATTTTGAAAAATTTGTTTCATGAATATTTACAGTCCATCTGTTTATGAACGAAGCACAGACTGAAGAGACAGCATATCATAGATGAGTCATAAACTAGTTCTTAATTATTTCAGTTTGGAGGCAGTACCGAGTGGTATGCTTGTTCCTGTTGGCCTGCATACAGTCCTGCAACTGGTGGTGTAGGCTCCTGGTCTCCCCTTGAATTGATCTCTTGACAAAGCTGGAGGGCTTTTGGGTACCCAGTCCTAAGAGCTGTTCACTCTCCCATAAACCTGCATCCAGAAACTGATAACTGACAAATGTTTAGTGAAAGATTAAACAACAAATAATCTTCATGTTCTGGTAATTTCTCTGACAGTTTCTTAGTTTTACTGTAGTAAAACAGTATACAAAAGGGTGCCAGTCCCATCACCCTTCTCATTTTAAGGATCACAAATTTTTTTACATGTTTCCATTACTGGTTATTTTTCCATCCCTGCTCTGAGGAAGGTACTACAATACGCTCATTTTACATTGAAGGAAGTGTGGCAGAGAGAGCAATGACTTGCTTCAGGGCACACATCATGAGCGGTGTAGGTTCAGTCATTCCAACTCCCACTTACAGTGAACACTACTTCATTCTTCACAGCATAGAAACCACAACTTACAAAAAAGAAAAAAATTAGCCTCAGTAGCTCCTTTGTTGGGACAGGATTTACAGAACCCCAATTTTGGCACTCAGATGCCATCTATACCTTACCATAACACTTTAGTCTTCTTTTTTTGTGGGTAACTTTGTGCCCTTCAAAGAGACACCTAGATAGAACTAGAAGATCCAAAGCAACTAAGCTAGCTTTGAAGCGGGAGGGCTGATTGCAATTAAAAGGGAGTGGGATTATTTTAACTAAGCAGTGTTTTAATTTAATGAACAAACTAGAAAGATCTTATTACTAACAAAGTACAAAATGGTCCAGTGGCATTTGATTTATTCCTGCTGTAAGCCTTAGCTTATCTTTGAAGAGGTGTTAACAGAAACTGTTCTGTCAAGCCCATTTAAGAACAAGCTTTTATTCAACATGAATAATACTGTACTATTTTATGGATAAGATTCCCTCACTTGTATGTAAGTGAGGGAAGATTTCTACCGTTGAGATATAATACTGGTAGAGCATGCTCATACAAACATGCATGCCAGAAACATCCCTGGCTAATCAGATCACTCCTCTTAACCAAAGAACCCAATATATGGATTTCACTGTAGTCACACAGTGCTGTGTATTGCCTCATGTTCTGTGTGCTACCAAAAAGCTGTTAGGACCAATGCATTGACCTTTAACAGCCTCATTACTTAAGCTTGTGCTTGCTGGTAATGGCTTTCAAAAAAGGCAGGAACTACTCAGAATGATGAACAAAGAGTGGAACGGACATCCATGGAGTCACTGGGAGGAGAATGAGGCTACTGTAACCACTGTCATAACATTACTTAAGATCACCTGAGCAGGTAGCAGCTGTGCAGCATCTCTCATTAAATGATGCTTTCACCTGGCTTTGAGGAAAGGCTGAGTACATGGCCCAAAAAGTTCTGCCTTGGGGCTCAGCAGAAATCTATTAACAAAGAAATACATTAATGAAGAAAACCAGCACTGTTTGTGCAAAACCCAAATGTTCTTCTCATCTCTGAAGTGACTCTTAAGTTACTTTTATCTTGTCAGCCTCACTTTCCAATAGTTTGGTTTTTATGGCTAGTATTTAGCAAGCAGCTCCTATAGTTTTTGCTACATGATAAATGTTTTTGTCCAGGACATTTTCAAACCTGATTGGAGTGTGGGTCCTAACATCAGACAGCTCACTGTTGGCATATAAGGGATCCATATTGGCTGTCATACATACATTCGGTAGGTCACCCATGTATAGAGTAAATGGAAGGAAACTGTAAACTACAGGGTTATAAATACATGAAGAGTCTCTCAAGCAAAGCTTGAGTGGTTTCTGATGTCAGCAGAACCCTGAGACAAATTTAGTGTCCTGCTTGGTTTTGCTGTTTTTCTATTCTCTGTGAAGCAGGGCTCCTTTATAAACAGCAAGAGAAAGCCAGTGGTATTTTAGAGAAATCTCAAGCTTAAACACTAAAATGATAACTGTAAACATTTACAAGATGTCTTATTCTATCATTGCCACAGACAGATGCATACAATTGTGTTTCATGGATGTAGCTCAAACAGGAATTCTGAGCTTATTCAGTATAATTTACTTCATTTCCTGGCTGTAATGCTGTTGTAATTGGATATTACATAGAACAATCTTGGGCTTTAAAATGCTGTTGGTATATAAATTGAAGTATAAAACCAGAAAACATGTTAGTACAATACAGATTTAAGCAGGCAAGTTAGGAAGATAATACAAATTATGCACTAAGGAATAACAGGATGATCTATTTTCACGGCAATGCAACAGAAATTTTTTAAGACTAAGAATCTAAGATTTCCATACAATGACAATCAGTAGTAACAAAGGAGGAATAACAGCAGGGCTCCTTTATAAACAGTAAGAGAAAGCCAGTGGTATTTAATAGAGAAATCAAGCTTAAACACTAAAATGATAACTGTAAACATTTACAAGATGTCTTATTCTATCATTGCCACAGACAGATGCATACAATTGTGTTTCATGGATGTAGCTCAAACAGGAATTCTGAGCTTATTCAGTATAATTTACTTCATTTCCTGGCTGTAATGCTGTTGTAATTGGATATTACATAGAACAATCTTGGGCTTTAAAATGCTGTTGGTATATAAATTGAAGTATAAAACCAGAAAACATGTTAGTACAATACAGATTTAAGCAGGCAAGTTAGGAAGATAATACAAATTATGCACTAAGGAATAACAGGATGATCTATTTTCACGGCAATGCAACAGAAATTTTTTAAGACTAAGAATCTAAGATTTCCATACAATGACAATCAGTAGTAACAAAGGAGGAATAACCTCAGTCAATGACATTCAGAAAAAAAGAAACTGAACTAAATTGTTCCTGAAAAATAATCCACAGGCTTCAGTAATAAAAAATGGTACGTTTTGCAAATTGCACTGCAGATTACTCCAAAACCTGTAGGCAGAACTGGAGTGACAGTGCCCAACTGTATTTGCTTCTGCCCCAGAGGAGGAAGAGATCTGGTCTGAATGAAAAAGGCAAACTAACAGCATGTCCTGCATATTAGCCAAAGCTATCAGGCTTAAACTCAGTCACAGCAAATAATAACCTTGTTTCTATAGAAATATCTATTTTTCACATTGTGCAGCATAGTAATCATAAGAAATAATTTGTGATCATGTTGAAGGATGTTGCATATTTACTATAGTTAGTCTGAAGGAGCTTTAAGCATGTAAACAGCATAATTTGTTTCAGAGGTTAAAGGTCTACACTAAAAAGGCAGTATCTGCCTGGATCAAAAGCTAGTCATCAGAACGTCTGACATTTAAGTGTGGGTGGAATCTATAAAACAGTGAAGACCTCTAGGCAGAATTACCTTTGTAACATTGCTAAAATGCAAGGTGTGTCTTATCTGCGAATATTTATTTTAAATAACCCAAAAACCTATCAAAATCCCATAACATGTTCTTATCTAAAATCTGAAAAATTAGATAAAGACAACTACCGTTAGGAGGATGTGATTATTCTGCACCACCATCCTTCCCTATCTTTTGTAAAGCTCTATAAAACTACAGAATATTTTGTAATACTGTTACTAAAATGTGTTGCCCTGGCAAAAATGAGGTGCACTATGGCTCAGCTGTGCTTTCTAGGTGCACATGGAAGCGTAGGACTGGCTATGTGGCTCTGTTGTGTTGGAACCTAAAAGACTCTAGCCAGCCTCTTGGACCTCAGGTGCATTTGCCTGACAAAAGTCCTGTCATGGGAGCAGGACTGAGCCATTATTTTGGACACTGCTACTTAGTACTAAATTTGGCTTGAGAAAACATGCTAGACAGTGTTGGTTGATAGTGTATCAGATATCCACATCTTTTGCTGAACTTGGCTGGTTGATCAAATGTCATCTATGTTGCTATAATGTATGAAGTGTAGAGAAATAAAAGAAGTTTATTTTTCTGGTGCCATTCACAATTGATCTTCCAGCAGTTCTTTTTATAGTGTACTCATAATAACAGCTAGAGTTCAGTTAAAAGTAAGTTAGAGGTTATGGGATTACAATTAGAGTTGTTTTCTTCATGTCAAATTCTCCATGGTAGCAATGAAAATGCTCACTAGGTTTCAGGCTAAAATGTGGAATAAAAGTAAAAGTAATTACTTCTGTGTGAATACACAGTTCCTTCTTCTGACAGTAAATTTATCTCAGTTAGGCTTTAAAGAAGTCTACAGGCATTGAGAATTATATTAAACATATTCCATGTGTGCAAGAGCGAAAAAGAAATTTAAAATACATTAATTTCAGCCTCAGATGGGATATAACTCTTAATATTTCCACTTGTACCCTGGACAATATCTCATAGCTCTATAAAATTTCTTATTCTAAATGCAGGTGTTTTCTTAGAGCAATCTTGAAGGCAAAAATACCAGTCCTTTCCCCTTGGAAATCCAGAATAATAACTCACAGTATAGAACAATAGATCAGTTATATCCTGGAAATGTTACTGTTTGAAAAAGGAAAAGAAGCAAAATACAGATTTGATATCTCTTTCCAGAGTAATGCAAAAAGTTGATTGAACATGTGGCTGCATTGTCATACTGTGCTTAAAATTGACAGTCACACGTGGCATTGAATACAGTCCCATCACTGGGCCCAGCCTGAAATAGAAGAGAACTGGTTAACAGAGTCCCTCAAGCATTTTGGCTCATCTCTGGTAAAATTTTTCTGGTTTACTCCACTTGGGCTTTTTTTTCTCTCACTGGATTGCTTTTTAAAAACATTATGTTAATGATGTTAATATTTCTGGAATTAGGTGCATTTCAGAGAAGTGCACTGTACATTGCATTGTACAGCGTAATAATGCTCAGCAATTTTTCTGTGTAAATTTAATCATTTAATCATATATATTAGGAATAATCATATTTAATCATATATATTAGGATGATATTTTAAAATATAGGTCTTAATGAAATAATTTATTTGACTGCAGTAATACAGGAATAAGCATGCAAAAAGAAACTCCTAAAATCTTCAGGGTAAACCAAATTCTTACATGTGTATTGTCTAAATACAAAGGATACTAATTATAACAACAGATGATACTTACATGTGTAGATGAACACACCTTTTTTTTTTTCCTGTTTCACTTCAATGCATTTGGGAAGATCTGTGATGGAACATGCCTGCCACTTTCACTGTTAATGAGAATCGATGAAGTATCTGGCAGGATCACTTACTTTAAGGTGTGATTTCCTGCTGGAATAAGAACTGGAGGCCAAAGGGGAGGTGAGGACTTTATTAATCTTAGCTGAAAGTAGGAGAGATCACATCATAAAACATTCTGTCAGTGTCAGCTATATATTCTAAGATTGGAGTAGCATTTTAAAATCTTACTGTGTCTGACAAGCAAGTCTTTCCATTTTAAAAAAGAGAAAAAAACCTTCTCAAGTCTGTATTTTTGTCAGAAATTAAAGAACTTAGTTTATTTATAAAGAACGTCCACAAAACCAGCTTGAAATTAAACTATATTGGTAGGTGAAGGAATCTTGGAAATGTTGTGTGAAGGTTGTGGGTTTTGTGTTTTTCTTTTTTTTTTTTTTTTTTTTTTTGTTTTAATGGCAACTGGGTCTAGATCCATCTACGCAAAAGACATGTAGGAACAAGTAATGTAAAGTTTTTCTATGTGCCCCCCCCCAACACAGTAGTCAGAGCTTTTTCCTAAAGCAGAGGATTTGAATTTCTTATTCTCTAGTTTGGAACCACAGGGAGAGGAGAAAACTTTATTGATCGCGTATCCTGAAAAGCAGGTAACTCACATCAGTTAAGGAAGAACAAAAATCAAGGCTTCAGTTTATCCAGAGGAGGAATTCAGACATGCACCTTCCCCTACAAAAGCAAATGCTTTACCATTAAGTGACTCAGTATTGCAAGTTGGGAAACACTGAATCCTCTGTCTTATTTTTGGTGAGAAGGGGCTGGTGGGACATAGACACCAGCTGTAGAAGAGAGCCAGTAGCTGAGAATTCCGAATAAGGAAAGGCCCCTAACTGCTTATGAGTGGCAAATACTAGATCCTCTCATTTTTTTTGGCATCTTTTACTGGTAGCCTAGGTGTCAGTCCATTAAATTTGCCGGTTTGAATGCCTAAATTTCCTGCATTTTATGGGGAGTGTGGGCACCTTCTCTCAAGAAAGTGAATTTTATTGTAACACATACCTCCATGACGGAAGTAAGCCAAGTTAATTTTTTCTACTTTAAAAACAACTGAGTTTTTCCAACAAAATAAAACACCAGAGTTCTTTGTGCTCATTCAGCATCAGGCAGAAAGCAAAAATGAGGCTTTTTTAAAATTCAGATGTGAGAATTTGTGCAGAGCTCTACCAGAACGTGTAACTAAAGGAATGTGAAAAGTTTTAAGCCCTGGTGTCATCTGATATGACAGACTATAATATTTCAGAGTTCGCTGCCAAATCCTAATCTAATAAAGGCAGATAGATTTCCTTTAGCAAAAGAGTTTCCAGTCATGTCAGAAGAATTTAACCAAAGCAGTGGAGGAGATTGTGATCTACCTAGGAAAACAAAGTAGTTTTTAATCTGGGTAATATTTTTTGTATTACTTTATTGCAAAAGGTTAGATTCAGACTGGATGCTGTTTTAGTAGTTGCTGATTAGTGATGCATTTATTTTGGGAAGTATAGTGACTAAAAGCTTACTGGACTGACAAAATAATGCCTATGCACAGCCGAAGTGGAAATTCAGAAGCATGACGAATTAGCTTTCCAATGAAAGTCTGTGATTTTAAATCATTATAAATCAAAATTGTTTCACTTACTTTTGGAGGGGAATAGGATCATTTGGAAATAATATGAAATCACTTTATTGGAAAAAAAACAATGACATACTGTCTTTCTCAGACCACCAAATTTGTGAAGTAAAACAAATAATTTTTTTCTAGGTTTTTCTGGTACCTAGCTCACAGAGATGTTTTGTGGGTAAACTAATTAATTTAAACTGCATTAATTATGATAAATGATGCACAAGTATTAATACACAATAGTAAATATATGGTAGGACTATAGTAACCTCTTAGATCTCTTTTATTTTAGTAATTTTTTTTTTTATGCCTTTGTAACGTAGAGTTACTCATGATTAAACTTCAGATTTTGGGCCAAATCTTCACGTTTTATGTTTGAGCTTTCTGGAGTGGTCACATCCAGATTTCACATATGTTGCCTGAAAAGACCATGAAGGCACTCAAGGATAAACATATGCAATGGTAATTAAGTAATCAGATGCCTATAACTTGCTCTGAATGCTCTACTACATCGGGAACATAGCAGATGAAACGGCGTTTAGTTTCTTTTCTGAAACGACCAATGCTCTCTTCGGCTTCCTTCCCACCTTCCTTGCCTCCTCTGCTTTCTGCTAGAAACCGCTGGTGTCCACGAGATGGCACTACGCCATAGCAGGGTGTTAGGATACCAGGACTACAGCTCCCATTTTATAGCGTGGCTAGATCCCTTTTTAAACTCCAGAGATTTGTTCGAACTGTAGTTTCCTTATGCCACAATTATCCTGCCTTTCGGACTGTCGTCAGCTGGGAATTGCGGGTGATTCCTGCTAGGAGGCTTGGGGGGATTCCAGTGTAGAAAGGGATCAAGTTACTAAAAAGTTTGGGAAACATGTTTAGCCTAAGCTCCCTCCATTAAAGGAAACTGTTAGGTGAAGGATCCTCTTAGATAGGAACCAGCAAGGGTGTCTCTGAGGAACGCAGTTAATCAACTAAACAGGGCTTTAAAATATTTAATTCATGTTCTTGGCCTATCTTCAAACTCTTATATGTAAGGCAAAAGTTGTTTTTTGATTAAATAAAAAAAGATTAAATAATTTAGGAGGTGTATCCTTCAGGTAACTTTTATCAAGACTAGCACACAGAGAGGAAATGCCTTATCAAGTCCCAGCCACCTGAGACCCACTGGGCTATTCAGGCCAAGTTAATTGATTCTGGGGCAGGGCGATGTAAGCAGTGAAGAGCGTACAAGGTCCCTCCCCCCCCCCCGCCCCCCCCCCCCCCTCCTGAAATGAGACAGAAAGAGAAAAATCCTTCCTGTCATGGAGCTGCTGTGCAGCTTTGCGGAGAGGAGAGCTCTTGCTTTCTGGAAGAGGAAGCAACCTTTGCAGCTGTGAAACCTGAGAGAACAATGGAGATTGTGTAGACCAGCAGTTATAGGGGGCTGCTTTCTGCTCTCCGGGGCTCGATGCCAGAGAGGTCCCACAGCAGCAATCTTTTCTCTGTAATAAATTCTAAACTTCTCTTGACCTTATTGCTACACTCTGGGCTGAAATGCATCCGAACAATTGACAGGAGGTACCCCATATCTTAAAAACTGTGGATGCATCCTGAATGCCAACAGAACTGTTTTGGACAAGACCAAAATGTAACTGAAAGCATTTTTCTCTTGTTTCCAGACTGAATTTGAACTAAGCTTTTTATTCCTGCCTTAGCCATGCACCGGAAGAACATGTCACACCACTCAAGTTGCTTTAGGTTAGTGTGATAGAAGTAGCGCTCATTTTCCTGTATTCAATCCTGTGGTTTTGCTTTTTTGCTTTGTATCATTTAAGTCTGGTTTAACTTTTTTTTTTTAAAATGAAGGGAAAAAAAAACCTTCAAGCTTTTACTTAAGAAAGTCTGAAGACTTCACTTTTTGCTTGACAGAAATATATTGTCCTTTGCTCTTCTCCACTGCCTCCAACTTGCTGTTGTAAAGTAAGTTGCTCTCAAAAGTGTGATCGATCATGTGCAGGTAGGCCTTTGTGTACCCTGCACAGGCTCTCCTTTATGTAGCACTGGTATACTCCATAGTAAGTGCCTAGAGAGGGTGGTTCCACGTTGCTGAGAGCAAAACTGTTCTAATACATCTGAGCCAGTTCCCTTCTAGAAACCTTATCTACAATTGCTGTCACATACTTGAAAGAGCCCTTTGTTAGGCCAGGCTGTACAGATACATGGCTTGGCTGCAAAAAACACTGGCATTCCATCCCAACACATCTGTGTGTTGATCATGGCATTTATACAGGTAGGCAGCCATAATGTGTTTATGTATATCCATAAGTAAGTTGTTGCAAACTTGTTCTGTTATGCACTAGAGCTAAAAGAGAAACAGTAATTTCAAAACACCTACTTCATCTCCAAAAGGTTTTACTTACCTAAAAAATATACAGCGAGTTTGCTCTTTTAGTTCTGCCTTTTTTTAGGTGAAAATCAACTGCAAACATAGAGAAAGTGAAACCTTAAACAACTAAATACCAGACTGAAGCAATCCTGAAAGCTATTATTATTTATACTTCAGTATCACTTTGAAACATCTGTTCAATTTAAGGTCCTTGATTTTATTCCATGTTCTATGGAGAACATGTCTAGTTGTTACAGACCCTTCTTCTCCACTTTGTCGTAAAACTACTTCTATCTGTGTACATACTAAGGCCGTAGTTCTTCCAACTTTATGGATATGCCTAAAATCTAGTCATGTGAACATTCCCATTGACTTTTTTATATCGTGTGCAAGAACTTAGGCATGCGTATAACTTGCAAGAATTGGAACTGAATTATACTTTGTCCTCAGAGGATTAAAACCCTTAGAAATGTCTACTTCTTGCCAAATGATACATAAGATCCAGATTTACACTATCAGTTTTCTATACATCACAAGACCAAATGCATTTAAACAATACAGTAAAATAATATTGTTCCTTGTAACATATAATAGTGGACTTTCATAGTAAGTAACCCACAACTGTTGGATTAATATATGTAAGGATTTGTAATTTACTTCTTAAATTATATACCAGGATGGACTGTATATTTTTTATACATATATATGTGTGTGTGAGTATATAGTCTTGGATTGTAGCCAAGACTATATAAGAAATATTGCTTGTGTAGAAGCTCTGAATAGCCTCCTTCACAGTCATCATCATGCAGGCATTTTCCCTGTTTAATATCTACTACCCCTCAATGCTATTTCCTTTAGGTAACTGTATTTCTGGCTCATGTCACACTAGAAAATATTCCCTCCACCACCTGTCATCTACTAGGATTCATTTTAAATGAGGTAGTCACTATCCTTATCTAATGAATGATAGTACTTTGGCCAGTGCAGTTTAAGGATTGGAAGGATTTATAGATCAGCTGTCTGAACACAATACAAGATTTTCAGCAGTGAAATAAGCATTTGAAATTCAAATTTTATAAATGCGTTCTTTAAAACTATTTGATGTTTAATCACACCAAAAAAGAACTTTATTACACCAGTGGCTCTAAGACTTTTGGATGCTGTCTGTATTCATACCACACCAACACAAGAGAAATTATCATTACTTACTGAAGAAATAATCCCTGTTCTTTCTTGTTGGATTATATTTAAATCCTAGAAAATTTTGACAAAAGAGGAAGATGAAAGCTAAGGTCAGTGATAGATTTAGTCTTGAAATAGTTGAAATGTGGCTTGTGGGATAAATGGTGGCTTATATCGACAGCATGTCAGCTCTGTATAAGATGTGAGCATGACAATATCGGAGAAGATGACTACCATAATTTACTTGCTTTTATAAAAACTGGATGTCGCTGGGTTACCCACGCAAGGGAGGCGTTATTTTGTAACTTTGAGTGCTTTTCACACAGCCTAATTCAAGGCACTCCAAGGCAAGTGCCTGTGTTAGGTGATTAGCCTTCCTAGGATCCTCCATAATTGTTGGGAGAAAAAGGTTTCTACCATCCAGAGGGCAATTCAGAGGAAGAATTCATCACAGGTAACTGCATTGCTCTCATGATGAGGCCCTCTCACCCCGCTGATACACAGGAAGCCAACAGCAGCTAGCTTTCTACTTTATTGTATAAACAGAAAAAAGATAATGACAATGTCAGGAATAAAAATCAAATCAGGATAAGTATGTAAGCCTGTAGTACGCCAAATGCAAATGTAGGCACTTAAGGCCAAAATTATAATCCTGAAAATGCCTACTTATGTGGTGCCCAAATTCTAGGCTTTCTAGCTTTCTCAAACTGTGCCAGGTGCCTAGTTATATGTCACTGGGCATGTCTGGAACTGCTTTAGATTTGGTATTGCTGGATAGGCAACGTATGTCATGCCTCAGTGTAATCAAGGTACAGAGACTAGGTGTTCATTACAAGACACATTCTTTTCTTTTCCCCTATTTCCTTGTCAAGACTGTTAATGATTTTAGTTAAAACAATGGTTAGAAGGCCCATTCTCATTTAAAAGTTGATATACAAGCAGAGGACAATTTTAAGCATTTATAGTTAGAAATTAACACTCTGTTTGCAATAGATGCTGTACAGTAACAGAAGAAGAAAACTAGTTCTCACCTGAGGCAACTGTACAATGTAATAAGATTCTAAACCTGTTTTAATTCAGAATGGGAGAAAAAGTTTAATCAGGCTCGAGGAACTGAGGAATTGGCAATGCCAGCACCAGGCTGATTCCATCACTGCAGCGCAGGTTTGAAGTTTCTAGTGGAACTAAGCAAAACAAAGATTATGTTATTAATTTTAAGGTTTTTTTTTCTTTATTCCTAAGAGGCAATTGATAAAAAGGCAAGAAAAAGTGTTAGCAGAGTCAAGACAAATTGTATTAATCTGTGGCAAAGGAAGAGGTAGGTTGAAACTGATGTCTTATCATTCCTTTTTTTTAATAAATGTCCAACTACTAAAGAAATCCAGACAGGTCTGAATGAGTGTCTGTAGATAGTACATCAAAAGATGTGTATGTAACAGTGCTGTTGTAAGACTGGCCAATAATCACAGCCTACATTAATTCCAGAAAGTACACACAAATAATATTTCTTGGCTCCATTTTCAAAGCAGCATTTGGAAAGTTATGTGCACTAATCCTGTAACAATAACAGGACTTGTGTTTCCAACACAAGCATAGCTTTGAAAATGTAACCATAAGGGTCTAATGCAGCAGTCAAAGTAAGCCCTGACCTTTTACCCTCTGAGAAAAGAGAACAATTTTGTGAAAATGTTTGTTACTAAACTAAAAAAATGTCCTGTACCCTGGGGAATCCTCACATGAACAGTCTCCTTCTGGCCGCAGGGATATAAGATCATAACTAAATGCAGGAGAAAGAGCAGATATTGAAAGAATCCAAGTCTGCTTCTTACCTGTCTGAAAATCCCCAGTTTCCTCGCCCCCAAAAGTGTTATCATAGAATCACAGAATCATAGAATGGTTTGGGTCGGAAGGGACCTCTGAAGGTCATCTAGTCCAACCCCCCTGCCGTGGGCAGGGACATCTTCAACTAAATCCGGTTGCTCGGAGCCCCATCCAACCTGACCTGGAATGTTTCCAGGGATGGGGCATCCACCTCCTCTCTGGGCAACCTGTGCCAGTGTTTCACCATCCTCAGTGTAAAAAATTTCTTCCTTATATCTAGTCTGAATCTACCCTTCTTTAGTTTAAACCCATTCCCCCTTGTCCTGTCGCAACAGGCCCTGCTAAAAAGG
>NW_008794431.1:1094548-1144034 GCF_000699145.1 Aptenodytes forsteri | reverse complement strand
CCACCACCTCTCTGGGCAACCTGTGCCAGTGTTTCACCATCCTCAGTGTAAAAAATTTCTTCCTTATATCTAGTCTGAATCTACCCTTCTTTAGTTTAAACCCATTCCCCCTTGTCCTGTCGCAACAGGCCCTGCTAAAAAGGTTGTAACCCCTGAGATGAAGAGAAGTGAGTGGTCACTTTGAGTACTTCATGATTTAAACTGCTAAAAGTAAATATGCTAGTTTCCTCTGCTGTTGTCTGTTCTTCAATTCCTATTTCCTTCAGTCCAAGGAGTAAGACCTTTGGAAATTTTCAGAATTGGCATTTTTCTTTTCTCTCTAGAAAAAGAATTGTGTGTAAATCTTTCATGTGGATAGGAAGTTAAGTGAAATTCAGTAATTCATGCAGGGAAGTAGCAAGTACAATCTGAAAAGTTTCAACCCGTGTCTTTTTATTCAGAATTCCTGTTGACTTCAGGGGAATGCAAGATGTGGCTCTTTTTCACAACAGAAAAACAATCCCCTGCACTAAATATCTGTTGGAGTGAATGGATGTCGGCAGCTTTTTGTATCATACTGAAAGTTGTCAATTTCTTAGGATATTGGTTTCCAGTCTTGTGGTTGAGAGCAGGGTTATTGGTTATTATTATTTGTGACACCTATTTTAAAGAAGGACATATTTAATAACTCAGTCCAGGATAGCAGTATCTAAAGATTGCAGTCATGTATAGCAGCATTGTTGTGAGTCTGAATAACACTGTAATAATATGTTTTTATTTCACATTAACCAAACACAAAGCGTTCTCAGCATTGTAAAAAAAGACTACTTGCAAACGAAGAAAATGACCAAATAATCAAGTACAACAAAGGATATTAAATATCCTTCCAAATATCTCTCCATACCTCTCAGTTAAAAGAAGTGAGAGAGAATTTCCAAGACAGAGGGGCTTTATGGAAAAAGAAACAATGTTACACACTAGTGAGGGTTGAAAAAATAGGGAAAAGGTTTTTTGTAGAAAATGACCAAAAGGTGGCAGTACTCCATGCGCTGCTAAGTGCCTGGAGCTCTCAGAGCTATCCAGTACTCATTCCGAAGTGCTTAACATCCACTTTTCTTCAAATATACCCAAGGAAACGGTGTCCTTAAAAGAAAATAAATCCCTTTGTGGCTACATTTGGCTTTTCTAGAAGTACACAAGACTACATGAAATAAAATATTTTAATAGGTCTGAAAAATACTTGTTTGACCAATATCCTTTCTACTCACAGATACTTCTGCATTCTGGACTGCTGGCTGTAGCTCTTGCTGTAGTCTCACATGGCATGTTGCTATATCACAAAACTCAGACAGTTATGCTTGTGGCTTAATTGGCATCAGTCTGGATGCATAGCAAAATTTAACAAGACTAAGACTTGCTTGATCCTTCTACTTAAGAAAAATCCAGGAGACAGCTCATGTAAAATCGTCTTGTATTTAGAGAAGTATCTGCAGGGTACAATTCAAACAGGTTGATTCTTTATGCCTAGAGGAGTCACGCTGTAATGGAAGTAAAACTGCAGGTGTTAAGATGGCAATAGCTGTGTTTTATTTCCTGTGGCCATTATCCTCCCACAACCTTCAGACAGAATCCAGCCAATAATGGATCCCTTTTTCATGCTTGAAAAATACAGCTGAAGGATCCTTGCTATTAGCAGTGGGTGGTTACGGCATATGGTGATATATAGTAATACTGCAATTCTAAATGTACATGATACAGTTATTAGTTCCTGCAATGCCAGGATTGTATCAGTGGCACTAGATTTTGCTGTGCTCTATCACAGTCTGTGCAGTCTGGCTCTGAGCATCACCGTGCCTCTGCCTGTGCTCTATTGTCTTTTCTCTGTTCTCTCTTTGGCCTCCTCACAGCGCTGGGTCTGTATTATCTCTGTGGTTGTCTTGCTTTAATGGAAATGTTCACCCTCCCTTCCCCATGGCCAGGAGTGTTGCTGCTTTTTCCTAGGAAAGGACCTGAAGAGAACTGAGCCACCACACATTTGGTGTGAGTGGAGGTTTGTGCGTCCTAGAAGGCAGTTAGGGATGATAAGCAGTTCAGTGAGGGGACAGAGGGGCAGGGAGAGAAATCTTCTCCATCTGATAAAGTCTTCTGTATTGATCTTAGTCCAAAAAGCACATTCTTAGCTGTATCACCGCACTTATTACTAACAGTGTTATGAAAGACACAAATTATATTCCCCACTACTACTGCCTGTCATGGTGCAGCATTATTGCTTTCATTGCCAAGAAAGTGGGCTTCTCTTACTGAGAACTGCAGTTCTCCTTTGGTTATACCCTTTATACCCAGAAAATATGGAAGGTGACAAGACTTGCTTTGAAAAACTGCTAAATTCAGCTGTTGGGCCAAATATTACAGCCAACAGTAACTGAGCCATTGGTTATTCTCTTCAGTCAGGATGAGGCTTTGTTTTTCTTGTTCTGAGGTTGAACTGGTTTAGTGGCTTGCCACTGCTGAAAGGGTCAATTCAATTTCCCCCTTCTCCTGGCCACACATTCCTGTTGCTTCCCTCATGCTGGCTATTGTGTTTGTTTGATCCTACCATAAGCCAGTTCCACTCACTAAACCAGAGAAAACTAATCCAGCAAAGAAGTGAATAGTTCTCTGTGATTTGGTGGGAGCTGAAGCACCTCTCACAGGGCTCACAGGAGTGCTGTAACTGGTACAAGGAAGGAGGCAGTGAATGAAGGAAGCAAGACGGCCACTTCCAGTAGCAGAATGATGTTACGTTGGCTCAGAGATTCCGTGAAGACTCACAGTGTAGGCAATGTTGGAAAAAGAAGAGTCACTAGTAAACTTTACTTTGCAAAAATAGATCATTAATGGGCACTGAGGTATGCCATCAGTGAAGTAACTGAACTCTGTACTGTCTGAAAATACATGGATGCTAAAGGTGCGGGCTTGCCAGACATTGGTTTTCCCATGAAAGCCAACTTAAGAAATTCTGTCTCCTTTCCTTGATGGCTTGTTTCCAGTCATGTGTTCAAATTGTCTGCTTCCTCAGTTCTGCCAATATAGTATCTTTTAGGAAGCATTGTAAACTGGATCACTGAAATGATCTGGCTTAAAAATCCACTTTTTGGAGTGTTTTTTTTATCCCAGATCATTTCAGTGAAGTCAGTATCTCATGAAAGTACACCTTTGGGATGAAATTAAATTATATGGCTCAGTCCAAATTAGTAATCTAGTAGGACATCATTACTGAAAGACAGAAATTTCTCCCTGCTGACCCAGAAAAAATACAGTCTTCTGTCAGATTTGTGAGTTGAATCAGCTCTTAGTATCTTTTAGGAAGCATTGTAAACTGGATCACTGAAATGATCTGGCTTAAAAATCCACAGTGTTTAGTGTTTTTTTTATCCCAGATCATTTCAGTGTATCTCATGAAAGTACACCCTTGGGATGAAATTAAATTATATGGCTCAGTCCAAATTAGTAATCTAGTAGGACATCATTACTGAAAGACAGAAATTTCTCCCTGCTGACCCAGAAAAAATACAGTCTTCTGTCAGATTTGTGAGTTGAATCAGCTCTTTGTGTGTGTGTGTGTGTGTGTACACATGCACATGGGGATCTGAAGTGGGCCTCAGTGCAAAGTGTTAGTGGTGAAGGACCTGTGGCTGGGAATGAAAGGGAGGGAAGAAAAGCAGGATCTTACCCTTTTGGTGGTACTAAGCTCTCATATTGGCTCAAGCCAAACCAAGTATTTTCACCTTCATGTCCATCTCAAAACGTTTCATTGATGAAATAGAACTAGCTACATTAATGGGTGTACTAATTCTGGAGGCCTATAATGCTGTTTTTCTGTATTTTTTTCCTATTTTCCACATGTTGTGCATTAACACAGTGTTTCAGAGTTATAACTGCATGTTGATCTATTTATTTGTAACGTCATGAAGTATTCTGAACTCTGTTACTGATTTGCTCAGGTAGCAGCCATGTCCTTTATTAGTAAAGTACCTACTACAGGGTCAGGCTGCAGCCCGGAGGGAGGCTGCTCTGGGTGTGTCTGCAGTGTAAATACAGAGAAGCAGCAGTTGTCACCGGCCATTATTTTTGACCTGACAACATCTCTTTCATTTCTGGCTATCTAATATGGAAAATTCTACAAAATTAAAATCTCTAAACCATGTTTGTCTAGCTTATCAGGTGTCAAGGAAAACCATTTTATGATCAGCAGCAGACCCAAACTAGTTAATCACCAGAGTGACTCTCGGCAGTACATTGAGTTCATGTAAATGAGGCAATTGTTTGCTAATCAACCACAGCTGATTTCCTCATTCTTGGCTGAGACCAGCTACTTCCTTCTCCTAATGCTTGAGACAGTTATTCACTCGAAGAGAACTTTCTCCTCCTCCCATTTCTATGAGGGAACGTTTTGATATCTCCCTATTGTCTTCTGCATATACTCTTCTACTTATCCTTACTGTAAGCTTTAATCCTGTCTACACTCCCTTTCTTTCTTTCATATAGTTACCTTGTTATTCAAGTGTAAAACTTGAAGGAAGATTTGTTGTTTTATTGTAAAAGGGGACACTGAAGTCCTGCACTGGTACAAACGGGTTTGGGTGTTATTTGTGCTGTTACAGCATATGCATGTTCAGATTTTGTGCTTGTGAAGTTACACAAAGTGCTAAACACACTCAACTGCACGAGAAATATTTTTAGTCTTTATTATGTCATTTAAACATAAAGTTCCTTCTTGAATTCTCACTGACAATGGGAGATCAGTCACTTATCATAAGACCTAAAGAGGCTAAAAGTGTGTATTCTTAAACCTGTTGTTGAAATCCAGTAGGCATGAATCCTTCTGATAATCAAACAAAAAAGTAAACAAATTAAAAATAGGGAGAAATATTGCTTCTACTGAGTTGTCATGACTGTGGATGTTACTTCAATAACAGTATGTTAAAAGATTCTGTAAGAGTTGGAAGCTGATGTACCTTTAAAAGTAGTTATTTCTATAAGGCATTTTGAAATTATTGTAACTTAAATAAGATTAGTCTTATCAATGACACATTAAGAACACTTACATTTGAATATGTTATTTCTATCTTAATGCAGTATTTAGAAGTGTTACAACTATGCCGTTTTCTTACTGGTCTGCCATTCTCTGACTATCAACAGTGAGCAGTCAGGAATATTATCAAATATTTAACAAAACACGGAGAATAAAAAGTAAAATCTATATCGACAGCAGTGATTAATACTGAAGATGGTCCCAGTTTGATCTTCTTATCTATGATAGTGTAGAATTTGCTATAATTTTCTGAACAAACAGACAGAAATCTGCTTTTCTGAATTAGTTTAGGGAAGCATCTCAAAAGGTGTACTGTGATATTGAAGGCCATTTTTTATGCTTGGTAGAGTTTTCCCTTGTGTGTGCTTGGAGGCACATAGATAGTTGGGAAATCACTCTATGATGATTCTTCTGAATTATGTGTAGCCAAAATCAGATGCAGAGCTGATGAAAGAGTGCCGGATGTGTTAGCAGTCCTGCTCCAAGCCATGCTTATAAGCAAATAATATTAATCCCTTCAGAGCAATGTACAACCAAATTATTAAAGCTAGTTCCTGAAGAAACTTAGATCATGGTGCTTAATAAAAATGTCATGTTCCTTGAGTTATTAGTTCCTCCCTCACTACTGAGAATAGTTTTGAGCTTTTCCTACTTTATCCAAGAATTTGTATCTTGTGAGGAAAATGCAGCCACAGTACAATCCAGACATTAACTGTTACTTCAGCTGGAGAGGAACAGAAACTAAGCTGTGACAACAAAGGTTGAAGGAAACACTTCAGTATATGGAGGAGATTTCTGAATGGCTAAGGTGAAAGGGGAATTTATGTTGAAAGTGCTATCTGTTGCAATGTCCAAAACTAGTGAGTTAACTCTAAGTCTGAAGTCTAATTATTTCCATGCCAGATTTTACAGTTTAGTTTAAAAACACAAATATGTTATAATGCAATGTTAATAATTCTCTAAGAAGTCTTATATCTGTATTTTTAAATTGCCTCCATCTGGTTATTGAAACAAAACCAAACAAAAAGAACAAGGCTAGCTGCTCAGCTGGCAAAAAACATACTTCTCTTGAAATTAGTGGAACTATACCAATTTGTATCAGCAGAGAAACTAGCCTACAGGTGTTAACAGCAAGTACAATGAATTTAATCTATCCATATATGTATTTTCTATGATGATTTTCCATTTTTCTATGTAGCTAATATGGGAAGTGCAAGGATAGTAATTAAATTATATTTGTAGATATACATATATAATTTTTAGGTGCAAACTAAACATGTTATTCAAAGATCATTAAGAGACAGTAAATACGCAGATTCAGTGAAATGTTTCAGACACACTATTTTTACAGGTTTCTGTTTTAATGGTGCTCCCTGCAATAATTACCAAATTGTTTATGTAGGTCTTTGTTATGTGTGATTAGTCAGCAATTTATGTTAGGTAGTTTTGCTTTCATTAATACATACCCTTTGAGTCACTAAATCTTGACATTCTTCTCAAGAGATCTATACTTCACTATTTTTAATTGAAAGATGATCATTTCCTGATATTTTCTATCTAGAATTTTAACGCATATGTTTTGCTCTTGAAACGTCTTCAACTTTAATTAATATTTTTCTGTTGGTCAGAAGAAATTAATTTAGAATATAGCTTGACAGGACATTATTTCATATTCTTGTCATACTTAAGACAGGGGAAAAATATCTATCTATCTATCTATCTATCTATCTATCTATCTATCTATCTATCCAAGCATATCCCACATATAGAAAAGTTTAAAGAATCTGTTCAGATAAAGTTCTTACTAGTGATCTACTGAAATAAAAAGCATCTTCAATAAGCTAAAATATCTAGGCCTATATTCAACAAAGCCCTAAAGTACATGCCTAAGTGTAAGTACGTGTATAAGTTTATTCCACTGTGCAAAACTCATATTTGATTTTGAGCATGTACTTCAGGGCTTTGTGGAATTAGTGGACTGGCATTGTGTTTTCCCATGGAAGTCTCACAATTAAAGTTCATCCTAACTTTGACAAAAGCTACAGATATACTCTCAGATACGATCTCAGAATCGGTCTGCTCGCCTGTATGTATGACTTGTAAGTCATGAGAATAAAACAGGACTTATTCCAAACATTAAGGCTTTTCACTTTTACAGGTCTGACATGATTTTGCCACTAGTATAAGTAAATGCAAATTTACAGATGACATCTTATTTCAATGAAAATGCCAGATATCCATTTCTAAGGGATACAATTTCATATACTTCTTCATTACAGCTAATTTTACCACACAGTGCTTGGCGTTGTCTCTGTTAACAACAAATACTTGACAACTGAGGAAGCTATGTGCTTTCACATTGTGATTTCTGTTTTGTGAAAAATTTTATGATCTATCCTGGACATTTCTTCTAATAATATTTCACAGGAGGCAGTAAAGAGCTGCACTCCCTTGAAAAGGAAATTTCTGCACCGAAGAGATTGTGCCTAATACATCTTTAGAAGTGTCTGCACTTCTCTGAGGCGTACTCTATCATATAGTAAGGATGTAGTAGGTTTCTCCTCCTTCTCATTCTTCAACCTTTCTTTGAAAGCAGAGACTGACTGAATTATGATCATGCCTTCTTCTGCTTCCTTTTTTTGGTGACTTGCAGTTTGTGGCCAAGTCTCTGCACTCTCAGATTGCAGAGATCATGGCTGTCACAAGCCCTTCTACATTGTGAAAAGGTAGATTTCTTGTGCTTCAACCAGTTTATTAATGTGGGATCACTGCAATATGGTTCTACAAGTCTAATGCTTTTAAAGTCTTACTCCCTTTGTAAAAAACAGCCTTTTCGGCTATTTCAACACTGCCATCTCCTGCCAGGGTCCATCAGGAATTTCTGTGGGTCCAAGGTGCTTTATGTCAGTAAACAATGTTACTTTGCATAGTACAGCATGAGTTTCTCAAAGGAGTGGTAGGTATTGGAGGGATGAAGCAGAAAGCCTGAAAGAAGGAAGCTGAGAGTTCTGCAATGGTTGGAAATAGATGTGAACAGCAATTTGAGAGAACAGCTTAAAACTGAATCAGTTTTCCTACTGTGCCCACAAAAACCACATCTCAATAACTGAGTGGAGGTACAGAGTCCACTACTGAGCGCCCTGATCTCTAGTGGCTCTTCCACATTATACATAAACCTCAGAGCACCCGGGAAAGAGCAATGGATTTACAACTCCTTTGGTGTGTGGAAAACTTGCTGTCTCTGACAGACAGTTTGTGAGAGAATCATGGATGGTTTTTGTGAATGTTTTCCCTCCTCAACCCTGGAGCGTTACTGTTTGTGGTTAATTGAATCCAGTGTCAACGTTTTCTGGTCAGATACTTGGGAACTCTGCATTGCTGGAGTTACATTTGCTCATAAAACAGTAGTCTTCCTCTCATATATCTGCACAGACTTAAATAGAATTAGCATGTATAACATCCTGTTTAGTGTCGGGCATCAAAAAGTAAAAATCTGTCCAGTGGGTGTTTCAGACACCTTACTGTTTGGTAAATTAGATGGGATTTTTTAAGGATTCAGGAGAAGCTTTCTTTATTAAAATGTCTTCAATTTTTCCTAAACAGTCTGAACTCTGGGATGCTTAGTTAATTGTAAGTCTGTTATTTTCACTGTCAGATAATAGCTGTCAATATCTTTAATGGACTGCCTGAAACAAGCAGCATTTTAGACATGATGGTGATTTTCAGCATTAAATTAAATTTTGTATGATTCCAGCAGTAGAACCTGAACTTCCTGAATTATGCCAAGAAGGAGGAATCTGCTACTGACTTTGTAACCCATGTAAAAGACTTATGATTAAGAAGATAAACTGTGGACAGATGAGTAGGATCCCCATCTTTTTTGTACACTAAGCAGTCAGGAAAATACTAACTTCTTAGAATAATGTTGTGCCTTCCAAATGTAGCTTTAATAGCATTCTGCCCCCTGGTCCTGTACAGACTCATGGCTCATATAGTTCTTGCTTATAGACCTTGCTAGGTCCTCCATGCATAGAAGTTTCTAATTCATACCAGCACTGGCTGGTGCGCTGGGCACTTCTGCAAGTGGTGAAGCCATAGTCCCTTCCCATTGATTAGAGCAAGACTCTTTTCTAACTTTTGTGAGAGTTTTGCCTCTCTGGTAGCTACTTAAGATTATAATTAAGTTACCCAAAATCTAAGCTAGATATACTGAGCTCATGGAGTAATTATCTCCTGTAATTGGTAGATAGGAAATTTTATAATTAAAAGAAACCAGAAGCTGGAGAAAAAAATTTTCTCTGCTTCCATAAAACCAACAATGAATCCTTCCCAGCAATCTATTCAGTAATATATAAAATTTTAGTAGAAATAGATTTGCTTAAAAGGTGTTGCAGCTAATTTTCTGTTCCTTTTGGTTGTGAGAGTCTTTTTGTATCAATCATAACTTAACAGAATTGGATGGTTCTACATTGGGATTCTTTTCTTGGTGACTAACCTATTTTCTTGCATTAGCCCAGAATTGTACAACTAAGCAGACGGAACTTGGGAGATAGTTAGAGTCAAGCATTTGCAGTTATAAAATTCAGACAGATTCTGAAATGCACAAATATGCCAAAGGCCATGTTTCATTTTGGCCAAAGTGCTTAAGCACAGGATAGGCTTAGATTTATAACTTAAATTTACAGGTAGCATACAATACTATTTTGTTTTGTGAAAGCGATTCACTATAAAATTGTTTTGCAACAAGTGGGTGTTTGCTTGCGTAACAGTGAAAAGATGATGAGAAACCAATTTTTTTCTCTTTCAAAATTAATCAAAATGTTGAAGTATTAGTTGGGGTTATGCCAGTTCATAAAACTGCCTTACTGGACAAGATGTGTGGCTGAGATAATTAGGCATCAGGTTTTGGAACAAAGTGCAATAATCTTACAGCATACCTACCATGATTGTAAATATAAAGGCCAGCTGAAAAACAGTTTATCCAAGAACAGTATTTTAATACATTTCATTGGGCTGTCAATCATTTCTTTGTAAGATGTAAGGAAAGGATTTCCTTTGATTTCATCTCAAAATCATCCTCTCCCTAGAAATACAGGGCTTGGTAGTCTTCATTTCTTCCATCTTCCAGATGATATTCTTAGTCAAATAAATGTTTAACTCTCTATAGGAAATTGCTAGTAACTTAACATGGAATAATGAGAATGTCATTCTTCTGCATGTAAATTAACTGATGATGATAGTTTACAGATTTTGATTTTCAAAACATGTAAGTAAGCCCAGGTTTAGTTTATTTACATCAGAAGAATCCTGATTCAACAAGACAAGTCGTGTGTGCCTACCTTTTACCGCAAAGGTAAACTCATTAATTTAAACAGGACTACTCATGTGCTTAGCGATAGGTGTCTTTACTAGCTGTGTTGAATTCCCTTGACTAGACTCCAATGAATATTTTCCTGGGGCCACTAGCAAAACGATGAAAATTTCTGGGGAAAGTAAAAGGAATGCCTTGTGATTATTGAGAAGTCGTCTATGTAACTATCTCAAAATAAATAGCTACATCAAGAAATATATAATCTCTTATAAAAAGAAAAATGGTGAATCAGTGCAGAGGACCGCCAAGTTCTTAAGAAGTAATATCAGGCAATTTGTGACCCAGTGACTGACAGCTGCTGCGCATCCTTGTGACTTGATCAGGATAGGCAAGAAACTTTTAATGTTTCAAATGTTGAGTACTGTGTCTTTGTAGCATCTCTCTGCTAACTGTCTACGTCACTTGTAAATGAATTCATAAATCCAAACTTCTTACAATTTTCTTAGAGATGTTATTGGAGCCCTATTTAGGTTGACCTCTTGATGATAGTTATGTTGACGTATGTTGATCACTTTCAAACATTAATCAGCATCAGTGAGTGCTGTTAAAGACCATGTGTATCGTATTTCTGAAGGTCTCTCACCTTTTATAAGCAAATTACTAATCTACCTTAATTCAAATTATTCCTTAAAGCAGAGTTTCTGCCAAGCTTATCATTGCTAGTACATCCAATTTACCATGACTGTTGCATACTTTAAAAAATCCCCAAACCATCCTGTAATCTAGAACATTCTTTTCTATTCCTTTTGGTTTGTACAGTGCTGAACCACTGACAATCTTCAACAGAAAAACAAAATATTGTTTTCTGTCTGTTCATCTGAAGATCCTCCTATCCATCATCTATCCATCCTGTTGCCGTTGTTCATGTATCAAATTTTTACTCTAGTTCTCCTTGGATTGGTAGTAAAAATCTAAGCTTTCACAGTTTTTCATTGCAGTTCACACTTTGGATTTGCATGTGAAAACCTGATACTAAATAATACTCAATGTAATACAGAGCAGTGTGTGCTCTATATGAGTATATGAATTTCCAATTTAAAGCCATGAGATATTTTATTTCTTAATATCCCACATAATGGGAATGAGTTTAAAACCACAAATAGATCATTATAATTCAAATATTTAGCAGGTACCAAAACCAGATAAACTCTTATAGGAGTAAGATTTTATTTTCTTACAACTATAAAATTTAGTCAAAAGATGAAAGAAGAATGCTTATTTTCCCAGGAAGTATTTTTCCTTTTATTTTTCCTTGAAACATTAATTTTCCTCTATGCTGTGGCCAGAAAATATACTGTTATTTTGCCCTTTGCACTGTGTCATGGATGAAGAAGCTCTGTGATTTTTTCAAGGTCTTAGCTTTAACTACTGGGCCATAGCATCAGAGATTGGTTGTTGCTATTGTGTGCCATATAAGGGATATTGTATATTCAGAGGTCTGAATCGTTACTGGTTTTTTGTCTGTTGTAGTACCCCACAACCTCTTCAGTTATTTCTTTTCAGTGAAACATGGACGAGCTTTTGTTTTGCTTTTTTCATTGTCATAGGAATCCTGGTATGATTTGTACAGCTTTCCTACCTAGACTAAGAGAATGTAGTTTTAGAAGCATTGCGTAAATTATCTATTATCCATAGAACTGTAATGGGCTACATACCCATGAGATTATGAATTTATGCCAATTTATGATGAATTTAAATTATTGATAGAAATGCTATTTACTGACAATGACAAGCATAATAGAAGATAATTCTGCTAACATCAACTGACATTTGCAGAGTTACAAACGTTTTCTGATTTTCACTTGATAGGCAAGAACCTTAGCAATGGTCATACGTGACCTGTTCCATAGAAATTACATATTTTTTTTATTTCTTCCAAGATTATAAGAACTTCCGTGAAAAAAATGCTTCCAGATGACAAACTGACAATCCTGAAGATAATTTTTTGTTGTTAGTCCCAGTGTGGTTACCTCATTATCAGCAGCAACGAGAGTTTTCCCATTGTCTACTACAGTACCTCACTAGGGAGCTAGAATGACCGTTCTTAGTTATTTGAGAATGTTCCAGTCTCTAACCCATTTCTGTCCCTGGTGTATATGATGTCCATGATTTGTGCTAGCAAATAGATTTAGTGATATCTGTTGCAAAAAAATTTTAAAGTGTATAACTGAGCAAATAGTTAACTTCATCCATAGCAGGTAAACTTTATAGCAATTAACCTTAAAAAATTACGGTCAAGCTGGATTTAATTTAAATATTACTTTTTCTCAACTACTCTTTGTGTATAGTTTGTTCAACAAGTTTTATTAAATTCACTGGGATGAGAAATGAGCTGCAAGCCCTCACAGAATTAACTAGGCATATTAGTAAACTCATCTTTTCCTGCTTCAACTTCGTGTTGGACTTACTAGCTTTGGTTTCTATTGCTGGTCTGTCCACACTGCAAAATACTTCTCTGAAATGAAAGCAATAGCAGTGCTACCTTGAGATGATTTGGTAGCGATAGTTTACGAAGCAAACATTTTTCATAAATTAAGCTACAAACAGCTGCTGATATGCTGGCAATGACAATATTACAGCCATATAGATTTTTACGGATTTTTACAGAAACAGGCATTCAAGTACCCTGTGGTGGTTGAAAGCTCCTTACTTGATGATGCGCAGTTTTATGGTGCTGTACTGGAAACAGTAGCTGGAGCAGGGAAGGGAGGGAAAAGGGAGGGGGAAAAAACAGGGTGTTTTCAGCAACTAACTTGAAGTATCTGATTCAGGAACTTGCTTCCCCATATAGCAGAAAGTAGTCAACTTCACTGTGAGTGGGGGCTGTATTTTTTGTACATGGTTACTATTCATCAAGAATATTACCAGGTTTCTGTTATCTGAGGCAACAGATAATGGAGTAGGAGACTGATAACAGATGAGCTTCTAGAAAAGATAATAGTGCAAGTACAGGTACAGAAGCACAGCATGAGGTTGTGTCCCCAAACCCCTTATTTCAACTCAGAAAGAGCTTGAGTACCTCCAGACCATGCTCCCCATGAGGAGTGGAACAAAGGTTACAATGGATGTTTTGTTTTGCCTTACTGAAATATCTCCACTGTCACCTAGTCCTTTACCTCCAAAATAGTCTCTCCAACCTACCACAGGCATGCACTGCTCCCTAGCAGAAACATCTTTCTAGTCATCACTTCTAAATCTAGCACATGAACCTTCAGATCCTGTAAAGTGATGGTATGTATATCCCACTTTGAATCACCCCTTACCACGTCCTTTCCTGTAACCCAGCAAAACTCCCACTAAGCTTTGGGCCCACAGAGAACAGAGTCCTGAAAGCTTATACTCCTAGAGCAAGCTCATAACCCAGCTCAAACCTTCTGTCAGGGAGCATATCTGCCTGCTGAGGCCCTATGCCACACTTCAGAGAACTTGTCCCCTTCCAAGCTAATTAATCCAAGGAGGCTGTTCACTGAACCACAACCTGCTCTCAGCCAAACATAACAACCTTATTTTATGATACCTTATCTAGAAGCTACTTCTAACCTACCTTAGACTTCTCCCTAAACCTACAGCCTTTCTCAGAGAGTGTTTCCAGCTCAACACAGGTGAGAAAGATCTAAACCCTAATGGCCTAGCTGCTGCTGTGTCCTTGTGTTACTGGCTGGGTTCAGAGGCCACTTGGCTAGCTCTCCTTCCCTTTCTCTCTACATGGTTAGTGTGTTGCCTAGCTTTCTTTAATGTTTTCTAGAGGATAGGCTTGGTCTTTTGGTTGCTTTTTCAGAATCCCTGATCTACTCAATGGGATCTTCAAAGGATGGATTACGGAAACAAGAGTCTCCCCGGATCAACTTAAAAATCAATGTAGGTTAGTTCGATACAAAACAGTGCAATATGAGTCTAATTTTTTTCTTCAGAAGGTAGTAAGGTAAGAAAGCAAGGGTTTACACAATTGACTAGCAAAACTCCTTAACAAGGAGAAGAACTAAACTAGTATCACCTAGCTGTTACTGTGCTTCTTGTTGTTAGATCTCAGCATTGTTACTCCGATGGTAAAATGTAGGCAAAATGAACAAAATTATTCTCTAAGAGATTTAGTTTGTAAGTATATTGCAAGAAATTGTTCTCTAATGGCTTGTATCCATAGAAGATAGAAAGTGGATTTTAATATTACTTACACACGCGTTGGAAAGCTATTCAAAAGTCCCTTGTTGAGGTTAATTTTGATTTTGCGTGTAAATGTTCAACTACTTTATTGTAATATTCTTCTTATACATAGAACATATTCTTCCTGTTTACAGTACTTTTATTTTACTTTTTTCTTAATTTGCAACTAAATTAATAAGTTTTATTACTAAAAATATTTCCTTTAAGAATGTAGTCCCTTTTACTTTTTCATTTCAAATGATTCTAATATTGAGGACTTTTCAAAATTCCTTTGTAGTTAAAATTCAAAGTATAAAACTTTAATGGTTGCATTTAAATAATTTTTGAGGTTTGCTGGCTATTTTATCCTACTGTTTTTCATAAGTAAAAATATCTTCTTCAGTGATACTGAGTATTGATCAAGCTGTACCAGCCCTGGGAGAAAATAGGCCTCTCTGGGCACATATTTGCTGTTTCTCTTCTGTGGCTATGGCTTCCTACAGGTTTTCCTCTAAACTGTAGTAAAAATATGACCGTATAGCCTACTCTAAAAGCAGCACAACTGATATTGTAACAGCAAGCTATTTGTCAGGGAGCACTAGCAGAGTCTGAAATCCAAAGCAGGGTTAATGTTTCAGAATTTCAAAACATTTTATAAGAATGTATTCATTGGGACTTGGCTTGTATGTTAGCTGTAACGAGAGTATTGTGTGCAATCTGGCAGAGTGTAAATCTTCTGGACTCCAATTTTGGCATGATCTAATTCTAATTGAGTCTTGTTTTGTAACATAACAGCTACTAAAAATGCATGTGCTGTTTAGTTGAGTGACAGGAGATGCAAGGATCGCTATCTACAAATAAATCTTAAGCATGTCTACTACATTCGCCAGAGAGAGTTTAAAGTATACACTGACTTTCCAAAAGAATTTGATCATTTTTTCTGATATGCGGTAGAAATTCTGGTCTGCTTATGAGATAATTTCAGAATCTTCACCTTTCAACTTCTGTATGTGAATGAATTCTGGAAAATGAAAGGCCAATGCACTATACTCACCTACCTCACATAGTGAAGAATGAAGAAAACTTCATTAAACAAACTATGTTATAGGTGGGACAAGTAAAGGGACAGACTGTGATATTCTATAAAAGCTCAGTGACAAAGCCTAATTTGTCATGACATTTCCATTTATCTATTTAGCCATGGAAACCTGCAGTTAGTGCTGTTGAGATGCTAATGAAATTGATGGGAAGGAACCCTTTGAAAGTAGGTTCAGATGGAACAAAAATCCCTTTCATTTGCAACAAGTGAAATGCATAGGGTTTGAAAAGAAAAAAGGTATGTAAATATATTGTTGTTAATTTAGAATCAGTTTTTCCTCTTCTAAAAACATCAAGATTTCAGTCTTAACCTTCTGTGACAACTGCCCTTACTGTATAAATAGATTTAACGTAGGACTGCATCTGTACTTGCAGTGTCATTCTCCCTTACTCAGTTGTAATCTAGAACACCATTAATCTACTGCTGGTAGTGTGCTTTGGGATGGTTCAAACTCTCCTCAGCTTCCGGGGAACATGCAGTCTTGGAGTCAGATGTAGAAGAGCTGTGTATCTGCATAGATAGGGATACTGAGTGGGTGGACCAAAGGATGTCTTTCGGGCATGGTGTCTTCTGAGATGATAAAGTTTATATATTATCAGAAAAATTAATGTGAAAATCCTCACCAATTTGGTAGACAAAGCAAAAACCCTAACATACCCAGGTATGTAGCTATGGAAAATAAGAATCACTGCTTGCAAGGTCATGTATTCCATGAAAGCATTACAGTGTTTCCAGTGTGTTTCCAGTCTTCCAGACTTAAAATAAAGTCTGACATTTGTGAGGCAATGCACATGTGCATGCAGATGCGCCTTCCTTAAAGTTCAGTAATGAATAGATCTTTTGTTTCCCATCTTGTAAAAAGGTGCAAAGTCCAGATGTGGACCCAACTGCCACTAAAGTTCTGGAGGGACGAGCCTTTTTTTTTAAAAACGAAACTTAGAATTGGCAGCGTTGTTAGAAATTATTTGGCAATTCACATATAGAGTTGTCTAAGTGATGATTGCCTTTTACACTGATGTTCTGTAAGAAAGATAGCTCTCGGGCTTTAGGTAAAAGGAGGCTTGGAGATAAGTAACTGGAAGTTAAAAGACAGTGAAGGATAGCTGAGAATGCAGGATAGCATAATCATAGTGAAGTATAGGACTGGACTAATTTATTTATAGTGTTTATATTAATGAAACCCTGGTAAAACCACCTTAATCTTGTAATCCAGTGTTGCTTGCACTCTGCATAGTATTTAGTCCTCTTTTAAAAGACTGTGTATATTTCATATGCTAGTGATAACATAATAAGAGCACATGGAAATCCTATAAAGATTGGAGAAAAAAACCTCTCATGAGAAGAAAAACAGATGCAAAGCTATAACCTTGCACCTGGAAATCTTTCACACAGCAGTTCTGTGCATTCCCAACCACCCCATAAGGACAGAAACAACACAAGCAGCTGATAATGTGATTGTGAGGAATGTGTTGACCATGGTGATGACAGGGTGATACATTTACCCTAGAGAGCACAAGTGCACCTGTGAAATATTAGACTGCGCTTTTTTACAAGGAGATCATTTTAGAAATATTCAAGAGTAAGCTATGAGATGGAAGGAGAGGGCGGTTAAAAGAGGCTGGGAAGAGGTAAAGGATAGACGTTTGGGGAAAAGCAGAGTGTGCTTTCAGAACAATTTATTACAGAGCTTTGGAAGCTTATTCCGTTCTCATTAAGAACAGATCTCAATCCACATTTCCTATGCAGGCAAACCTCTATCAATGTGACTAATTAAATACGCTGGAATTAGTAAACAAGGAGAGAAAACTCCTAGTTTATATTAAAAATACATAATTTAACATGTAATTAGCGATGTATACTTGAGAAAGTAATAGGGAGTGTTTCAGAAAGCTGATTTGGTTGCACTGACTGTGTATTTCTAATTCATGTTTTATGTTAACACACCAAATGGTACAGAAAACATTACATGCATGAAGGGCATCAAAACTGAAATTACTGTTGGTTTGGTATCATCTGGGTTTCCTGAATTCTTAGAATGTTATCTTCGGTACTCACAAATAAGTAATGTTTGTGATCATATTTAAAGAAAACTCTGCATGCTAGTATTACTGTTTCCAAATGATCCCTTTCCATTTTGGAGTTCCCCTGTGGAATGAAAGAAATAAGATGTGCTTGTGGGTTGGTTTGTTGGGGTTTTGGGTTTTGTTTTGTGGTTTGGTTTTTTTTTTTTTATCATTTAATGTAGCCTTATGGAAAACTTAGCAAACCTTAAGCTGGCTTGTAAGGGACATGTGGACCAGGATGTTTTGTAGGGAAGATTCTTCCCAGTTATGCTGCTGTTGTGTCTGGGAGATGCTGAAATACATTGGTCAGTTCACCTACTTCAACATTTTGTTGAAACTTGATGAAAATGTGTAATCTTCTACAAAGGCTGATAAAAAGAATATAATACCATCTGTATAAAACAGGGAGTATGTTTTGTGCAGGCTTGTGAACAGATGCTAGCTGGCAGGTTTTAGCCAGAAACTATGAAATTAATGATAAGGTTTCCTGGGAAAAACACTTCTGTAAGTATTTGAGGAAAGCAGTTCTGAGCTTAAAATGTCCTCACAGTCAATTGGATGAGGACTGATTTGGCCTGCCACCAAGGAGAAGTAGATTCTTCACTGGCAACACCTGAAAGGAAAGGCAAATGCTGAATAGAGAGTTTAAGGCTGAAGCAAATAGCTGTAAGGGGCTCAGAGCCAGGTTTTATAGTGTGAGAAAAGTGACAGAGGATACTGGGCAGCAGAAGCAGTAGAACACCTGGATGCAGAATACATTTTTAGAGATGATAGATTAAATTTTCTTAATCTTTCTGTTGGAATCGATCTTAGGAAGAGGAAAATGCCTGGAAAATGAATTAATATTTTGGTGGTCTGTCCAACATTACTTTGCTAGTGAAGTGGAGGAAATAAATATTAAATATATTTAGGAGTACATTATGCTGAGCTATGCTGACCTCATTAAACATATCACTAACAAATAGCTACAGTACAATCCGTAGCAGGACAAAATTTGAATCCTAGTCTGCTGAAGCTTCCTTTCATGGCACAGACAAGAAGTAGCTTCTTCAGGACAGGGCTGGGTGAAGTTTACCTGAGATTCTGAAGCTGGTTAGCCAGAAGATTAGCTGCTGTCAGTTGAAGAAAGGGAAATAAACTAATTGAAATCTCAGTGCACCAGGAACTTAGTAAATGTCAGACCTCCCAAGCAGCCCTTAGAAATGTGCTAAAATGGGTCTGGTCACACACTTCAAGACAGTGGAAGGGAAGCTCAATGAAAAGGCTCTCTGGGACTCATCTGCCTTGTGCTTCAGGGTACAGGGTGGTCTGGCTCCAGGTGATGCCTGGGAACACTAACCACTGCTGCCAGCAAGCTTTACAGCTTTCCGCAGAACTGAAAGCTAGCTTGCGGAGAAGGCAGCCTTCTATGGCTCAGAGATATACCGTGAATGGTAAGGAGGAAAACAAGAAGAAAGGTGTAAGGGACTAGTACAACTAAGAGTCCTAAATGAAATGAAAAAGGGTGTTTTTCAGACTCAGTACTTGATTCTTGTGTTTATTAATTTAAAACTGCACTAAGCAGACGTGGATAGTCTTTAGAAAACTACTGATACAGGAATGTAATGGTTCCAAGTACAACATGCCAGAGGAATCTGGGCTTAGGATAGAAAGAAATGCTTACTGATGCGTTCAAATTCTAAAGAGAGGAGACTGAGACCAGAAACTTCAGAAAAGAATATTTTACTCTCTTTAAGAAGAACTACGTTCAACGCCTGAGAAAGATCTGTTAAGTCACGTCACCACTGTCTACCTTCTACCGTTCTTTCTGCAGCAGCACCCAGCTATAGTGAGAGTCTGGTTCGTTTTACTTCAGTTAGTTAGGCATATGCTGCTTTCATGCTAGTAACACGTTCACACAACTTGTGGTTTTCTTTATTATTTAGTGGTTTTTGGTTTTTTTTTAAATGGTGTTTGAAGTTGAGGCATCTGAAAAAGCCAGTTTGCCTGGAATAAGATTTGCCCTAGGATAACAACCAAGTGGTAACCGATGAGGTTTCTGTCAACTGAGGGGGAAAATGCAAGTATTTGCAGGACAGTCAGTCTGCAGCGTCTTGAGTAATCTTACTGAGGGGAATTAAATCCCATAGAGTAAGGAATTCAACAGTTGGCTGTTTTTGCTGAATAGGGGCCAGTAAGATTTCTTGAGTTACTAGGTCAGATTCACTTGACAAGGTTCTAAGTTTCTCCTAAAGTAAGTACAATTTGAAAAATGTTGCAGTATGATGTTATAATAATCTAACAGATGAAACCTATTTGAAAGGTGTGTATGTGATAATAAACTAAACATCGCAAGCCTTGTTTCTTTAGGAAATGAGGCTAAGAGTGTAATCTCTTGGTGTTTGTGCCTCCCTAACAACTTTTGAAGCCATTGATTAATTTCAGCCAAAGCTGACAATTGAGATCAATCTTTAAGATACTCGATTTCTATCAGCTTCATGAAAATACAATCCATCTCTCCTACCCACATATCTATCAGTACTTTCATTAGGATCATGGTAGTGTCAGTTCAACCCTCATTAGTTATCAGATAATCTGTAGGTGGCAGCGGTGGTATGAATGCCCTGATTACTTCTGTCAGATTAGTGCTTTTGTAGACATGGGAGAATCCAGTTGTGAGTGCTAAAGCTATAGGAGATCAGTCTTTTCTAATTCTGCTGTCCATATTTCAAATCAGTTTTACTTGAGGCACTGGTATGAAGAAACCATAAAGGTGATTAATATTTTGTAATGAAGCTATTGGCACCTAATAAGCTATTCGCTTCTATAGACCCCTTACTAAAAATATTTAAGAACTTAAAGGTAAATGTGAAATTCAATTTTGAATACATACATTTGGATACTAGATCCTTTGTCTAAATGAATTCATTAGTATTGATTGATCAGTTGCCTTCCAAAGAGATAATCAAGGGGTAATTTTGTTAAAGACAAATGGACTACTTGGCATGACTCAAAATGTCAAAGGGCCAACTCTTGATTTGAGAGCGGAGAATAACCTTGCGGTTACATTGGGACTGTTACAATGAGAAAGGCAAGAGGGACTCATTCCAAAAGGAAGTGAATTTTTGCTAGGTCTCTAAGTCAGAGGAGCCTGCAGCTGGCTGATCCAGCAGCTTTGCTTTAATAGGCAGTGCAGAAGGGATGAGGAGAATCAGGTCTGTTTTGGTATCATGCAGCAATGAAAGATAAGGTCATGTGAACTAAAGCTTATAACTTATTTGTGATTTTGTTAGTTTTTAAAATGAAAATGTTGTGAAGTTTTTTGGGAAATGTTGGAATGACCTATATGGATAATTCCTAATAATGACCATTAATCAGCTTTCAAAAGAGTATTGCAAACTTTAATGTGTTTGAGTATTTCCTAATGGTCAGCTAAAAGATGATGATATTAGGATGTGAACAGCATTTGGAAAATGTGCTGCTTCACATTATACTTCTTAAAAAATTAGATCTGAATACCAGCTGTATGTTTACTCTGTTTGTCTTCTGGGGTATCTTAATTTCCATTTTAACTACCAGATATAAAATATAGTAAGCTTGAACACGTATCTGTAAGCATTGGGCCCGGGATCTTCAAAGACTGCCTTTTTTTTTTTTTAATTTCACAATTTTTACTATTATAAATGGTAATAAACATCCTTAGCATTTCATTTTATTATGAAGTTTATTTAAACTTCAGATAGTAATTATGATATATTCAGGTATCCAGAAAACAATGGAAAGAATGCTTTGTAAAATATCGGCACTCTTGGTTCTCTCTAAAGTACTCTTCCAGTCTCTGAAGTTACTTACGTTGTACCATTTTGTGAAAACAGTATTTTGAACAATGGTCTGAAACTTACTGGACTTAGTATATGACCAGTTCCTAAGGAGAGCAGGCTCTAGAATGGGAAGCTCCTGGATCCTGGGAACATTTGGTTCTGGCAATAAGAGTGACCTGGGACCTTTCTGTGAATACAAAGGACTCAAAACCACCTGTTTAGTCCTCCTGATAATGGAGGTGGTGTTTGTCTGCACGTGACTTCTGCAGACAGATTACGGTTTGCTTACAGCTCGCTTCGCATTTTCCGTTGCTCACTTTATGTTGGGGGTAGAATATAGACAAGGACTCATATATAAAACATCTACAGCTAAATTGCTGACTGCCCAGGATTTTATTCTCTACAAACCTTAAAATATTACTTCAGAACTAGAACAGTAGAATAAATAGCTTCTCAACTTGCATACAGTGGAAGCCGAAGCTGGCTAAGTTTCTCTCTTACTCCTAACCGTGTTTGCCTTGAGCTCTGTAAAATCTACTGATGCCAGACTGATCCATTTTATAGGGATAGACTGCAAACAGTTCTGCTAAAACAAAAATCTCTCCCAAATGGATGAGAAAAAACTTTTAAAATTGTCTTTTGAGTTATAAAAACCTAAGGTGCTTTATGGAAATTTTATTTCAAGCTGACCTGCAATTTTTTTGGTGGCATTTATGCAAAATTTAAAAATTATTCTAACTTCTGCATTATCAACGTTTCATGTGTGTTGAACTCTCTGGGCTGTGGCTTAATGCTACATAATTTTGTATTTTTGAAGAAATGTCTGTGACAAACCAGCTGGGGCTTACGGATTCCTTAATAAGTCATCCTGACTGGAGAAATTTCTGCATATGTTCTGATGCTACAGTTAATCTCCTCCACACCCCAATATTCCAAGCTTTGTTTCTGAGCCCAGGTGACTCGTCGTACCCTGATCTGTGAGGATTTCCAAGCAATAAGGCAGACTAAAACACCTTACATTTCAAATTATTTTGTAATATACCCGCACGTGAAAAAAAAATAACATGACATAAAAGTATTGGAAGGCTTTTTAAACACTGCAAGTGCCTTTTGGAACATGCAGATGAGCTTTTTTTGTGAACTGCTATTCATCAAGCTTTCATTTCTGTGGTCCAATTTCTACATTTTAGGTTGCAACTTTTCAGGAAGCTGTTTAAAACGTTTACCTAGGAATGTGGAATGAAGCGTTCTGCCCGTTTCATTTCTGAACCTCTGTTTTACTCAGAGGAAGCTCAGGATTGCTTGTCTGTCACATGCTGTCACTTGAAGCATCAAAATTTATGTGGCTGAGGAATTGGCCTGAGTAGGCACAATTCATATAGACCGCAGCTTTGGTTATCTCTGCGCAAGGGATCAGCATAAGGTTAAGCTTTCTCCTTTGATGTGATCTGCAATGAGCACCAAGTCTGTATTGGAGCAAGAGATTGTGTATAAATACTGTAGAAATTTCGGGCTCTGGCTCAGACCTATGTTTCAAACACAAGTTAAATGCATCTAAAATGTCCCCTTTCTTGTGGCATCCATGCTGAGGGTTCCCTAATGGTGAACCTGTTGTTGTTCTTTCCGTCTTGATAAATAGGACACGCATGGCAGCAGCAGCAACAGAAGACTGGGGGCTTGGGATTCAGATCTTGGGCAAAGAAAGGTTTTGAGCCTGTATGAATGTCTAAATTACTGAACTACTGAGTAAAAAGCTGTTTCTCCTGATGCTGTTTTGTAAACTTAATTCTTTCTTGCAAGGAAAGCTCAAGTGCTGTGTTTTGCTCTGTAGTACTATTTATTTTTCATCCCAAATGTAATTAAAAATAAAAATGCTTCTCATGGTTGACTTAAATCACATTCTCTTTCTCTTGTTTTCAGAGACTGGTAGGCTGTGCAGAAAATCACATCTTCCAGTGAATGCCCCATGATTTAAAGACAGACGCCTGGTAATTATTCAGGCTTATTGGTGATCTGCAGCAGCTACCACTGCATTAAATGGAAGTGGTTTGCACAAGCACTTCTGATAATTGAACCATTTAAAGTATATACCTGGGGGTGCACATGTTAGGAAGTTCCTTGGCTAGCAAAGACTTGGGTCTTTTGTAAACCAAACCATTTATTTAGACGTTTATGTCCATATTTTGGCGTCTAAGTGTAGGCTTAGGCACCACAGGTTGAATTGCTACCTTTACTTTTGAAATCTGAACCGTAGTCACTCCTAAAACTAGCTGCAGTGCTGCCAGCATTTTAAGGTGGGGCTTCTGTCAACAGCATATGCAACACTGCCTGGGATACTCTCTACATTAATTAAAAAAAAAAAAACAAACCCAACAAAAAACCCAACAAAAAATCCCCACCCAAATTCAGGTTCTTGTTCATGTGTGTAAGTAAGGAAATGGATGATGGTCTTTTAAAAAGAAACAAATTTAAAAAGTAAGTGCTGCTGTACCACAACTCTGTCACAGGCTGAACAATGTCTTGAGAGAATTGATGAATCAGAGGAAGAACTACAGTGCCCACTACAGCACTAATGCCTCATCCCCTGATAAGTCGAATGGTATCAAGGGCTTACCAAAGAATGGCTTCTCACTACTTCTGCTAGTGTTTTGCTTTGTTCTTGAGGTAAAAACAAGGCCCCAGCTATATGTCGATGTAGATTTATGCCCAAGAATCCCAAGATTTAAGGATAGCTTCACCATTCACAATTAAAAGCTTATTTGCAAAATCTTTGTGTACAGACTTTCATTTGTGGTGTGTGTGTGTATGGGTTTTGTTGGTTTTTGGTTGGTTTTTCACCCTCTGAATGGCTAGGTGCATGTTACGTTGTTCAGCCTGTGACTCTGTCATGATCAGCTTGCCTTTGCTTGTTCCAGGTGTTCAGGATTTGGGATATCTGTGCAGTTGGCGCTGGCTGTCAGCTGAAGATACAAGGACCAGTTCTGAACTGATAAGGGTTTGGCTCCAAGTGGTGACTTTGACGGGACGGTCTAGGATGTGTTAGCTATATCTTTCAGGGTAGGATTCTTCTGCTCTAAAATATAACTTCTGAATGTGTTCTTGTGAGCTGAATGATTGATTTGCACAGAACAAACAGAGGATGTAGCTTTCAGGTTTCTAACCATGCAGTTTTGTCACTTCTTGCTGCTAAGAGAATGTACACTTTCTGTTTTTTAGGCAAGTGGCTATAACATTGGGTGTGCTAAAGCATACTGAAGAATTGTTCAGTGATTCTTATCATAATTTGATTTGGTGGATATGAACTTGAAAGGTTTGACATGGCATGGCTTTGTCGGAGCAGATAAATCTGTAACTAAATGTTAATAATGTCTGGTGATGGATCTTTGTTTTTCTTTTATTACTGGATGTAAGTGATCGTACTTGGCCCCCATCTTCATGATGTGATGGCATGGCATTGAGCACAATAGAATGAAGTGGCTTTGATTTGTTTCTAGATACAGTTTAAAATGTTGGCTTGTTTGTAGGCATGGTCTAAGGAATCAACAAATTGACTGGGATTCAAGGAATGTGAGTTTTATTACTGGCTTTTCCAACATCGAGTACAGTGGCCTTGGCAGGTGAATTAACCTTCTTTTGTAGATTAAAAAGTTGAGACCTGGAGAAGCAAGTGACAATGACATCCTTGGTGCAAGTTATAAAAACAAATATGGTCTACATAAATATTTATAAAATCAATGAAAGTTACTGTCGATATTACTGTAGCATTTCCATCTGAAATTATTCCAGAGAGTTTGTAATGCAAAGATTTAACACAGTTCTATTTCAGAGCTGCTTCTTGTGCTTTGTGACAGTAGAGACGTCTTCCTTCTTTCCATCTTCTCTCTGTCGCTTCACTACCACTCCCCACCCTCACCCCCCAAAAAAAATTTAGGTGGCTCTTAGTTCTGACCCTTCCAGCTGATAGGAGGTTCAGCAGGTTCTTTTTTCACTTGTGGCCAGGATGCTTTTGTTTGTGCATGTGTATGTGCTTCTCCGATCAGCGGTCTCTTTTTTTCTGAAGTGACCTCTACAGTGCACGAGATTTATGGCAACGTGTACTTTCATTATGTATCAGTGTTCCTACGCAAGCTCACTGCATCTCTGTCAGAGGAAGAACAGCTTCTCACAACAAGCCTACAGTATTATCTTTGAACATATGTTCTCTATTAAGTGAGATGAGGAAAGTCACTTAGTTTTCCTTCCATTTGGAGGTTAAAACGGAGGGCTTGTCTAAAAACAGATTGTAGTAAATTGGAGGTTTATTTGAACAGTATGTCAACATTATTAACTTGAAAATATATACTAAATTGATAGGTTTCCTTTAATTACCTCATCTTGAAAGCTGTTCTCAACAAACAAGCAAACAGTTCAAAAGTTATTTAATCTGCCTGAAAATGAGAGAATCAGAGGAAAGCATACAGCACTGCTTTTCTGAATATGACTTGTTATAAAGAGTGCTAGATAAACTATGTACTGTATTTGGCCCATTCTACTTCTTCCTGTTCAGAAGTAATAACAAATTAAAAACACTGTTTGTGTCCAGATTCTAGGGTTATTTGCAAATGTGCAAGTGTTGGCCTATATTTTGCGCATAGACAACGTATTGGGTTGCGGGGGGGCTAGCTTTTTGCTATGACCAGTTTGAAACAAGTTATGTGACTGGGATCCTAGAACACACAGTGTCACTTGACTGCACTGACAGATGTTTAAGATGGCTATATAAATGCTTCATGTGTGAAATGCATTATACAAATATCTATGAGACTTCCTTGCTTTTATTATTATTCTGAAGATTTTAATGATGATGTATATGCCAAGAAAGCCAATTTGCTTTAGCATTCCGCATAATCATAGACATTTCAGCAGCATTCACTCAGCACTACTTATGTATGTGCTACCCTTTCAGACTGAAGAGCTGAAATTAGGGGCCTTCTAGATTACCCTATTGCAGAGGAGAAACTGGGGATTTCTAGGGAAACTGAGCTGCTTTAGTACAGTTAATGAGAAACATGTGCCAAGTCTGACTTTCTTCAACACAGCACATAAACAGAGACAGTTTCACAGTTTGGAGCTTTAAAACTCTTTCAATAAATAACCCATTTTAAGAACCCACTTGTTCTTGACCAGAATGTGTCAGTAATTCAGGCATGGTTTTCTTCTTAATGTGGCTTCTGAGCTGTTTCCTTCCAGGTGAAACTCTTTGGGTAGAGACTCATATCCACACCAAAACTCAAGAGCAAAGCTCATCTGTCTTTGTTTTAGGAAGCAGTACTGCCATAGTAGGAATTAATGATCTTCCCGACCTAGTGAGGAGTGGTTCTTAAGTCCACCGTTTCAGCTCTTGATAGAGTGTGAAAGAAACATGGCATTTTTAGATCTTCCAAACTACTCAGTCAGCCTTTCCAATGACTATATCCAGAAAGATCGGCATCCAGAAGTGATGCTTTCTGACAAAATGAATGGAGAATGTTACAGTTCTTCTAGGCAACCACTAGCTGTCTGGTACAGGAACCATGCAAAATTACCATTCTTTGCCCTTGTACTTCAAAAAATAATTAAGAAATAGCAGATCTTGACCTACATGAATATTTTGTTCTGAGTAGCTTTGGCAGTGGTTGATAAATCAGTTCTGTTATTTTAAATACTATATTGAGTTTATTCTTGAATCTGCACCCAATTGTTAAAAAGCCAGCTTTATTGTTGTAGAAATTAATTTGTATATGTCACTGAATCTAGCTAAGATTCCTAAGCATTATGCAAATTCCTAAGCATTTATGCAAAGAAATGGTGCAGCATGTAATCCTGGTTTGTCACATAAAGTACAGACACTTCCTTTAGTAGAAGAGACTGTATGGTGTTTTCTTCATAATTTGTGACTGTGCAGTGCATGATATGAGTAACCTTCATTACTACAGCTGAAGGTACGGTGGTTCTGAGGTGTAGTTTGGCTTCCTATATTGTTCAAATACCAGAAGGTGGTCCGCTCCCTTGTCCTTGTGTCTCTGTGCTCTCACGCTGAAGTGACTCTAAATCTCTGGGCCTGATTGACTAGTGCTCGCTTTCAGCTATCATCCTGAGTCCCTCCTCTCTGGGTTATGTTTCTCTTGACCCTACCCCGAGTACTAAAGCAAAGCATAATACCAGACTGTCCCAGTTGCCACGTGCTTGGTCACTTCCCCATGAAATTTAATTTTCTACTTCCCATCCTTTCTACTGTGTATAGTTATTTTCATATGTACATCCTTTATTCATACAAGTATGTCCAAGTTTGTGTTTTGCTATTTTGTTATGCCTAATTTCCAAAATTAACCTCAGGAACATAACATTCTTAAATGCAATTGGAAAAGCTTTTTCCATTGTAAGTTTTGAAGTTTCTTGCTGTCCTTATAAAACTGTGATTGACATTGGGGGATAGTAGTTTGTCACAGAGGGATTTGGGACACTGTTATAAAACACAGCAATTTTTTTTTTTTTTTAAATTTTTTAGGAAAATACAGCTTGGTCAGTGAAAGGTTTGCCCTGGGATCATCTAGTAGAATCACTGACTATATGTATCTGGTCTGATAATGTCCAGAACACATTTAGGGTGCCTAAACTGCTGAACAGGGGCTTGTTTAGAGGTTATAGTTGTGTGAACGTTTACAGAAGAAAATTCTTCAAAATGCCTCTGGATTTTTGTGGTACTATATTCAAGAAAAACAAGTATGCTTAGCAATCCTGAGAATCTGTGATCCAAATGTCAGTGGAAAGGAATTCGCAGAAGTTGGGGCATCTTCTTTACCTTTAAAGGTGATGGCTTAAAACTGTTTTGGGATGTAGAAGATGCAAAATTTGGACTAGATTTAGCATTAAACAACATGTGACACATCGTATACAATGATACAATACTGCTTATCAGGATGTGGTATTTCCAATAGGAAGCCGTAAACCCAGACAGTTGTACTCACCTCTCCTTCCCATATGATTACAGTACACGTAAATATCTTTTCATCTTGCCAATTATTTTTCGCACTAGTGGGCTGGCTACTCATCTTCAGTACTTCCTTGTTAGTTTATGTGATACTTTAGTTTGTGTCATCCTATGTTTTATGTGGCAGCTTGTCATTAAAGATCCCAGCAATTATCACTCTGTACAAGCCTACGAGTCCCTGCTCTACGGCCAAATTGCAGCTGAGTAGTTACAGTCTCCTTAACTGTGAAGTGCGAAGGAACTGGGTGGCAACGAAGCTTTTGCTCTTATTTGTTCGATCATCATTTTGTAGTACTGTTATGTCTCCCTCAAATGTTGCCACTCTGTTTCCAAGGATTCCCTCTTCCTTTGCTGATAGTATAGAGAGTAAAACTGAAATTGAATCAACTGCTATGTTTACTTAGCATCCCCTCTTAAGATTTATTGTTGATAGCTTCATGCTACGTATCACATGAAAATAAAGACAGATTTGAATGTCAAATAGCTTATTATGCTCCTTTTGTAGACATGAGTCATTGGGAAATCCTTATATTCTCACTAAAGTTTTGGTGTCTACCTTTCTCTGTGTTCTGGAAGTTGGTAGGTAAATTTACACACACAAATGGGCCAAGTAAATTACCAATACAAGCAGGACTGAAATGATCAAAGCCCTTGTAACTTTATATGCATATAGCTGTGATGAATGTAAATGTATTTTGTGATGCAGAGAGATGCAAAAAGAAGGCTCATTTTATGATACAGGCTGTATCTTGCCTTTACCAAAAACATCTACACGTGTATTTACTTCTGAGGCAACAGGGCTGTTGCTAGAGGCCATCTGATTAAAAGCCTTCATCCTGCAATTCCCAGTATTAGGATAAATCATAGAGCATTGTTTACATGACTCCTTGTGTTTCATGTCATGTATCCTCATATGCAGATGTTTTTCATCTTTTATTGCTAATGGTGAGTATGTGTTAAAGCTTTCTACACATTTTTGTGGCATTTTGTATGTTTAAACTCTACAAATGTAGAATGGGAATGATTATGTATTTTGTCTGAGGGAAATGAAACTCATCCTTGTGATACTTCTTGGTTTGTTTTCTCTGTTTATACAACAGCCTTTTGCTGGTCTAGAAAAAGGCAGAAACCTTTCACCAGCTAAGCTTTTTGCCTTGCATTCCTGGATTAATAATGCAAGCAGATGATATATGTCAAGTCACATGAAGGATGACAAGATGACAGAAAATACTGACACAGCGCAGGGTAGAGCTGGTTTGCTGAAGCACCAAGACAAAAGGGAAGTGATTTAGCAATAATTCCATACCTCAAGTCCTCTGTGTATTAAAAGGATTCCTTTATCAAGAGCTTCAAAGGTAAAAGGCACGCAGAGTCATACTTTTCAGCTGTTTTAAGTGACTGTAACTCCATTAGTGATTGGACGAATGAATGAATGAACTCATGTGGTTAACCGGTCTGAGTTACTTGGAGATCTGGTTGAGAAGCTCTTTCTAAATGACTAATAGGGGAAGGATAGGGAAGATAGTTTTGAAAGAGTATACAAAATTCTGATTTTTCTTCCTCCTCCCCTTATTTGGGAAAGAACTGTAGGCAACTAGTAAGAAGAAGCCCTAGCTGAAAAGCTTGATTTAAGCGAGGATTTTTAGAGTTGTTTCCCTTCAGAATAGGAAGCAAATGAGAGAACTTCTAACTGCTCTTAAAAGAGGGGGAAAGACTGATGACCGATTTAATGTTTTTCTTCAACCTGCACTTATATTAGTCAAAACAAAAATCACTGTTCTTCAGGGTAACAGGAGGTTGAAATGAATGCTCAACACTTCTGTAAGTGCCCCCTACCCCCAACATGCTTTCACTCTTCTCTCCTAAGTAGTCTTCTGGCAAAACTGGCTCGATTTTGTGTAGCAGGTTTTTTTTTCTTTATCTTTTGACAGAAAATGGCTTTGTTGGGGGGTGTGTATGTGGGGTGGTGGTGTTCCATTTTGTTTCCTCCTATCACCACCCAAGTCTAGTAGGAACTGTTTCTGATTTTGGCCAAGAATTTCGCAGCTGCTGCTCTTCTTCCTAGTGTGTTCAAAATAATTTGTGAAGGGTTTTAACTTCATGCAATGAAGGAAGAGCCTCTAAACTCTAGAGAAAGATAAAAGAGAAGGTTCTGATAACTGTCAGTCTGAATGAATGAATGGATGAACACATGCTTGTGCTTCTCATTGAAATAAATCTCAAAGCCCTAAAAAAGGGACAATTCAAAATCTGTTTCAATTCCTGACTTCCAAAGAGAAACTTAGGTGTTTTATAAATAAGGCTTTGTTACAGAACAGCTGAACTGTCCTTGTGAACTGTTTCTGGTGTTCTTAAGAATTTTATTCTAAATTGTGAGCTTTCTTTTCTCTAGGGTGTGAAAAAGAAACAAAATGGTATATGAGCAAACCAGCAGCACATCTAGGGTGAATCCGTAGAGACTAGTAGGCCTAGAATTAATGGCATGCAATTCTTCCAAATACATAGTACTCCCAATATGAACTACATTTTAAAAGCACAATCTTATTTTAGTAAATGCTGCAGCGCTGTGTGTAGCTGGTAAGGTTGTGTTGTGCTGTGGGATTAGAATTTAGGATTCTCTTGGATTTTGATGTTTTCAAAGCTACTCAATTGCCTTCATTAGCTCTTTCCTTCTTCAGTTACCGATTGCTTCCCCAGCAGCAGGAACAACATGACAGAGAGACTATCCTATTTGCTGGTGCAAGTAGTAACCTGATTCTGTCCTTAATCATTAACATGCTTTATTGTTGCAGTTCATGTGTTGTAATAAAAATCTCTCATAGTAAGCAATATACTATCTAAGATTCTGACTGACTTTTCTTGTCAGTCCCTTCCTGGGCACAGGGAGGAGGTTGAGAAATATGGGTTTAAGTATACCTGCAGTCATGCAGCAGCATATAAAATGCTGCCAGCTGCAACAGATGTGTCTTACGCCTGCTAAGCCCTTGCTAGCAAGCTGGCCTGGCACCCTCTGGTTGTAAAGCAGGCAGGAGTACACTTTGATCAAATTCTAATTTCATAGAATGAAATTTTGTCACTCGTAGACAATCTCGGGTTTTTTGGGAGATGTTTAGTAAGGGAATGGCCTGATCAAACTGAGCGTCCTATTGTCTTTGTGGAACGAAAGTCTCTGGTATCCAGACTTGTGACATGAAAGGCAAAAATCGTATCAATGTAAATGGTTCACATACTCTACATTTGGAAGCTATGTGGCTTCTATATGTACATCTTCATACATATGTATGTATGTGCACACCTCTCTCTTCCCAGAAGAGTAAGGGGAGAAGTGTTCTGCTCCTTAACACTTTTTTCCTTGTTAGGTTTCAAAGTGTTTGTTTGAAAAGGAGTGGTAAAAGTTGAATAGTAAAAGACCACACTTCTGAATACAACAGTAGAAAGTATCATCACTAGATCACTTACTTGCTGGAAGGAGAAAGGAAAATGGACGAGACTGAGTATGGTTAGGTCTGAGAGAATAACATGGAAAGGTGAAGGGAAGCACTCGCATGTGAAATGATCTGACTGGATGTCTTTGGATCATCTCATTTTGAAGAAAACATTTTTCATACAGTTTCACACTTCTGGCATTTTCCTCTATCTTAACTGTTCTTAATTCCTCACTGCAAAAGTGAAGTTTCTTATTAGATGGAATGACTTAATTAATGCTTGTCTTTTGTGAAAGCAGCCTGAGGTGTACTGCAAAAACATACCAGGCTCATTCGATTCAGCAGACCTACCGTGTGACCAGCTGCCACAAGTTTGACTATGGAGTCAAAGTGAAAGGCTTATAATCAATTTAGAAAAGTATATGGCTGGGCAGAGAGAAAAGAGTTTCAATTTTAATTTTTAGATAGTGATTTGAAGGACACAGAGAAGATTCACGTGAAGGGAATTCATTTTGTTTCCCTCTTCTAAACCTAAAGGAGCTGAGTTTAACACTGTTGAAGGATTTTCTGTGAGATGTTCACGCAGCTCTGGTGGTGACAGTATCTTGGCTTCAGTTCTGAATTTTGGTCTAAATTTAGGATTCCTCTTTGCCTCTCTCTTGGAAATGTAGTTGTTCCCTTCCCTGCTTGGTATCAATAACAGTCTGCCTCCCTTTTAGCATTATTTCTGTACTCAATACTTGCACAGTATGTGAATCTCTTTATATCTTCTGTGACTATCACCATGTTGCGGACATACATTATTTTTGCTTTCACAGAAGCAATTTGCAATAGATGAATAAATGTTGACAGTTCTGGGCAGCCAGAGAAAAGTTGTATCATAACAGACTTAGTCCTGTATCAAAGAAATGTTGTCCTTACTGCCTCCTACCACATTTCCAAAACTGTTTTGTTTGAGTCATCCATGTTTCCTATCTTTTCTTGGCAAAAAGTAAACAAAAATCAAACAGAAACCTGTCAGAAGGTCATGCCTGAAGGACAGATTATTGTTATTTTTTAATTTCTCTCTTCATCAGGTCTCTTGTTAACATGTTGCTACAGAGTTATATGTAGCTGCATCAGCACTGCTAGCAATCCAGTTGTGTGAAATGGCTCGTCTGCCATCAAAAATTATGGAGAGCCAGTAGGCAGCAAGACAATAGATCAGCCAGTGTGTCTACAGATGTTTTTAATCTGATCCTCTGTTATTTATACAGTGTCATAGGTATGCATGTTGTTTTATAGATATATAAAACATGAGAGTTTCCTGTCCCGAGGGGCTTACAATATATAAGATTGTAAATTAAATCCTGCAAGATTTCTGGTCATACCGTTCAGTGCCCAGTGTGTATAGCTTACAGCAAGTGCAATACGGAATATACCCACTTCTTGCTAGCTGCACATGTAAGGGGGAAAAACGTGTTTAAATGATGTGCAGTCAATAGTGAGTGAGAGAACTGGTAATGGATCTTCAGGGCCTTTAACACTGATTTAGACCTACCTCAGGTCAGCAAGGCCAGCACTCTTATTTAAGCCCGAACCATATTTTGTTAAACAAGAGGACTTTCACAGGCCCCAAAGATGCGTAGTCCCCAGTGAAGACAGGGTATGTGTGTGTCTGTGTTAGAGACAAACCGTGTGCTGCAGAGTGGTCCGAAGGCAGCAGTCTCTGCTTATTTCACTCAGCTGTACAAGAAAACATTCCTTATAATCTTCGTCAGTCTAGAGGAACATGGATCTAGGTAGCAGGCACTGAGAAGAGTTGAATGCATTTTTGCTACAGCCAAAACATCAATATTTAAGAATAATTAAGGAGTTTTAAAGCTGACTTATTCAGCTCAAAATCATATGGATAATGTCTCCATAAAAATCCAAAATCAGTATGACATTGTATAGGTAAAATTCCTCCATGTCTGAAAGCACTTGAATGTTTCTGACTTAGCAAGATCCTCTTTAGCTTTGTAAATTGATCATGTTCTTTTCTTTCTGTATATGACCCAAGCGTGCATAGCTTATTGCACATTTTTACAGACTTACAGATTGAATTTAGAGAATTTTTTCAGGGAATTCCAATATGTGAACAGAGTTGGGTTTTGGTTTTGTAAAGTTAGTTGCTGTAGCAGAGCTTGGAAACTTGCTTAGATTTTCTGTTTTAGCTGTGTATGCACGTGTCTTCATGTTGAGCAGTGTCGGGTGAATTTAAAAACTGTGGAGGAGAAGAGAGACAATTAAATAGTTTCCTTACTAATGAAATAAGATGACTATTTCAGAAGCCTTTTCATAAGTCTGTTTTAAGGTCACAAAGTTATAAAACAATCACATACTTTTGCTAGCGTTTTACAGCTACTGTTCTGGTAGAATCCTTACCTTCAGAATATGTCTGATGAAAATTTGTGAACTTTGCACTGTTGTCTTCCCACTTTGTGCCATTAAATACTGACTGGAAAATTTGACTGTGAAATTTATTCTTCCTTTAATGTAAAGCAAGTCGTATGTTAGTAGTGCAATCTGAGAAGCAGTTTTATGGCCTCTAATACTTGGTTAAAAAGTTCTTGACTCCAATAGATAAGGATAATTTTTGTAGTCCTGAATTCTGAACCTAGGAAGTGTTAGTATTGACCTCATTAGCTTACTTCAAGCACAATTCCCATTTTTCCACACTACTTAGGAGTGATTTATGTTCTTCAAAATGTCTCCATATGATATAGGCCTTGAATTTTTTTCAGTTATTTTTGATTTGTGGGGTCATAAAAATTGTTGCCTGATATCTTTGACTATGTAAATACTTCCCCCCCCCCCTTCAATTCTCTTTTCCTTCTCCCATGTTATTCCTCATTTTTGAGATTCAAAGACAACTTTAGGACAGAGGGAAAGGCATTCCAAGAGGAAAAAATCTGGAAGTTGGAGGCTCAGAAAAGAGTTAAGTGGGGGTTTTCCTTGCTGTAAAATTATTGGGCAGAAGCCAGGTGGATGAGAGCTAGAGAAGAGGAATTGCAGAAGTTGTTTCTCTGTGTGTTGCAGTCTGGGGGAGGAAAGACAAGTGGAGCTAAAACAGGGCACGACTCCAGGGAGGGAGCCTTTTATGACAGCTTTCTGGGAGAGTGGAAACTAGGAGAAAAGATGGCCAGAAGAATGTGCGTGAAACATGTTTGTTTTACTTAGCTCAGACTGCTTCTTAAAAATTTTAAACTAGGTTAATTAGCACTTGCAAAATGCTGCTCTAGTATGCTGAATTGCTTCCTGTCTTTGGGCTAGTTCATTTAGAATTAGCCAGTTCCAGGCTGAGATTGCCAAGTTTCTAGCCTTAACTGAGAAACTGAGTTAATAGGCTCATACCCATTTAAAACACCTCTGTGTCCCCCATCCGAAACTCGGTGCACTTCCGATTGTCACTTCCTCATTTCACATTACAACAAGTACAGTGAAAAGTGGCAAGGATACTCACAGATGTGGAATGACTTCTGCACAAAACCCAGCTGATGAACGCTGGGCAAAACATGATTGTGAAGAGGACGTGACAGAAGACTGTGAAATCCTGGGTGGCATGGAAAAGGTGACTAAGAAACAAGTAACCACACTTTCTCATAATGCAAGGATTGGGGGAACCTCAAGTGATCAGGTGGCAGGCTGGAAACGTACAAGAAAGATGACAGTTCTGGGGAACTCGTTGCCATACGGTAATATGAATGCCTAAAGCATGCTTTGGTTCAGAAATGATGAGACAAATGAAAGCCCATGAGGGCCTTCTGAATGCAAAGACGTCCTCCGTGGCTCAGAAAGTTCCTGAAAGACAGAGGAATATGCTGGTGTAGTATCTTCGTGCTTGCTCTGCTCTTGTGCTCTTTCTCCACATATCTGCCACTGGCTGTTGTCGCAGAAAGTCTGGCTCAGTGTGGCCATTCATGTGGAACAGCAGGTCATATGCAGTAAATATAATATGAAATAATCACTTGGGGACAGTATAGATTTACTTTTGGAATCTCTTAAGGTGTGTAAATACTTTGGATGCTATTTGAATTCAGTTGAATAGCAAAGTGGTTTTGCCTCTTTTTCTCATAGCTTTCCTGCTTTTAAGCTGTGAGAGAGTAATTACTACAATCTAAGGCTATTCAGACAAAATATCATTGCTGAAAAGAAGGTTATGCATGAAAATCTGCATGGTACATGTTTGATGTGATGTCTAAGTAAGTTTCAAATATGTATCCAAATGTTAAGATGCTGGCAGAGATTCAAACAAGCTAATCTCAAACTTCAGCAGTTGCTTCAACACACTGGATATGTATTTTGCCTAATTCATGTTCAGTTCTAACAGTGGCAAGCTGTGTTGCCCTGACTGTAGAGTAGTTGCAGGAAAAGCTGTAGTCTTTGTTTTGGAGTCTCCCTTACAGCTGACGTTTTGTTGTTCAAGAAAATGACAGACATAGTTACTGTGAGGGTTCTGGGCTCCTTAGAAAGTTCAACTTTTTTCTTTCTAAAATCTTCTTCTTTGGCTTTACGTCCATAAGTTTTGAGCATAAAATAGGGCCATTGAGTATGTTTTCACCTCTGGACCTGATTTTTTTGTTGACGTAGACCGTTTACTATACACTGAAGTACTTGACTGTGCCCATGTTTATATTCTGAGATTGGACTCGGACAAAAGTTATTTCTGCAAATGTAAATCACGATGGTCACACTGCGTAACTTTAGCCGCTTAATTTCAGGGGTTACCTTTCTCTTTAGGCTGGTGGAGAGAGAGAGAGTCCTGCAGAACTTTGTGCTGTGAACAGTCTTTCAGAGGAGATTCTTTGGAGTAGGACTGTACTCTAAGAAGTGTCTCACCTACTCTAACTTTCAGCATTTGATTTTAATATCCTCCCTTCCTTGCTTCCACCTGCTCTTCTTTCCCTTCCCCTCAGCAGCTAGCTGGGAGTGAATATAACCAGGAGAAAAGAAAATTTGCTCCAAGGGATCTTGACCCTTTGTTTTTCCCTTCTCACTGCAGTGCTGGCACACAGAATTAATTCTGTGAGCAGCAGGAAGACTTACTCATGGCAATAGCATTCAGTGGTTTGGTCCTCTGCCATCTGACAAGGTGTGAACTCCGTCTGAAGCTTCTCCTGGGATGGCATTATTCATAATGTGCCTCTTCCCTGTGGCTTCCCTCTGATAATGGACAAGTTCAGTTTGACCGAAATTGCCCAATGGCTACAGAAGTTATTTGGACTGCTACCATATGTCTATGTGCACTTCTGCAGGAATATCGCAAAATCCTTCTTTCCTTAAAAATTAAAGTTAAAATCCCAACTAGTAGGAAACTGTATGGTAATTGGACGTTTTTAATGAAAATCTTACTACTGTATAACTAAAAAATACACCGTTGTAGCAGATTGCAATTCTGCACCATAGTTCAGATAACATTAGCGTATAGTGCACAGAATTGGAAATGTGTGTAATACAAGTGTTTCTTGTTTGTGTTAATGGGAGGAGAGGAGGAAAACATCCTAAACCATTTCTTATTCAGTGCAGTAATCTTAAATTATCTGAATCTGAAATTAAAACCCTACAAGCCAGAGGGAGGGGAGAGAGAATATGAAAGAACAAAATTTGAAGCACTAGGCAGTCAGAATGGTGGCACTTGGACGTGTCCGTGGTGTATAAATATTTGCAGATTTGTTTCCACTTCTGAAACTGCAGAGAATGCCTTGACTGAAGGCAACGATAAGGACAAATGTAGCTTCAGAAGGCATGTAGTTCACCACGTACCACGGGGGAAGCTTGGTATCAGTAGAGAAAAATAGATATTTCAGTTGTATTTTGGAATAGGACATTCTGTTCTGTGATAGAGTGCAGTTCAGTGCACTGTGAGATCACGCTGTCATGATAATCTGGGCTGGTGTTTTGGCTCCACTCTGGTGCAGACTCCTCTCTATGTGAGATAGCTGAAGAATTCAAAACAAGTAGCTCCTATAATTTTTTGTGTGATTGTTTAAACAAAACAAGCAACACTTGCATTGTGGTTCATTGCTGTAAGGAAAAGTAAGTAAGAAAGTAGTAAGAAAAAAGATGCAGAATGAATCCTTGGAAACCCAGGGTTCATGAAATGTCTGCAGTGTTAAATATTCAAATCTATTATCTTAATGCCCGTGCCATTAGCAGCCATGGGAATTTCAGGTAGATACTGAAGAGGAACATATGTTGTTTATTTGTTTGTCTGCCTTTAAATGTCAAAATTAAAGAGGAAAAACATGAAGGATTCCAAGAAAAAAAGAGCACATAAATCTGTTACGTAGGACAAGCTGTGGGTCAGATCCATGCGCGTTCTGAGGGTGACCACTGGTAGATCTGAGGAATGGAGTATAAACCCCAGTACATATGTCAGGGTTGGGGTTTTTTGGGGGGAGGAAAGTGGGGAAAAAAGTGAAGGAGCAATGAGAGAGATCCTCTGTGAAATGTGTGTCATTATATACACATATCACGGGAGTAAGGTGTAACCTGCTGTGGGCGCGTCTTCATTTTGATAGGATTTGAGGCAGGAATGGAGTCAGGGCTTGTGGCAGGTGCACTTACACCTCTTCCTTCCATGTTTTCCAAGCACTTTAGAGTCACTTCTAGATAGTAGGTGTTTCCTACTATCAAAATTCAATTAATGTTTATTGCATTTTCCTCCTCATTACATACAGTCAGTTTAATTCTGAGGTGATTGCTACCTGCAATTGCTTAGCCTGGCACAATGGAAATGCAATAGTAACAAGCAGAAAAAGAGAAGACAAAATTTTATCCATTTACAAGGTAAATGCAGTCTTCCATTAGTTGAAACTATGAGAGCCATTCAATGCCCACATGTCCTTAGCCAGTGTAGAGTCTTGTCTGTCTTTTCAGTTTTTCCCTTTGGAAATATCAAGTTTCATACTGGAATTTGTCAATTAATATCTTTCTAGTGAGCATGACAATTAGGATCGTTATTTCAAGAGAGAATGTCTCATAGTTATACATTGTTAATTCTCCTGCCCCAAATGACCTCCCAGAGGGAACTTGAAGTTGCAGGTGCACATCCATGATTGGAGAACAAACACTTTTAAGAATGTAATTTTTAAGAAAGTAAGACATGAGAAATCCATAAGACATGGCATTCAGGTTGCTTATTGAGGCAACTGTGTTTCCCAAAGTCTCCACAAAAACTTTTAAATAGTTTAGTATGTCTGCTAGCACAGACAGGGTTGCAAAATTAAGTGCCTGAAAGTTAAAAAGTGACCAGCTGACCTTAAAATGTAATCAGTGTTTGTGTTCTTTTCACAAATTTTGATAAATTGTACTTCTGAACTTTGCCTGCATGTATTGTACGCTTCAGGTATACAATAGACCAATGCTTCCTCCTTGTCAAATCTGGTATGGCAGCTTTAATTCATACCCTCATTTTAAGATAAACTTTATAAAAAATACACATAAATAAATCTAAGGAAAAATGACCAAGAGTGGGCTTCTTCTGCAGCATGATTGTAGCTGTAATTGAGTAGTAAATCACAGGAAAACCTTTTAGGTGTTTTATACAGGAGGTGACACTTAGCAGACTGACTATTTTAGCATATTGCTGTTTGCTAATACTATGTTCAATATTTAGTTCAACAAAGCTGGATAAGAGACGCTGTGATGCTAACTTGAGCTGAATATTACTTGAATCATGAAAGCTGTTCTAAAACCAAACCAGGCTCAACAAACGGCTTACTTTTGCTCGTATATGGCGGGGGGGAAGAGGTGAGAAAAAAACCTATTCGCCTAATTATGAATTCATTGTTGTTCTCTTGCACAACTGCACATCAGGATTGAAAGCTTTAATTCATTTGCTAACATATACTCTCAGTTATGGGGGAAAATGGGCTGGATGCAATTCCCTTAAAGCAGTATATAGCATGAATTATTTACTCAAAGAATAACTCTAGTTCTACACTCTGCACATTGACAGAATTCCCAGTGCTGGGTAAGGCATATGGAATCACAGTGTCTTTCATGCAGCAGCTTGTGGGTTTTTTTTGTCCAGCTCTACTGTTAAACTTAGTTCTCAAACAAGACAATAAACAATTTCTTAGACAACTTATTCTCTGGTTGCCAAAACTAGAACAGTGTGGTTGACAAGCAGATACTTTGGCTATTGTAAATTTTTCTTTCCATTCCAAAAATGTTTCATGTTTGTTTAGTTCTACCAACATTAGTAACGAAATAACAGACAAAGAAAAAAATGACTGAGACTATTAAATGTACTTATAAGAGTTTTGCATACCTTTTACCACTCAAATCTGCTAGCTGAGACATCTGGCAGAAGATAACCTGAAGGGAGACATCTGTGTCACCTTATGTACTCTATCATAAGTGTCATGTGCTTAAATTACATGGTAATTTTTTTTCCATAAACTTTTATGTTATGATGCATGGATGGTTTTGAGGAATGTTTCATAAGTTTTCCATAGGAGGAATTGTTCCTGTCCCAGTTGTCTTGCAGATGTGATGAATGCTGCCTATGTCTTCAAAGCATGGATAAATGCTGCAGTAGGGAAAGATGAGGAATAAAAGGAATTTAGATTAACTAAATCAGATTATTAGACCAGCTAATCAGGTATGTAAGTTAATTGAACTGCCTTTATAAAAACTGCGAAAGCAGTTCTCAATCAAGTCACTCCACCAGCAGCAGAACAAATAAACCCTGGTTTCTCACAGATTTGCCTGAGTAGCCGGAGTTTTTGGTGTCTAGGAAGATGTGAGATTCAGCTGAAGCTTTTCTGCAGACAGGATGATTTCAACACCTCTGCTATGCATGCATTTTCTGGTGTCTAGTAAGGCTGGAACACAAGTTACAGCCTTTCTCTCTGTTGAGGTGTTGATACTCTCCCTCCTCAGCTTAACTACCTAATATCATAACGTTTGATGAAAATCACTATCTTTGAGGAAATTAGCCTATTGATTCAGAAATTACTAGAGTGAGAAAGAGCATGCGAAGATTATTTCTTTGGGAAACCTTGGCATAAAAAAGTTATAAGGCAGTGAAGATAGGTATCAAGATAATTATTTTTAGTGCGGTCTTGCATAAGAACTCTGTTTTTCTTCATTCCCTTATAATGTAAGGAAGTCCAAAATGGTTAAGACTGTTTTAGGCTTGCTTTTTTGTACTAGGTTTCTGCTCTGGTCTTTTTCGTTGTAAATCGCCTTTAAAATACATTGCTTTGCATACACTGGAAGCAGTAACATACATCAGGATGTGGTTATAGTGTAAAAATTGTGTGCTTACATTCTTTTCATAAGGTTCAGCTCTATAAGTGAGGCTCAGGCCTGTGCAGCCTCTGCTGGATGTTTCAACCAGCACATATTCTGCTGAGAGAGAGAAAATACAGGATGGAGTTATATATCTATATATATAAAGGTAAACAGAAAATTAAGCACATAGAAGAGGAAGGAAGCAAAACTAGATGAGAAAATGAGCTCCTAAGGTGAAGGAGAAAAGTTGTAGCCATGGAATAGAGTTACATACGGCAGTCTCTGACGGGTGGGGAAAAGAAGGGAGGTACACCAAATAATTGTGGTATTCAGATCACAGAAAAAATTGCATGTTAAGGCATCCATGCTTTTCTATTTATTTATAGTGTAGCATTCCCTCAGTTGTGGTTTAAAAAAAAAAAAAAGATTGCTAAAGGTGAAGCTCCAGAAAGTGCAATTAAAAGACTGCTCTGCCTTTGTGGGGTGAGGAACTGTGAAACCTAAAATGGCTTTTCTTTTTGCAAATGTGATGTATGCATTTCTCCTTGCCTGTTGCTTTGAAGAGCTTTTTCCTTACCACTCTTGGGCATTTTCCACTCTTTTAGTAAATACTCAAAACATCATAATTGAAATGTGCTACTGAATCAGTCCCAAATCACAACAAAACAAAGTCTCTACCTCTAAGCCAAACCATACCTTCCCTTCCAAATGTTTCCCAAAGCATACAGCACTGAATTAAAATCTGTGCAAGGAAACATACAAGAAGAGGAAAGGCTGGGGAAATACCATCTCCCGCTTTGTTTAAAGTAAGTTAATTAGCATAATATATAAGATAAGAAGGCAAGGCAAGTTCTTCCCTTTTACACTGGCAACTCAGAATAGAAACCTCCTAAGGAAGAACTTTATTTCAATTAATGCTGATAATTAACACTCAAATTTTCCTGTTTGTTAGAAACTTATCTGCTCCAGAGTTGCATTAATCTTTCACTGAAATTTTGCTTCAGTGAGTCCTTTAAGAAGAAGAAAGAGAGACTAGAAAACATTTCTTTTTTTAGTTATAATGTATCTGGAACAGCAAAAATTATGCCACAAAAAAACCTTCAATCTCAATAATATGAATAACTGAATGAAGGCATTCTTAACATTGCTAAAGTTAATTGTCATTTAAGAGCCTAATGTTAGCCAATTCCAGTTTCTCCATCAAGCAAAAACGAAATATGCAGCTTTGTGTGGGAAGAGTATATCAAAACAGCCTAATTTATCTTGCAGTAGAAAAACCTGACTAGATGTTGATTATGTCGGTCAATGCTAATGTTTCTACTTCTGAAGACTAACTATGAGCGAAAAATGATAGTGCAGAACCTTATTCAAAATCCGGTTTCCCTTTGTTCTCCCTTCATTTGTAGGAAGGGATGCTGTGCTGGTGACGTATACTAAATTTACTTCAACAGTTGGAAGCAGTGATTCATGTTAGATGAATTTGGAACTTTGAGGCTTGTACTAATTAAGAATCTGGCTTTTTGGGTCAAAATCTCAACTTCCTTTCTCTTGCAGTACTGGAGCTGAGAACTGGAACTCAGGATTTACTTCGGTTGCAGGTTTTTTTGTTAAGAAAATTCTCCAGCTTTTTAAATTTTGTTCAGGGAAGAGAGAAAGAGTGGTGAAGTTACTTTTGTGTTTTATGTCCGTGAAGATAAGGAACGTATATGACTCTTCAGATATAAAAGTGTTCTGAACCAATAATCCAGGAAAGGTCTGCTTATTTAAACAACAGAACAACAGAACAGCTCTCTTCTTGGTTTCTTGTCTGATTAATAGTAGAAAGGTTTGTAAGCCTTGAGTGGTCAGCACAACTTGGTCCATAATCTCCATTACAGTAAACAGAAACTCCTTTGACTTGGAGAAGAATCAGCTTTGATCCCATGAGATTATGAAGCTGCATAACACTTTCAGTAACCCTTTTTCAAACCTTCTTACCTATTCCCATACGTGTGTTTTTCCCACTTCAGAGGCAGAGCAAACATAGCAGTCTAATCAAGACTCTGGATGAGTTAAGTAGCTTGCAGATTATGCTGTATGGGATTCATATATGTATGGCGCTCATTGACGTGACCTGTGGGGAAAAAAGAACAGAACATCCAAAGGATGGATCTGATGCAGAGATTCTCTCTCTGCTTAAAATACCCTTACACACATGTAGACACAAGTCATACATATATATGTTAAACATGGGTTATGTGTCGAGTCAAGAATCCTACTTATCTTTTGAAGTTATCTGATCAGGATTCAGGTAAAGCCAGTGTACCTCAGCATATTTGTTGAGGACTTTTCATGGTAGTACAAACCACCGTTCTGACAACTTGAATGTCAACTGCAAATGACCAGATGAACAACTACAGGTAGGGATAGTTTCACTCTCCCAGTGCTGACTTGAGAGCACCTGATTCACAAGCTGTGCTCTTTTTCTGCCTCCCTTTGGCAGTCAATCCAAGATAGACTGGCCTTTTTCTGAGCTTTCAGACTCTTTCTCTTGTGGTTCTAGGGGCTTTGCTCCCTGTGGGCAACAACTGTGATAGTCAGTATCTTGATGTTGCTCTGCTGTAGCAAAAGAATGAATACCTCCCTAAGGGTATGGTGAGTTTTTCTTCAAAAGCTAACATTATCAGGATTAGATATTATCATAGGCTTCAGTCTTCACCTTTCCCAAGCGTGTCTCGTGGTGATGTGGAGCTACAAATGAACAGATTAATAGGTAGCAGGCTCTGGTATTTTTATCTGTAGCTCCAGTATTTTCATACATACATGATTCATAGCATTATATCCATTCTGGCTTCTTGATAGCATGTGACATACAGGGAGCATTCCTGTGAAATACTCCTTAAAATTGCTGGAGAGTAGCATGAGCTTCTTTTTCCAGCTAGTCCCACTTCCTGGCTGCCAACTCTTCATTCCTTTCATCCCTAAACCCAAAATTTTCCAGCTTCTCTTAAGTGGCGAGTGCCTTCAAGAAACAGTTTCTTTAGATGAGGATTCTAGTGATAATTTGTAGTGACTTGTCTTGATTGGAAGGAGTCGAGAGAAATAATGGGCTTACCGTTTTCTTCACTATTTCAAATCTTAGCAAAGGAATTTTAAAGATGGCATGCACTGGGTCAGTATTTTATGTAGACCTAAACCACGTGTTGTTTGGTGCACATTAATATAATTCTGTAAGATGTAACATGTTTCCACGACATAGAAATAGATAAGTGGCAGTCTTGCTCACTTTCCTGACAGGATACAAAATCAATAAAGGTGTATGAGAATCAGAACTATAATTTTTTTTTTATATAAATATAAGAGCTTTCTTCAGGCCCCAGTGAAGTAAGTGAGAGCCTGTACTAATTTTGTTTCTGCTGTACATCTATTCTGTGTCTATATGCTGTCTATACCTTGTCCTCCAGATCTATCAGTTTGTTTCTTTTCATAAAATTGACTCTGAATTCCTTGGTAGGTGCATTAGCAAATACGCGTGTCTGTGGCATTATATGTTACAGATCAGTGCAGATAGCTTTTTAGGTTTCCTTTTATCTAAGAATTACGTTTTGAAACAAAGTTGATGTCTCTCTCATTGTTTCTTATCATGATCGGTCCACGAATGATATTGTAAAATATTTTTACATCACAAAACCTAATGTGTCAGGTTTCATATTTTTTACTTGGTATCAGAAAGTATTTTTTAGGTTGCTGTGTTTTCTACATATTCTTCATGTTGGCATAATCCTATTAATATCATGTTACAGATGTGAACATCTTGGATCAATATAAACTGTATTTTTTGCACAAATCAAACTATCCATGTGAAATGAAAATCACGAAACTGAAAATAAAAGCAGTGAGGAGTTGTTGACAGACAAATAAAAGAAAGCATTTATAGTTGATCCAATTTGTACCATAAGAGGCCAAAACTTGGCATGCAATGAGATACAAGCTATCATCTGAATTTTTTTCCCACCGAAGAAATGGCCTACTCTAAAAGCTTACAGACTCATGCCTCATAATTAAAATAAAATTATCTACTTCCATCCTCAGATAATTTTGCCTTGGATGCTAGTCATGTTTCTAATGTACTTTAGTAGAATCCTCAGTTTTGTCAACTTTAAAAACCTTTTAATATAGTATAAAAGCAGCTGGCTGTTTCTGGCAGTAGGTAACCGAGTATTTGACCTATAGTATCCTTACTGTACTCTTTGCATTTAAAATGCTGATTTTCATTTCATTGTTGAGGAACTCCAGATGCAGAGAAAGATTATCTGTAAGTTCAGAGTTTGGTTCTTACTTCCACCTAACAAAGCAGTCAAGACTTTCTTGCAGATCTTCATATAATTGTTTTTCAGGCATGCATCAACTGCTTTCTACAACTGAGTAGAGCTGAGTGAATTCTTCATTGGAATTACTTCTAACCAAAAGGCCCTATTTTGGGCCAACAGAATCATTTCATAAATTTGTGTCTGGCACATTGAGATGTTTCAGCGCGCAGAGAGAAACTTGAAAAAATTCTGAAAAAAAACCTGTTTCATCTAGAAGATCCTCTTTTTAGATTCTTGTTTTCTCTTAAAAGAACTAAATTATTACAATAGAAACCAATGTATTAATTTTGACACTTCCCACCTCCCCTCACTGCAAGTCATCCAGTGGAGGAAAAAAAAGTCTTGTTTTCTTACAGCTTTTCTAATAACTCTAGGTGGACTTGGATGGTCCTGTAGAGATGCCTGTTTCTGTCTGATGATGCAGCCAGGCGGGGCAGCTTAGTGGATCTTCAACACTGAACTGCTACAAAAAGGAGTGGCCCCACTTCCCACTCCTCCCTATTAATTTCTGCATTCTTTTGCATCTAATTATTCCTGCAGTAATCATGTCACACCTGTTTCTTCATAGAAGGATCTCAGAAGTTTTTCTTGAGGGAGGAAAAGTGGAGAATTTCTCCATAGGGGATTGAAAATAGAGATTTTCACTTAAGCAAAACTCATTGTCTCAAGTACAATCATGGGAGGAGGCAAGAAAACTTGGCAGTGTGTTTGGAGGAGTTTGCGATACAAAATAGGAAGAAAATGAGAGTTGAAATCCTTGTTTAAAAATTATGCGTGATTTTTAAACTTTCTCTCAGATGTGTTTTAGTTGAATCTCATACTTGCTGTGAGATACGGGAATCTTATGGCATATTTATATATAGACTTGCAGTTCTGGTTTTGTGTTACCACCAGAGAGAAGGCTGCAAACAGTGTTGGGGGAGAACAGGGATGTAAAGGGAGAAGGTGTCTTTTCAGCCATTCAACCAAAGTGAAGTAAAGCTGAGCAAATCTAATGAAGAGAACTTCTCAGAAGACTTGCTGAATTTTTGTAGGATTTCTCAGAATGATGTTAGCAGGAAAGCTCTCTTAGGTCATTCTAGAGCTTTCTGTGGTTTTCTGTCTTCTGTGCAATTCATCACTACTAAAGCTTTGCTAAAGAAATTATTTAAAAGTAGTTCTAATTTAAGGAACAGACAAAGCTCAGACCCTTTTAAAAACTTTTAATGCTTGACAAACCATATTGAGTATATACCTTATTTGTGGATTATAATTTGTAATTTATTTGTGCATATAATACACAGATTTTTTGTGAATTTGTCACGCTAGTGAAGATGTACATCATCGCACACATAGGTCCATGTGTGGCTGATAGCACTGCTTTGTTGTAAAGGTCATGATGCTTACTCCGTAGTCAAAATCTGTGTCTTGTCAGCACTGAATATGTAAATATACCTTATTTGTGGATTATAATTTGTAATTTATTTGTGCATATAATACACAGATTTTTTGTGAATTTGTCACGCTAGTGAAGATGTACATCATCGCACACATAGGTCCATGTGTGGCTGATAGCACTGCTTTGTTGTAAAGGTCATGATGCTTACTCCGTAGTCAAAATCTGTGTCTTGTCAGCACTGAATATGTAAAGGTATCTTTTTTTTTTTTTTTTTTTTTTTTTTTTTGATTGGGGAAACTCACCTTTTATACAGTTTATTTTATTTAAAGTAATTTTTTTTTTTTTTTTTTTTGATTGTGGAAACTCACCTTTTATACAGTTTACTTTATCTCTGTCTGAATTGCATCGTCTTAAGCTTTGTATCCTGACTCCCATTGCCTCAAATTAGTATTTCTCTTATAAGGCCCTGAACAATTCTATCCTTTTCTGGTTTACTGCTGGTCTCTTTTACTACATAAGCCTCTTCTGCTGAAAGATGTAAAAGAAATCAGCCAGCTACCATGACTGGGCTGACAAACCCCTTTTAAGTGAATCTACTCACTACAGACTCTGTGTTAATCACCTGAATATCTTAATATAGAGTGTTAATTTACAGCTATCATCTTCTTTCATTGTCTTTCCCACAGGCAAGAGTGGAGTGCCTTGCTTGGCATATACTTGCATTTAAACCCTGTCTTAGTTTGTTGCTGTTAGGTCCCCGGACTTGTCGTAGGCTTTGGTACGCATGAGAAGCTATTTCTACAGACTTGGCTAGCTCTTGTGTCTTTCTGTCTCCCACACAGATGAATTGCTTTTGGGAAGGAAGTTCTTTTGCTTCATAGTCTCCAACGCATCACTTAACGCTGGGCTTAGATCATTGCTTGCTTTTGAGGACTGAGGCTTTTAATTTGGTTTGCTATGCCATGGAAAGCCAGCATGCATAGTGGGGGACACACATATGCCTCTGCTGTTTGGGAGATGAACAGCAGCATTTGTTTGTATCTATTGTTTCTTAAGGGCTTTATAGTCAGGTACACAGCACTGTTGTAGTCTCATTCACACCTTGGTTCCTCTTGGGTTTACTATGTAAATAATTGTAATGGGGCTAATAGTTGATGAGAAGTCTACTCTTCCAAGTAGTTTATCCTGAAAATGAATTCAAGATGAACAACGTTAAATCCACCATAATTCTGAATGAGACTACCCACACAAGGATTTAATGGTTTAAGTATTCCATCAGATTAATTTGGATTTCTGAGTGTACTTGGGTAATCGAGCCTTCCAACATACGCTCTGAAATAATTTCCTACAGACTTCAGTACTGTGGAGGATTGTAACTTGAAGACATTTATACTTTTTGTTTCTTCTGCCTCTCAACTGCACTATCAAGTACATTCTGATAGTGGTGTTACTTCTCTGCTCGCTCCCATGTGATTTGTCTTAGCAGCTGTATTTTACACGGCCAGAGATATGAGTAAGCTCCAGCAATTTTGATGGCCTCAAAACTCTTGTCTTAAGCTTCAGAGAAACCTGGAGCATTATGTTACTTTATCAGAATGCCATTAGTTTGCCACTGCAACAAGTCAACTGTGGTATAAATGCTTTGGCCGTACCAAAAAGTTACTTGTATGAAATTTCTCTCTCTTCAGATGCTGTTATCTAATGGGTAGCACCTGGGATTGTTTGTTGAACAGATACGCTCCCCTATTTGTAGTAGTTGTTTTCAACTGATGTTGACAGGGGCACAAAGGCTGATGAGACATGAAGAGATCTTTTTTTGTTCTTCTAGATGTCAGTGCCCAAGGTAACGATCTGCAGGTTTCTAGGGTTTTAGCCAATTGTTTGGCTGTGATTCAAGGACTTCAGCTATGTGTTTTGGAAACACAGTTCTGTAGCAAGCATGTGGTAAAAACAATCTGTTTTCCAGTGCTGGTGCAGGGAAAGAAAACGAGTGACGGTGGCTTATTCTACATGACATTCGTAAGTTCTACTATGCTAGTTCATATATAGGACTATTCACAGAGGCATCTTTTGGCTTCTTTTTAAAAATAAACATGATTTCCCAAAGAATAGGACTTTTTGTTTATTTGTGCCCTGGAGTGCTTGTATATGCTTATGAAGGACCAACGTACATGTTCTATTTCCTGACAGCCAAGGAAGGTTCTCCCCAAAGAGGCAAACAGCTGAGCTAAAGATTGTAGCTGACATGGGAGAGTCGCTGATGTGACAGTACTGTGGCTGTTAATGACAGGTTTACTGCTGTTCTTGCTGCCCTGAAGGATTTTTGCTGAAGGTAGGAATATAGTGCAGGCAGTGAGAACTAGAGGGCTGCTGGTTCAGATTGCTGGCTTTGCTTGTAATACTGCTTGGCATAGCTTGTATATGATCTTTTGTATAACCTGAAGTTTGTCACTGTCAGCTCAGCTGCAGGCAACTCCCTTGTCTCTGATTGCACTTCTTTATTTGGTATAGGAAGAGCATAGACTTGCATTACGG